>NC_136797.1:26836155-27291155 GCF_951216825.1 Electrona antarctica
GGCTTGCACTGAACCACAGTACAATCCTCAGTGTTCGTGTATCCACCATACCACTAAAAGAAATATGCATGATATACAACAGTACATGTGTGTGCCAAACATTGTGTGCTTGCTGCCAGTAGGCCACATAAGTAGCCTATACCTCCATCACTAATAGTTTTCACACAGGATTTATACTTTCAGTGATGCAACCCTTAGCTCACTGAGCCGAATACCCTCTCCGCCACGACTTCGCCTCGAGATCCTGTCCATGAAAATCACAAACAGGATAGGTGACAATGCGGCAGCCCTGGCGAAGGCCAACCCCCACCGGAAACGAATGCGACTTACTCCCGAGCGGCCGAGCACACGGACACAGCTCTCGCTTTGGGTGTACAGAGATTGGATGGCCCTCAACAAGGTCCCCCTCACCCCATACTCCCGCAGCACCTCCCACAGGACCTCCCGGGGGAGCCGGTCATATGCCTTCTCCAAATCATGAATATATTGAACGTAATGCCTTATCTGCATTCAACTCTTAATTATCACTCATAAGAGCCTTGTGGAAAAGGAAGCCAGACACCCATTACCTCAGCAGGGTTGAGCAGCCGGATTTATTCTTCGGCATGCGCCGAAAATGCCCGATGTACAAGTGAGCTTGTGGATGAGGTTTTAGGCATGCGACACCATTGCACGACGGATTGAAATTAAGCATTAGGGATGCATGGAATTGCATTAACCCATTTTGGCCGGGAACCCCTTTTGGTGTTTTAAACATTATGTTATAATTTAGCTATTGAAAAATAGCAGATCTACAAGCTCATAGCGCGCCACCGAGTGGCGCGCTACGAGCTTGTAGGTCTGCTATTTTTGAAAAATCGTGAAAATATTTATTTCAGAAAACTGTAGGATTTAGAAGACATTTTTTAAATTTCGAAGTCAGGCCAAAATGGGTTAAGTTCATATAGATGTGGCTGAAACTGACCTGTCACTCAGTGGCAGTCCTTGACCCGTGGTTGGCTGACAAAGGCCCTCTGGGGGGCTGGACTCCCACAGTTGTCCCCGGCTGGCCAGACAGCTGGCTGTCACCACTCCTCTCATCACCGTCTCAGAACCATTACAACGGCACGGCAGCTGGAAGATCAAGAGAATGACATTCGCAGATGAAGTGTTCAGCTAAACAGCAATCATAAACTCGCAAGACAGAAGAGGCAAGAGGTTTTTGGGGCTGTGTGTGTGTGTGTGTGTGTGTGTGTGTGTGTGTGTGTGTGTGTGTGTGTGTGTGTGTGTGTGTGTGTGTGTGTGTGTGTGTGCGCGCGTGCGTGCGTGCATGTGTGTGTGTGTAAATACAAGGGCATGATCAGATTGCTCATTATACCTAACTAGCATATGCTGATACAGATTGTTTTTTTTAATGGGGTTGTCGTTTTTGGGTCTTTCTATGTGTCAAAAAAATGTGTAGGCCTACCTATGTTAATGTGTAATTACAGTGTGTGTGTGTGTGTGTGTGTGTGTGTGTGTGTGTGTGTGTGTGTGTGTGTGTGTGCGTGTGAGCGTGCGTGCGTGCGTGCGTGCGTGCGTGCGTGCGTGCGTGCGTGCGTGCGTGCGTGCGTGCAACACAATGTAGTTAAAGCTGCAATCCATAACATTTTGGGGGTGAATAAAACATTATGATGTCCAATCTGTGTGGTAGACTCAGAGTATAAAGCAAGGGATAATGTCGATGAGCAAGTCATTGCTGAGAAATAAACCCCCGTCAGGGTGATTGGAGGCGTCCGTATCACTTTATTGCGATCTATGGGGCAATGACCGGGCACCATTCATTCATTGTCCCTAATTGCACGGCTATTTAATAAAGCAAATGCAATTCATACATGACACAAAATGTAATGAATTTAATAAACGATTGAGGTGATTAAGCCATTTTGACCTGAGATCAGATTCTAAAAATGTCTTCTACATCCTGACAGTTTTCTGAAAAAGCTATGTTTCTATGTCAGTCGTTCTTCGATTCTTCAATAGCAGACCTACAAGCTCGTAGCACGCCACTCGGTGGCGCGCTATGAGCTTGTAGATCTGCTATTTTTCAATAGCTAAAGCATAACATAATGCTACAGTAACACCAAAAGGGGTTCCCGCCCAAAATGGGTTAAAAAAAGAAAAGAAATAAATAAATATAAGCTAATGGTCCATTTAGATTATACCGTATGCCAAGTGCATCCAGCGCAACAGCCCGGCTCACCAATGTCCGGCCATTTCAAATAGGCCTATTCATTAATATTCCGCTATGGCATATGCCTATGTGAAATTAGTGTGAGTGTGAAATTAGTATATCGTATTTTATTGGCCTAAAATATTGTCTATATAGGCCTACATACATTCATGAATCCACTTGCAGACCGGCTGTCAGCATTGAGCAATTTGGTTTATATAGTGGTTTATATGTGACCATACCATTAACCTATATAAGGTAAAAATGTCCTCAGTGATGTATCCCAAGGTCATCTGGGTTTCGGGTCTCTCGAACATCATACCCCTCACTCAGGTGACCCAGCCGGGGTGATCAAGTCCCGGCTTACGTCCCAGTAGCTACCCTCGATCAGTCCCATTAGGGCAAGACCAAGGCTACACAATCCGTTGCTCCGGAACTACTCTACCTGTCAGGAATGAGTTAAGGAGTAGGACCCAAAAGCAGGCAACCAGATGCAGAGTAGATTAACTTCAAAGTGTTTATTTGACTAGAAATCAGGGGTATTCCAAAGGGCAAAACATAGGCAACATCAGACACAAAACTCACTCGACATAGGTCTACGGACCAACAAGGACACACTGCAAACAAAGGGCTTAAATAGACAGGGGTAACAGGACACAGGTGAACTCAAAATACAATCAAACACAGGATAGGCTAACAGGCAAACAGAACTAGGATACAATAATCAGGTAGGTAAGACAGAACAGGAACCACCAACAAGAGGAGGCAAAATAAGGAACATACAGAATAAGTCCAAAACCTAATTAGGATTTTTCAATCTGGCGCGTGGAGGGACTATATAGGCTCTATGGGTTGACTCCTGTCCGGGCCCCTCCTACGTCTCTCCAGGTCCACTCCTGCTCTCACCAGTCACCAGGTCCAGGACCTGTGCACCAGACTCCCAGCACCAGGCGCTTCATTCAGGAGTAGTGGATTATAATGGCCCTCCTAAAGGCCTCACCGAGGGTTTTTTGGGCTTCCTCCTCACGGAGGACACAGGCTGGGGCGCCAACCCATACTGCTCCCGGGTGCCGTCTACATTCCGGCTGTCACCCGTCTCTCCGGTGGTCACCAGACTATACCTGGTTGTCACGTAGTCTATTCCTATGAGTCACTATAAATAGAATAACTAGAACTAAAGAAAACATGGCCTGGATGCACCTGGGACGTATCCTCACTCCTCAGTGATGTGCTTTAAGTGTATGTCGTCTCATTTCCTGACAGACAAATACTGTAACTGAACATAAACAGAATAATACATAACAGACATATCGCATAAACACAAAATTGTTTTAAACAAGTTTAATTTGTAATCCCATGAACTCTACTATGAACTTGAGTCGAAGCCACACAGGCTTTCTGGCTATTAGGAAGCAGTACTAGAAGTGTTGATGCTTACACAAGGCAGCTTTAGAGCCTATGATGTGTGCTATGCGTCGTTAGCTTTATAGAGCCTATGATGTGTGCTATGCGTCGTTAGCTTTATAGAGCCTATGATGTGTGCTATGCATCGTTAGCTTTATAGAGCCTATGATGTGTGCTATGCGTCGTTAGCTTTATAGAGCCTATGATGTGTGCTATGCGTCATTAGCTTTAGAGCCTATGATGTGTGCTATGCGTCGTTAGCTTCAGAGCCTATGATGTGTGCTATGCGTCGTTAGCTTTATAGAGCCTATGATGTGTGCTATGCGTCGTTAGCTTTAGAGCCTATGATGTGTGCTATGCGTCGTTAGCTTTAGAGCCTATGATGTGTGCTATGCGTCGTTAGCTTTCGGCCATCGACGCCACCAGACCTTGACTTTTTATCCATCCATCATCTCTCATTCGCGCCTGTAAAACAAATGCACACATTTACAATACATTCTGTGCATTAAAATGATTCATGATGTATATTACCCAAATCGTCAGGTATACACTTTGCAGGCTTTGGCCGCATATATGTACTGTAACTACTAACTACTAAGTATGTGATGGATTTTTAAATTGCTAAATGTAGGCTTAAACGGGTCAAGTCATGATAAAAGAAAGTGTGCTCACCAACTCTGCAGCATTAATGCCAAAATGATTACACCGTGAAAGTAATCATTAAATCATTATGTCACATGCAGCCATCCCCTCCATTTGTCCCCCGCATTGGATTCATCCTCTCAATAACCACCTCTGCCTCCCTGTGATGTCCTTGTGTGTGTGTGCGTGTGTGCGCGTGTGTGTGTGTGTGTGTGCGAGTGTGTGCGTGTGTGTGTGTGCGTGCGTGCGTGCGTGTGTGCGTGCGTGCGTGCGTGCGTGTGTGTGTGTTTGTGTGCGTGTGTGTGTGTGTGTGTGTGAGGTGTCAGCATTTTATCAGGAATCATTCAGACGTGAGGAGGAAGGGCAAGGCTCACCTTTGCCACGGCTGACATTTTAATTTGTCAGCCATGTTGTGTGTAAGGCCACCGTTGGCCTCCCTGTTTCCGTCAATAGCACGTCAATGCATCAGAACAATGGCCACGGGGCAGCGGCGGCTTTCTGGGCTCGATACCATTGATATGTCTCGATTAAGGCTTCACATGCCGCGACCGTAGAGCTGCCCTGCCTGGAACTGAATGTGACAGAGAGGAGAGGAGAGGAGAGGAGAGGAGAGGAGAGGAGAGGACAGGACAGGACAGGGCAGGACAGGACAGGACAGGACAGGACAGGACAGGACAGGACAGGACAGGACAGGACAGGACAGGACAGGACAGGACAGGACAGGACAGGACAGGACAGGACAGGACAGGACAGGACAGGACAGGACAGGACAGGACAGGACAGGACAGGACAGGACAGGACAGGACAGGACAGGACAGGAATCATATGAAATGAGATGGGATGCTAATAATGAAGCCATGTTCAGAAGGGTAATAGGGGGGGGGGGGGTTGATACAGGGCCTAGATTAGGACATTAGTAGAACACATAATTGATCGCTGCAATAAAAAAAGATAAATTAGTATAGGAGCAACCATTTTACGGTATAGTGCACATCATCTTACATGTTCGAAGCAGGTAACAATTAACCATTATTTGATAATTTATTAGTTAATTAATTAATGAATTAATTACACTAATTCTAGACCTATTTAATTTCTTTGAAATCTATGTCCTATAATGACATGCCCGAAATAAGAAAGCCATGCACGCTTGAAAAGTGGTTGTATAGCCAAGCCGGCTCTCATTCACCATGCTGTCCCCCAGAGTCCAACAGCTGTGCATCTTCTGGTATAACAAACAAAAAGCACAGCTATGTGTGTGTATCGTTGAGAGAGCGATACACGCCATTATTAATTAAAACAATGTGAAATGTAAGCTTCCACTTGTCTCTCTTACCATGGTTTTATACGCGCACGCGCGCACGCACGCACGCGCACGCACGCACGCACACGCACACACACACACACGCACGCACACGCACACACGCACACACACACACACACACACACACACACACACACACACACACACACACACACACACACGTGTATTATCCCATGCTGCTGCTGCTGGGAGGGAGAGTCATTAAAGCTTTGACAGTGGTGTCCGTCAGCGTTGCAGAGACACCCTCTCCCAGACGTCAATACAGGTTTGGCACACCTTGCCCTGCAGTGCCCTCTGAGACCCAGCCACTGTCCTGCATGTCAGCAGAAACAGAAGCCGCTGTCCCTGAAACTCTCTCTCTCTCTCTCTAAAGCCCTCCATCCTTCCCTCCTTCCAGCCCTTCCATCTATCCCTCCATCCTTCTCTTGCTCGGTCCAGGAGTCCCAGGGGCGGCAGGTCAATCCTAATTGTATGCTAATCAGGGCATCGCACACGTCTCTCTAAGTGCTGACAATCGATGGGTGACATCAAGGTATCGTAGCCAATGCAAAAGAGAGAGCCTCTGGAGTAAACAGGCAGGACAGCGAGGGGATGTAACAGAAGTGCACATCAAGCAGTCTGACCTTCTCTTTCTTTATGCTTTCATTTAAGCGCCATCGTACGGCGGTGTCGCATGAGAAAATGGAAGACGGTCTATAAGCTCATACAGTTGTCAGTACACTATACAGTATGCTGAATCTATGGAAGAAGGATGCTGCACGGCACAGTATAGGAGTCAAGGCAGCGTGGGCTTTATACCATAGACCGGCTATTTTCTCACGCGATAGTCGCCTCAAGAGAAACAGGTCTTAACCCGCTTTGGGCGGGAACCCCTTTTGGTGTGCTTATAGCTATTGAAAAATAGCAGATCTACAAGCTCATAGCACGCCACCGAGTGGCGCGCTACGAGCTTGTAGGTCTGCTATTTTTGAAAAATCGAACAGACGACTGACATAGAAACATAGCTTTTTCAGAAAAACTGTCAGGATGTAGGAGACATTTTTAGAATCTGATCTCAGGTCAAAATGGGTTAAGTATAGTCCATTTCTATTTCAGCATTCACAGTTTCTTTGCATGCAGTACAACTTTACTTCTATGGCAAAAAAGTCCATTATGCATTTACACTATGTGTGTATCGTTGTTAAACGGCTCCTCAGAGGGATGTTTCACCACAGCAGAGAGGCATGAACTTGAACTTGGCCTCGGCCCGAGACCATCTATTCTCTGCCTACATATACCACACCGACAACAGATGCCCTTTTAACCTATTTTGGACTGAGGTCCATTAAAAAAAGGCTTCTAAATCCTAACATTTTTCTGAAAAACCTACGTTTCTATGTGTCAGCGGTGCTGAAACTTTTTCATGTCAAGGACCCCCAGAATTATCTCTATTGGGCCACGGATCCCCCATCTCAAATATGGGGGGTCCCCCCAGAAGCAAATATTTTAGTTAAAATGTTCGCTCTGAAATATATAATGCAATGATTTGCGCCACGTTTTAACGACTTTTCAAAAATAGCAGACCTACAAGTTCATAGCGCGGCACTCGGTGCCGCGCTATGAGCTTGTAGATCTGCTATTTTTCAATAAGCTAAAGTATAACATAATGCTTTAAAACACCAACAGGGGTTCCCGCCCAAAATGGGTTAAAGCCACTCTTATCAATATGCTATTTCTCATTGTCCGTATAATGGCTATATATGCTACGATGTGGCAGACACCGAGAATGAATGATGTGACACAGCCAAGGTCTAAACAGCCAACCCACTGCCTCTCCATTTAGCACCCACTGTATAGGCTTATGTTACAATAACTCCCATACTGTATACGAACACAGCTACGTTACGCAGCGGAGGTGAACATGACAAGTCCTAAACGAATGAAACATGGATGAGCGGAGATGACAGGCTAATGAATAAATCCTTCAATGTGGGGACGTCAATTTGTAATTTTCTTTTATGTGTGTCTGAGCACATGCAGCACATCGCTATAGTATAGGCCTAACTGTGGAGCATGCATTCCTGCCTAAGCTGTGAATGTGCATACAGTATTTCAGTGTGCGTGCGTGCGTGCGTGCGTGCGTGCGTGCGTGCGTGCGTGCGTGCGTGCGTGCGTGCGTGCGTGCGTGCGTGACAGAGAGACAGAGAGACAGAGAGAGTGCACTATATTATAGTGTGAGTATTGTTGTGGTCTTGTTGGTGTAAGCGAGGAGTGCAGTATTTACCCTCGTAAGCCCTATATTCCTAGTCACAAAACAATAATGTGGGAACATGAAAAAGGGTCTTATGTTCCCCAATACTCACAAAAGCTCCTACAGTATGTTTATATATAGGGTTAAATGTTATTTTGAGGGCCCTGTATGCTCCCAGTTATACTGTACATAACCACATCATAGGGATCTGTATTTATTTATTTTTGCAATTTTATATTATAGTAATAATACCTGACGATCATGTTTTAGGGAGGAAAATAGTTTAAAAAGCAGCTGGCTTGCGCACATCCAGTTCCTGGCTGGTGCTGGACTAAGGTAAGTACAGTGAATAATAATAATAATAATAATAATAAAACTTTATTTGTATAGCACCTTTCATGACATGAAATGCAGCTCAAAGTGCTTTACAGAGCAATGAAGAGAAGAGAAGAGAAAAAAAGAAAAGAAAAGCAAGGCATAAACATTAAAAAAACAAGAGCAGTAATGTAAAAGAGAAGAGAGTCCGCACACAGGTTTGCTCCAATGGTGTTTTCTTTTATTGAAACACCATAATAATATACACGACGTTTCGACCGCAGGCGGCCTTCATCAGGTGATAAGTCTTAGTATGTGACAACCTCCCTTTTAACTAGGTCGTCACGTCACGTGACTGATGTTGACTGGGTAGGTAATTTACAAACACCAATGACAATACATATGACAATAAGTATTCATATGACAATAAGTATTCATATGACAATAAGTATGAATAACCACCACCAATAGTACAACAGTTTCAAAACAAAAAACTAAAAACTCATTACTTATTATCATATGAATACTTGTTGTCATATGTATTGTCATTGGTGTTTGTAAATTACCTACCCAGTCAACATCAGTCACGTGACGTGACTACCTAGTTAAAGGGGAGGTTGTCACATACTAAGACTTATCACCTGATGAAGGCCGCCTGCGGTCGAAACGTCGTGTATATTATTATGGTGTTTCAATAAAAGAAAACACCATTGGAGCAAACCTGTGTGCGGACTCTCTTCTCTTCACTTAGGGAGGAAAATAATCATGGCACTCCATCTTTAAGCAAAGACAAATTAATGAATGCAAGTACTGTAGCCACAATGCAGCTCAAGTCAACACAATGTGTGTTCGGTTATTTGGCGATGTTGTGCCCGGCTCCGACCAGCCCATGCAGTAGGCAGAGTTAAAGTGACTAACACGCACAGTTAAACCAAATGCTCCCAATGATAGCTTATATTTGATGAACTCAAACGTGCATTTTATAGGGTTTTTATTAATTCATATTAATTAAACACTTACAATCATACATTCACACGTTCTGTTCACACTTCCCCTAACTTCCCCCAACACAAGATGACAGTATCCCGGATTCTGGATTACAGTCCTATTGGTACAGTTCTATCTGCTCTGTTGGTAGGAATTCTAGCTATCATTTGAACACTCTAAGACTGTCCCAGAGCATGGTACGCTTAGCTTGTCATAGATGACTTTCAGACTTAGTTATTAAGTGATTAAGTGGTACATTAATGGTACATTAATTAAGTGGTTTTAAATCTACCTTATCATTTATCATTAATCAGATGGTAATTAAACAATGACCGGGAGACAAGAACACAGATGACATTTGGTTACCATCTAAACATCATATTACATCAATTATTAATAATGCACAATTATATCGCATACATTATAGCATATAATTACCGCTGGTCTCTGCCTAGACATGTTCACGTTCGATGGTATCGGTGAATCTAAATTACACTTTGTGCTCCACAGCATATAGTCACAGTGGGCCCTGACTGAAGTCCCACCTTCATGCTACACTTTCAGCCAATCATATGCCACTGACCCATGCATCCCTTCTGCCCTCTCTGTGAGAGGACAGTGTGGAGATCTGACTTTAGGTTAGATTAAACTGTCAGACTATTACAGGTATTTATCATTTAGGCTTTTTACCAACCCAATATATAATAGGTTATTAGAACACATTTAAACAATTGAAGAGGAATTAGGTTACTTCATTATTGTATGTTCTAAATGGGTTGACTTTCCCTGTGAAGAGGAGTCAATAATGGCCTGTCCTACAACAGGAGAAGGGCCGTAAAACCCCCGATGTTTGTAGAATGGAATGTGGGGACCTGAGCTCTCTCACCCTAGAGGAGCTGCTTATATCTCCAATCAATCTGACCCAATATATAATTTCTCATTATGAGTACAAACCTCGCACACCCATAATTAACCAAACAATGTGTTTGTACAGTATATAGTGCATAAGCCTTCTTCACTGATACGGTCTCAAAGGGCTGTGCAGGTCCACAAATAACAAATCCATGCTTGCATGTAGAACACAAGAGGCGTGCGTCAACCATTTTCAAGGAACATACTGTGCATACATTTTTAATTACAAGTGTTGTTTTGAACGTGAAATCCGCTGTAGATGTACATGCATATTATACGTGAATCACTATCCATCCGTCCTCCATTAATCCATCACACACACACACGCTCGCACGCACGCACACACACATTTATTTGAACTTCTGCATGACTGTGTGCATGTGTGAATAACACATTAAGCTCTCAGGAGGTAAGGAGGTCACGACAACATCAAACATTGACCTTGAAGGAGCAGACTGCCTCTCTGCTGCTCCACCAGATGACCTCTGGTTCTCTCGCCTCAGATAGCCTCTCTCTCTCTCTCTCTCTCTCTCTCTCTCTCCCACACTTCATCGACGTCTCCGAGGCACTCTCTCACACCCCCGCTCTTGTTCCCGGGGCCACTTTCCCATTCCTCACACATCTCTTTACCTCACACAATTATCTCCCAAATCCCTCCCCACAGCTCCCCGGGCCGCCGGCGCGCCCCTTCCTTCTCCACCACCCCTCCTCCTCCTCCTCCTCCTCCTCCTTCTCCCACAGGTCTCACCGCTCACCCCCCCCCCCCCCCTCCCCCCTCCCCCTCCCCTTTACACGGCTGATATCGGGGTCAGCGTAATGCTTAATGTATGCTCCGTCCTACGACAGTGTCGCGCGGGGCGAAAACAGCCGATCGACAAGCTCACGCGGTGTTGCGCCCGCGATGCGTTGTGAGCTTGTAGATCGTCTGTGTTCGCGCCGCGTGGCCCCGCCGTACGACAAAGTATATAGAAATGGGGCTTAATCCCACCACGCATAATCTCTGCCTTAATCCTCTCAAATCTCCCACGATTAAACACAAAAAGATGTCCGAGCAAGAGCTGGAAAAATGACAGACATTGTGCAACAGTGTTTCAGACTGCTCTGTGTGGGGAGAGAGGCGAGGATGAGAAGGATCTTTAGCCTATAGGTCACAGTTAAGACGGTATAGAAGCCATTAGCTAAAATAGCCACGTGGTGGTTCTCAACCTGTGGTCCGTGGACCATCAGTGGACCTTGAGCTGGTTACAGGTGGTCACCAGCTATAAATGATGGAGAGTTGGTAACCAAATGGACCCTTCATGGATCTTTAACTCTTGACAGCGTACAATGAAACCAAATGGGCCCATATTACTACAGGTATAGTTCTTCTGACCAAGCAATCGGTTGAAATATAGGCTCTCCAGTCGTGCTGAAATGGGCACACCTAGCCATTAATCACGGATTAATCACATTAGAAATATCATCAGTTGTGTGCTGATTAGACAGAGTTTCATCAGAGCAGCAGCGAAACTGGCTTAGGAATGGGAACAAGAACAAAACAATTCAAAGAATAAATTACATTTTCCCTCCTGCGTTAATAGCTGAATAGGATGGGGCAGGTCTATACACTCCTGTGTTTTAACTATTATGGTGGTACTTGGAGAGCCAGTTTTCTGTGGTGGTACTTGGTATAAAAAGGTTGGGAACCCCTGAACTATCAATTCGAAGCTCCGCTGACCTGAGCTGCTCTATAGTGTAAACACTTTGCCTATATAATTATTATATAAGACAAGCCTGTATTCCTCTCTTTAGTAGAGGTGTAGTAGAGTAGGCCTACTCGACAATAGCAGCGCCCCTCAAACATAAAAGTACTCTAAAGCCTTCCTAGAAATGTTCTCCTGGTAAAAAGTTAATATTTGTCTTGGAAATGTACTCGAGTAAGAGTACTAATATTCATTAAAAAAAAACAATAATCTAATACTCAAGTACAGATCCTCAGAATCTTATCTGTATAAAGTACAGTAACTCAAGTACATTTACTCAGTTACTTACTGTCCACCTCTGCTCTTTAGGTCTGTGCACCAGTGTTATGATTTTAGTTTAAGTCATAGTCTTTTGAATAGTTTTCATTTAGTTTTAGTCACATTTCAGTAACCTGGAATGATTTTGTGTTGTGACCAAATATCATAATATTTTAGTCGACTAAATCTACAGTTGATTTAGTCGACTAAAATGTATTTTGACGGGCCTTGATGCCGTCGTAATGGCTGATTGTAGACTTCTACAATCTACAAGCTCACAACACGTCGTGCTGCGACGCGTTGTGAGCTTGTAGATCTGCCATTTTCAGCATGCAACCAAGTGTAAAATTACTTATACTGGTCGGATCTCTTGTCCACTAGTCCCTTCCTAACATTTTAGTCTAGTTATTATTTGTTGACGAAATTGTCAATATATTTAGTCTTAGTTTTAGTCCTCATAGCTTAGTTTTCATTTAGTTTCCATTTAGTTTTCCACAGTGAAAAAAAGGTAGTGGACGAACATTTTTTGCCATAGTATTATAGTCGAGGAAATCAACACCGCCTGCCATGCACCACTATAACAAAGTGTTATGGGATTGAATCTGTGGGTGCAGGTCTGCATTCTGGCTGAGATGAATCTGTGGGTGCAGGTCTGCATTCTGGCTGAGATGAATCTGTGGGTGCAGGTCTGCATTCTGGCTGAGATGAATCTGTGGGTGCAGGTCTGCATTCTGGCTGAGATGAATCTGTGGGTGCATGTCTGCATTCTGGCTGAGCTGAATCTGTGGGTGCAGGTCTGCATTCTGGCTGAGATGAATCTGTGGGTGCATGTCTGCATTCTGGCTGAGATGAATCTGTGGGTGCATGTCTGCATTCTGGCTGAGATGAATCTGTGGGTGCATGTCTGCATTCTGGCTGAGATTAATCTGTGGGTGCATGTCTGCATTCTGGCTGAGATGAATCTGTGGGTGCATGTCTGCATTCTGGCTGAGCTGAATCTGTGGGTGCAGGTCTGCATTCTGGCTGAGATGAATCTGTGGGTGCATGTCTGCATTCTGGCTGAGATGAATCTGTGGGTGCATGTCTGCATTCTGGCTGAGATGAATCTGTGGGTGCATGTCTGCATTCTGGCTGAGATGAATCTGTGGGTGCAGGTCTGCATTCTGGCTGAGATGAATCTGTGGGTGCAGGTCTGCATTCTGGCTGAGATGAATCTGTGGGTGCAGGTCTGCATTCTGGCTGAGATGAATCTGTGGGTGCAGGTCTGCATTCTGGCTGAGGTGAATCTGTGGGTGCAGGTCTGCATTCTGGCTGAGATGAATCTGTGGGTGCAGGTCTGCATTCTGGCTGAGATGAATCTGTGGGTGCATGTCTGCATTCTGGCTGAGATGAATCTGTGGGTGCATGTCTGCATTCTGGCTGAGATGAATCTGTGGGTGCATGTCTGCATTCTGGCTGAGATGAAGAAGGTTCTGCAAGGTTAACACTAAAGAGATCTTCACTGTCACTCACTGCCACTCGTTCAAATCTCCATCCCTGGAAACCCCACCCTGCAGGAAGGCAGGGCAGATCAACACTCTCTGTTCACCGCCTTTATCCATCTTCACAGAAAAGACCTCGCCGGTTAAAACAAAACAACAAGAATTGACTCACGTCATAACTGCCAGGTGCAGCAACGAGACTACTGTATATAGGGCCCTAGGGCATTAACATAAAAATCGATTAGTCGACTATTCGACTAGCAAAACGGTAGTCGACACTGTAAATCAAAAATCGAGTAATCGTTAATATTATTTTTAATTTTTATGATTTTTTTTTTTACAGCAGACATGCAGCTGTGAGCTCTGTTGTTTTGTTGGTAGTTCTCCAACTTAAGTACTAATCCCTTCCTGGCTGATTGTTTTCATATCATATACAAGCCGACTGTACGTGGGTTTTTGCCGTCACCGTCACAAGTGTAGGTGCGGTGGGCGGCGGTGGCTGCACTGGCAACATTTAAGACAGATTTTCAAAAAGCATATGCCTCATACGCTCAATGGGGACAACTACAGTGTGTAAATACTTTTACTATTGGTGAGTTTACTACTGTAGTTTGTTCAACAAGTTAGATTGGAGACGTGTCGTCGTTTCGTCCGGTACAGTAGTATAGCAGCCTGTCCCTCCTCACTCTGCCCAATAATATCCAGTTTGGTGACAGTCAAACTACAGTAGCTCTTGCCGTGATTTCATGTTTCTTTTTCTTATTCATCTTTCTTCATGCTTATCCAACAAAAGTGCAGGCGTGCGGCATTATTAAAAACAAACAGCCATGCCGCGCGATCATAGTTATAATAGTCGTGAAGTAGTTGATCATCTGATTCATAGCCTGGTAAGCCTGCTAGCTAGCAAGCCTAGTATGTAATCATAACCTCCTCCTAGCTTGTAGCTTCTAAAAACCAAAGGAACTGTGGTTGTAACTTGTTGTTGAACATTTAGGGTGTATGAAAAACATCGCATCATCCTCCTCCGTATCCAATTCTCCAACTGAACAAACATTTTCAACAACGTAACATGCTATGCTGCGCCGTAGAAAGGTCTTGCGCATCAAAAATAGCAGATCTACAAGCTCACAGCGCGTCCATCCGTGAGTCATTGTGGACTTGCAACTTTGACTTGACTTTTAACAGCTGTTGTGAATTTCGGCCAATTAGAGCGGCATTCAGCGTAATCTAGTAAGAGAGTGGCGACACTAGCGTTGACTCCCATTGTAACAATGGAATGCGGAAGTGCTCATTCTATCTCAATGGGATAGTTCCAATGTTTGGAACTATAGCCCATAGCACCCCGCTTTGTGGTGAGATCAAAGCGTGTCGCCACTCTCTTACTATTCCACTCGGCCTGCATTCACCGCCTCTGTTTTGCAGTTAATCCTTCACTCGCGCTGGCCGTTTCAGAACACAATGTTTTAATGCTTGATTGGATGGAAAAAAATATCATATTTTACCGCCGACTAATCGATTATAAACCGATTTTGATGGTATTCGTGTCGACTATCAAAAATCACGTTTGGTTAATGCCCTATAGGGCCCTATTTTCGCCAGTGCTAAATCCCTTATCCCTGAACTCCTTTGCCTTTTTTTACTATTTTGAAAATCATTTTTGAATAGTTCAGTATAGCCAGGTTGCACCTGCCTATACTGTACTATACTATAGTCACAACATCGACAGTATAGCCAGGTTGCAGCTGGCTAAAAGCACAACATGTATACAACAGTACAACAGCACAATGCAGCACAACAACAGAACAACAACAGCACAACAACAGTACAACAACAGTACAACAGTATAGCCAGGTTGCACCCATGGCTAAAAATAATAAAAGAAAGCAACTCTGGCTGGGTGCACATATAAAACTAGAGAAGATCTCCACCAGGTCTGGTGGCCTAGGAGGTCCTTGAGGGAGTTCCAGGGGGTCCCCAGCTAAATGATAGTTTTGAACCAAATGGACCCTCATGGGTCTGTAACTCTGAGAGTCTACACTCTCAGAGTTAAATTAACATTGATTTTACAATATAAATTGGGGGTCCCAGAGATAGAAATGCCATTAAATGTGGGTCCGTAGAATAATGCATGTCAAACAGGGGGGGGGGGGGATCCCTTGAAATTAAACGGGTTGAGAATCACTGCTAGAGCCATAAAAATCTGCTCTTATGGGGGTCCCTGGCATATCTTTTCAAATGGGGGTCCGCGGTCTTATTCCAAATGTGGGAATCTCGACTGCATAATTTGTGGTAGTGGGGGACTACATTCGCACTCTCCCCTGATTTTTTTTTTTTTTTAGGTTTTAAGGAATCTATCCAGGTATATCTATCTAAGGTGCACAACCATGGCAATCCAGCCAGTAAGTACAGCTAATATCTCATTTGGGAGTAAAGCATTGTATTAGAGTTAGACTGTCCTGACAGACCGACGGAATCAGTCGACATCCCCATCCCAATAATGGGATAAAATAAAATCCAATGAAATAAAAATCCAATTCCAGTGAGCGAACAGAGAGGGGACATATAAGAGCATACAGTAAACTTTTTTTTTTTGGTAATCATGAGGGCGCCCTTGTGGGCGAGGGCCTTCTGTTTGTCCCCCCCATGGGGGTATACATACAACCAAGGTCACACATGCATGTGCCACTGCACCTCTCTCGCACTGCACTCTCACACAGAGCAGAGGGTGTCATCATCATGGCCCCATCATCATCATCATGGGTGTGAAGGCTGGGCTAATGGCAGAGAGGGAGTGGCGGTGGGCCAGAGACCACATGCATGGGTGGATCTGCATGGACGACGACGTACGGGCCTTCCCAGGCCATGGGATGATATGCCCCCGTTAGCCCGTTTAGACCCGAGGAGGACGCACGCATCCATGGCACCTCGGAGCTTTTAACCACTCGAACCGTTATTGTAACACTTTAGCTGTTGAAAAATGGCAGATATACAAGCTTGTATATATCTGCTATTTTTGGAAAAATAGTGAAAATGTGTCGAAAAATCGTATATATAAAATCATATATATTCTTTCACAGTGAACACTGTGGAAGGGGGGGAGGGGGGGGGGGGGGGGGGGGTCTTTGGAACAACATATTTTCAGATGGGAGGGTCTGCGGACAAATATATATCATTCTGGGGGTCCTTGACATGAACCACTGATATGGAAACATATAGGTTTTTTAGGATTTAGAAGACTGAAAGAATCTGAATCTGGTCTCAGGTCTTAATGGGTTAGCCACGCTAGGCTTCCTCCCTGACGGGGACAGCTAGGGCAGAACCGAGCCGCTCCGGATCGATCCCACAAGGACAAGGGGGGATATAGAGGGAAACAACCCCAGTGATTGGCTCATATAGGTGGCTTCCCAGACTATACTGGAGAGGGAGGTGACCTTGTTTGTGTTGGTGGGATTCCAAGAAACACAATAACACGTGCGCACGTGCGCAGCACACACACACACACACACAGAAGCACACCAACTATGAACTAAATAAACTGCACAACAATGACCGGCACGGTTGGTGGCCGATCACAGTGGACACTTTGTCACGGTCCCCTTTTATATAAGGGAACATGAGCCGTGGGGCCGATCATAAGACCGCAAGACTTCCGCTTCTCTCATTTCACACACTTATGAGAATGTGATACCTCTGGAGTAGAGCCTTCCTATAGGCTCAGCATTCTATTCACAGAGAGAGAGAGAGAGAGAGAGAGAGAGAGAGAGAGAGAGAATAAAGCCCGATTCATACTTAGTTTGAAACAGCGCATCTACAAGCTCGTAAAGCGATGCACCGCGACGCCCTGTGAGCTTGCAGATCTGCTCTTTTCAGCGCGTGATGACGCGATGCGCGACCAAGCATAAATCAGGCGTCACAGAGGGCGCAGCAGTATAGGAGCGGGGTGCATCTAAGTGCAGAGAAGAAGGAGGAGGAGGCGGAGGAGGGGGAGGGGAGGGGAGGGGAGCGGGAACGGCAGGGCGTAAACCGGAGGGGAAGAACTATAGGGGTGGGATAAAGAAAACCCTCTAAAAGTGAGGAGGCAGAGACTGGCGAGATGAGAGGTTAAGGGAGTGGAAGAGAAGTCAGGAGAGAGAGAGGGAGAGAGAGAGAGAGAGAGGGAGGGAGAGAGAGAGAGAGAGAGAGAGAGAGAGAGAGAGGGAGAGAGAGAGGGAGAGAGGGAGAAAACAGCTGGCTTAGAGGAACGCAGTGAAGGAGCAGGAGAAGAAAAAACTCTCATGTGAAGTCTGAGCTGCATAATTCATGCTCTGCTCTCTTTAGAAATGGCAGCTTCATCAAGACAGCACCGTTTGACTGGTGGAGCAATGCAGTTGTGTGTGTGTGTGTGTGTGTGTGTGTGTGTGTGTGTGTGTGTGTGTGTGTGTGTGTGTGTGTTTGAATGAGAGAGAGCTTGTAATTTTGCTGTATCTAAAGGTTGTTGTGGCACGATTGGTAGTGTGTGTGTGTGTGTGTGTGTGTGTGCACACGCGTGCGCGTGTGTTCAACGGGAAGTGGGGCTGCATGCTTCACCTTGCACTGCTCTTCACCCTCAGTCTCCCTGACTGCACTGTACAAGACCATTAGAGCTCCCAGAGGCCTGGGAGGAGGCTTGTCTCTGCGCGCGCGCACGCACGCACGCACGCACGCACGCACGCACGCACGCACGCACGCACGCACGCACGCACGCACGCACGCACGCACGCACGCACGCACGCACGCACGCACGCACGCACGCACGCACACACACACACACACACACACACACACACACACACACACACACACACACACACACACACACACACACACACACACACACACACACACACACAGGCCTGAGAGAAGGCTCGTCTCTGTGTGCCGCCGTGCATGTGTCAGCGACTCCACTCAAAAGCATATATCGTCGCCGGCGGGTGGGAAAACTCACATGTCCAAAACTATTACTTTTTCAGCATTCAAATTAAAACAAATAAGCAGATCTCACAAGATCAATTAAACGCCTTGCACCTATTAATTTGCGATACTTTTGTGGGACATTTATATGACGAAGAAGCTTTAACTTATGGGAAGAAATGGAGATAAGAGGTTTCTATCCGACAGAATATAGCAACAATGTTTGTGTGTGTGTGTGTGTGTGTGTGTGTGTGTGTGTGTGTGTGTGTGTGTGTGTGTGTGTGTGTGTGTGTGTGCGTGCGTGCACACGTGCATGTTTGTGTCTGTGTGTGTGTGTGTGTGTGTGTGTGTGTGCGTGCGTGTTTGAACAGCAAAGATATTGAGTGTGTTCCCACAGCACATCTTACTAGTTCTACCACATGTCGTTGCTGTTGGGAGAAACCTTGTGTCTCATTTTTTACAACCTTTGTTGTTATTTTTGGGCAGCACTACAGTATGTCACTTTTTAACAACTATATGTACCAAAATATGTCCATTAGAATTATAAAGTAAAACATGTAAGCAATGACAAGCATCTTTCCATACATGTATAGACTCAGGGACCCTGCTTGGGGCTTTACAGTATTTTTGAGTGGTGTAAACCACTCCAACAACTGGCTTTGTACCCGTGTCTGTTCGTACCAAAAAAAATGTACCCGTGTCTGTTCGTACCAAAAAAATCACACCCGGGTGTGATTTCACAACTGGCTTTTTTTGTGCAGAAAAAATGAGCATGGTTGCTACGGTCATCCAGTTCACCCGGGTGTGATTTAATTACGTCAGAAATTATTTTGAACATAGCAACCATGCTCATTTTTTCTGCACACAAAAGCCAGTTGTAGGAGTGGTTTACACCACTCAAAAAATGAGCATGTTTGCTATGGTCACCCAGTTCACACGGGTGTGATTTCATTACGTCAGACATTACGTCAGACCACAGCTGATCAGTCTATATAAGACCTTACACCACTCAGTTCACACGGGTGTGATTTTTATGTATAGGGGGACAAAGTTCCATCCGGGCATTTGAGCTCCAGCGTCGCACAGGTACAAACGTCAAACACGCAAGATAAGATATTGCCTATTTATCGACTAGCGGAAACATCAGACCTACCAGCTCACAAAGTGTCGCGATGCAATGTGAGCTTGTAGATCTGCTAATAATTGTAGCACTGCCCCTGTATACCTGCAAAGAGTCGACTGGTCAATCACATCGCTTCCTAGCCGTGGGTCTTTGTGTGACATTTTTTCTGAATTTCTTTTTACATTAATTTGACATTCTCGGAAATCTTCGCCATGCCCAAAATAGGGAGGCCATGGTTCAAAGTGGATAAATGAACTAACACCCAAGCTGCAGCTTCAGTGGAGCTCCGTAGGCACTATACAGTATACTGCAGCATGAAGCGCTGCCTGGCCTGATCAAAAGATCTGTGGCTCCTGCAGGAACACCGCGTTTCACATCGTTTGACTTCTGGAACGAGCTGCACGCCGAGAACAAAGACCACCCGACGAACACAGAGATCACAAAACACCTGTCAGAGAAGGGGGCTCCCCACCCACTCACCTCACACGCAACACCACAAAATAACATTGGTAAAAGTTCAGGAAAAACACCACCGACTCTACAAAGGGAGGGGATGACATTGAACTAGGGGTGCGCGATTATGAAATTATGACCGATATCCGATCTCCGATTATTTGTAGGGTCATATTACCGATATTATCAGATATTATACAGAGGACCACAATGGAAACAAGCCTGGCCCAAAGCCTGTTAATAAATTAAATCATTCAATAAATTGCCTATACTCTTTTCCAAGTGCCTGTTTTCACAACTGAATGACAAACAAATTAAACACAAATTAAATGTAGAAAAATGTAAAGTTTATTTTCACTTTGATTTTACATCATATTTGATTTGGCTTTTGTTCCAGACTAGAGGTATACTAGACACTTTTGATTTATTGAACTCATTGATGATTGTTTTGCATTTTTCATTTAAAAACATTTTTGCTGGTGAAAACCGATTAAATAATCTGTATTATTTTGAGACCGTTCCGATACCGATTTTTATGGCATTTTTATGGCCTATTCCGATTATGCTACAGCGATTAATTGCGCATCACTACATTGAACCTCAGATTTATTCATATATGTATTTTTTCATTCATTGATTCAACAATGGCATCAAAAGTGATCAACTATAAGGCCATAAAAAAAAAATCTCTCAAAAATTTGCCTAAAAAAACCTAAAACACCTACAGTATCAGGAGACCAAAAGGGCAGAAAAGTGTTCTCATCTTTTGTACATAGTGCTTGTATTTGTTTACAATATAGATTTTTGTGTTACTTTTTTATGCTTTGTTGATGAAGTCCCCAATAGGACCTTTTTTTTGTTATCCTTTGTTATGTCTTTGGTTTTCGCTATAATACACATGCACGTTTGTCTTACTAGTAACAACCATGTCCATGCTTGTGCCTATACCTGTAATGAGTTAGTAACACATTCCTCTTGATTCTAATTGAGACCATTTTTCATTAGAAATGCCATTGTTACTTAACCTATATCCTTAGGCTATAACTTTAACTCACACTACAAACCTAACCACTAAATGCCTAATTCTAACCCTGAACCTATACTCCGAAATGCCTTACCCAACTTGAATCTTCCTTGTCCCCCCATGGGGACAAGGAAGATTTGCCCACGAGGCCTATTCAAATTCTCTTGGTTTTACTGTTCTTGTGGGGGCTTGTAGATAAAGCATGGTGTAGGTAAGGCCGCGCGCACACACACGTGCGTGCACCCCCCCACACCACACCACCCCCCCCCCCACACACACACACACACACACGCGCGCACGCGCGCACGCACGCACACCCCCACCCCCCCCCCCACACACACACACACACACACACGAAAAATACAGTGTCATTTATACAGTATACTGAGAAGATGTTGGTTCAGCCTATATATTCCCCTGGATTAGGGGCTGTGAAAAGGTTTTTATTAGACTGGACCTTTGAGGATTCAACATGGATTATTTATTTAGACCGTTGCCACTTCACTAGGTCCCTACCTGCTTTCAAGCTGAGCCACGTGGGTGCAATAAAGGTCATGGTGTAACATAGGGCGGCAGCTCCACTGGGCGAGCATGCATGGCTATGCAACACCCATAACAAAATCAACTGAAGTCCAACCACTAACCCATTTTGACCTGAGATCAGATTCTAAAAATGTCTTCTACATCCTGACAGTTTTCTGAAAAAGCTATGTTTCTATGACAGTGGGTCTTCGATTTTTCAAAAATAGCAGACCTACAAGCTCGTAGCGCGCCACTCGGTGGCGCGCTATGAGCTTGTAGATCTGCTTTTTTTCATTTTTTTTTTCAATTTACGTTTTATTGAATTTTAATCAAACATACATGAAAACAAAACGACTGACAATAGACAATACATACAACTGAAAACAAAACAAGACAATATACGTACAATACACACAAGGGGAGATGTCTGCCTCTCTTCTCTATTGATGATCATAATACATAAGTACCTCAAACAGGTGCATATACAGGTTAAACAGGTTTAACTGAATTTATACAAAATCTGGTCTTATGGTAGAAACATGAGTAATCCATCTAAACCAGTTATCTGTGAAGACTTCAACTTGACCTCTGAAGCTGAATGTAATTCTCTCCATAATAAATATTGTAGATCTGCTATTTTTCAATAGCTAAAGCATAGCATAGTGCTAACACCAAAAGGGGTTCCCGCCCAAAATAGGCTAAACAAGCAGCGTTTTGATTCTCACTAATTATGAAATGGTTGAACATTCCACGCGCGTTTCGAGCTGAACGAACGCTCCGCTGTACAAACGCAGGCTTCTTCTTCTTCCACAGAGCCTCAGATGGGGGGGCTCGTCAATTAGTGCATCGGCCGAAGCGCGGCATGTTAATTCTCGGTAAAATATTCCTCCTCCAGCGCTAATTAGGTGCGATCCGGAGCGGTAGCGGTGCCGTTCGCCAGGCGAGAGCAGCCTGTGCTACGCGGCACAGCGCTCCCCCGGTATCGTTTGGCTGACCGAAGCAGCAGCGATAACAGGGAATTATTTTAATTAACCGGTGCCGCCTTCTGCGGCTAATGAGCCTAGTTAAAAAGATCCCGACATCTTGCTGCAGCGTGCGTGCGTGCGCGTGTGTGCTCTCGGCTCCACATATACCATGGATCGTCTACTCAAAAAACAAAACGTGTGGATAAATAAATTAATAGGTGAATAAATAACAAGAATACACATGCATAAATAAACAAATGTTTTTTAATAAGCCACGCTTATTAGAACAGCCCAAACTGATGCTGCTGGCTCATAAGAATGTCAATGGTATAGACCTCGACATTGTGTCAGTGTGTGTGTGTGTGTGTGTGCGTGCGCGTGTGCGTGTGCGTGTGTGTGTGTGTGTCAGACAGACAGGCAGACAGACAGACAGACTGAGACAGAGAGAGAGAGATACAGAAAGAGAGACAGACAGGCAGACAGACAGACCGGCAGACAGACAGACAGAGACAGAGAGAGAGAGATACAGAAAGAGAGACAGAGATCCATAACTTCCAGGCAGTGAAATGTTGTATTGTTAAAGTGTACTACTGTTTGGCGTTGCCACCCTACCAGGAATCTTTTTGTCCTGATCAAAAGAACAGGATGACAAATTTACACAGTGGGACTGTATGAGAGAGAGAGAGAGAGAGAGAGAGAGAGAGAGAGAGAGAGAGAGAGAGAGAGAGAGAGAGAGAGAGAGACGCTCTCTCTCTTCTTCTCGCTCCCCCTTATCCCGTTGAGTCAGAGCAGAGAGAAAAAGAGGGAGGCTTTGAAACCATGCCCAGTTTTCTGCACGGAGGAGCAAAGCAGGGGAAAAAGGGAGTGCGTCGGCCCTCACTGTGGTTATTACTCTTCAGTTGTGTAACAGTGACATTTGCCCCAGTCGGAAACAACACATTCATCTTTCACCACCAAGCCACCTGCATCCTTCCTCACCGCATGCGGAAAGAACTGCTGGGCTATGGATAATCTCATCTTTATACCTATACAAAAATATCACAGTTACATGCAGGTGACATCCTACTTTAATACCTGGAAATCTACGGCAAATCAGGTGGCGAGGAAGAGACACTGTCCTTGCAAGGTCTGACTAGCAAGTAACAACACAGATATACAGTATGAGCTCTGTCTGCACGCGTCAGTGTCTCTACAGTGCGTGCACATTCAGAGGCTGACAGCGTATGATCCAGCTGGTGTCACTTTGTAATTCAGTGTAACAAGGGGCTGGGGCCTTGGCGCTCTAGAAGCTGACACGGTAACCAGGGGCACCAGAATCGCACTGACATTGTAATCACCATAAGAAAACAAGCTTAGAGAAGCTGACATGGAGCAAACACAGGTTAGCTAACAGAGCGTGAGCTACCCATTATCTAACCCCGAAAGAGCTAGTGGCCCTTGGCTTACAGCTGCTCTCCAACACGGGCTCTTATTACCATTAGCTGCATGGGAGCTCAACTTTGAAATAGTCACATTCATCAATAGAGCTCACCGCTCCATGTCTTGTGCTAATACACAATAGGCTGCACACTAATATACATTGTGTGAGAGAGTTAAATTAGTTCTCAGTACAGTTCTCAGATTTAAATGACCAGATAGATAGATAGATAGATAGATAGATAGATAGATAGAGATTACTGTACATTGCATACATTGCCTGATTTATCCTTAGTTGCTCACCGGTGTACCGTGCACCAAAAACAGCAGATCTACAAGTGCACAACACATCGCAACGGCAACACGTTGTGGGCTTGTAGATCAGCCCTTTTCGGTGCACCACAATATTCAACCGAGCATAAATGAGGCACATCACTCTCCGCCTCTCCTCTGAAGGCAGGGTATAGGCTGGCGGCAGCAGTAGTCAAGGTCATTTGATGAGAGCTGGAGGTGTATGTGATGTGAATTCACTCACAGGATTGATTCCTCCTGTACGTCCTAATGATCAAACCCGGGTGGATTTAGAGGATAGTCAAGCCCCCTTAACCCATTTAGACCTGAGAAAAGATTCTATTCAAATGTCTTCTAAATCATGACAGTTTTCTGAAAATCCTATGTTTCCATATCAGTCGTTCTCAAACGTTTTCATGTCAAGGCACCCCTAGAATTTTGGCCGCCGACCCCCATCTGAAAATCTGTTGTTCCAGGGACCCCCAGAAGCAAAGATTTGAGTGAAAAACATTCGCTGTGACAGAATATATATTCAAAGATTTGCGCCACATTTTCACGATTTTTCAAAAATAGCAGACCTACAGTACAAGCTTCATAGCGCGGCACTCGGTGGCGCGCTATGAGCTTGTAGATCTGCTATTTTTCAACAGCTGAGGTTTAAAAGAATGGTTCAAGTGGTTTAAAGCTATAATGCGACACAGACGTACGTGTCCTCGGGTCTAAATGGCTTAACCCATTTTGGGCGGGAACCCCTTTTGGTGTTAGCTTTATGTTATGCTTTAGCTATTGAAAAATAGCAGATCTACAAGCTCATAGCGTGCCACCGAGTGGCGCGCTACGAGCTTGTAGAACCACTGACATAGAAACATTAGCTTTTTCAGAAAACTGTCAGGATGTAGAAGACATTTTTTAGAATCTGATCTCAGGTCAGAACGGCTTAATGAGAGTGAGAAGGATAACGGTGCACAGGGAAATGAGATACTGTAGGTACACACATACAGTAGAGAAATCACTTCTCTGTTTGAACTTCAGCTCATCTTCAGAGATGGGGAGAGAGCGCTTATACTTTCTGTCTTTCTCTTACTGGCAGTGGCAGGCGATACATTTAGGGAAGCTTGCTGTCCCGAAGGAATTTTCTCCTTTTCAAAAAGGTTTTCAAATTAAAAATGAGCTTTATTATATTGGCATCAGATGAGAAACCTACAGTATATATCACCAAAGCAGTGAAGAAGATATAACACACTTTAGCAAATATTTAGCAATACATTATGCAATTATGAAAATATCAAGTTCTAAATCAATTTAATACAAATCTAATCGCGATATCTACATTGGAAAAGCATGGCTCCAACATGGATCTCATACTTATGACATAATATATATATCTATGATTCCAAATTTGTTGACTTGTTACATTATGAATTAAAGTTAGCAAAAAAGGTATACTTATGTGGTCTACTGGTATGCATACAAAGTCCTCTCTCGTAGCAGAGCCATGCCGTATAAAACCATTTTGGAAGACAGCTGGATAACACTATTACTTAGCCTGGCAAAATAAAGAGGAACAGATGCCCTGGTTGTACGGCTCATACCAACAATATGCCACTGTGGCCTACTTTACTTCCTTAGCCTCTGACTAATTCACGATTATTAGTCTGGCTAAATCAGTGTCACCTCTTAATTTTCCTTCTCATTTCACCTATAAAGCCACCTATTAATATTCAGGACATAAGATATATTTTGATGGACCATAATATGCTGTTGTTTTTCACCCGTATGCCATATTTAGTTTGCTCCCTTTAAGAGTACGGCATTTAGCATGTTGCTCTTTAAGATGCAAAATGTAATTAATAATCTATGAAAGGAGCACACCGGTTTCAGGCGAAGGATTCACTTTATTTCAGCTTATAGCGACAACGTTTCTTCATCAGGTCAGGAAGATGCACACCTGTTCCATCATTTGGATCCAATCCCTCAGGTTGTGTACCTCCCCTACTGTGTGCCACCCCCACAAACAGCAGGTGAGACTCATCACTCCTGAGGAGCTAAAGGTATGCTCCTCATTTAATTAACCTAACAAATTAAAAGGTAGTGTAAGTGATTTTCTAAGTGTTAAAAATCTCTATATTGTGATAGTACTAATTGCTATATAGTGTTTGTTCAGTAACAGGCGTCTCCATGTCTCTCCAGCTTTTTAGTAAACAGAAAATGCATTTTCAGAAACTGAAACTGAAACTTGGATACCAATTAGGATAGAGAACGCAGTCAGGATACAGATTAAACAAGTGGAATTCTAAGTGACGACACAAATAAATAAGCAGACAAAATTGGAACTGGAACACTATGAAAATTAAGCTCATGAATAGCTACTCTCCTGAGTCTCCTCTGATTGGCCCGAAAAGTTGTCACCTACCTGAAAGTAATTTCTGTTTATTAAAGAGCTGGAGAGACAGGGAGACCCCTGTTACTGAACAAACACTCCATCGCAATGATTACTATCAGAATATAGTGATTTAATCTTTTAACAAAAAATATCACTTAAACTACCTTTAATTTATGAAACAACACAAAGTGTGATTTCAATAAAGGATTGCTTATTTAAGTGAATTAATAAAGATCCAAGCTAAGGAGGCTAAAGACAAGGAATCATTTGAATATTTGGACGGAGGGGGGAAACGGAAAAAGAAAGTCGAATGAAAGTCCAGAGTAATAGTGTAACACAAATCAATCTTCAAACTTGGAAAAAGAAAGAAGGAAAAAAAACCGAGGGCAACAAGATTGAGGTCTGTGGTATTTCCTGGGTCGGCACCCCCATAAATCAGGCTTTCTCTGGATCAGAGGGGCGGCGAGGGGACAGGTTCCAAGCACGAAACTCATTTTGGATTTAAACACATCTTTCATTGTAATGATTGAGCAAGCGGACGTGTGTGTGTGACAGTACAACACTGCACTAATGAGATCCCAAACCGAGCGTCAAGCAAGACTGGAATTAGCGCCCCTAAAACCCCCAGACCCTCGCCAGTCGCCAGCACACCCACCCACCATCTCCCCTGCCCCTCCTCCTCCTCCACCTATTCCCTAACCCATTTTGACCTGAGATCAGATTCTAAAAATGTCTTCTAAATCCTGACAGTTTTCTGAAAAGCTATGTTTCTATGTCAGTCGTTCTTTGATTTTTCAAAAATAGCAGACCTACAAGTTCAAGTTCGCTATGAGCTTGTAGATCTGCTATTTTTCAATAGCTAAAGCATAACATAATGCTAACACCAAAAGGCGTTCCCGCCCAAAATGGCTTAATTCTCCTATAACCCTTCCGGTGGCTTTATTAAAAACTGGACGTGAGGCAGCAGGAGTTGAAAAATGAGCTGAACTCCAGCTTGGCTTTGATGGACGCGGTCTTGGTAGTGTGACGGAATTGAATGACCTATATGAAATACAGCCTATAGTCTTTAAACACAATATAACTGCGTTGATGTTGTTGTTCACATGGTGACTCAGTTGGTGGGTCGAACTACAACACAAACACTAAGAAAAAAAGCCTGATTTTATTCACGGTTGTGCAAGGGTGTTGCACGACAGCCGGGCGCAAGGATAAATCAGGCATAATGTACACCTGCACGCACGCACGCACAGTTCTAGCTTTTCGTGCTAGAAGGCTTTCTCACCTTTAGATGCAGTTGTTGTTTAGTTCCCATAAAAGTGGTCCAGTTGTTATTTTGTGAAAAAACGCATTATTGGCCAGCTGCCCTACCCGACGTAATTCGCTTATTTCCATCGCTCGAAAATCATTTTTTTTATACATCTTCTCTTCATAATGTCAACAGTATATGTTAGGCGTCACACTTTACTTCATAGTAACGCCGTTGCCGTGTTTAAGCCGTAAAGCGTGAGCTTTACGGCTTTTTTTATCGTGAGACTTTGCGAGCTCCATCCACTTGCATGGAGCGAGACGAGAGTTCATGCTTTACGGCTGGAACACAGCACCGTTGCTATGGAGTAAAGTTAGGGGCGGCTGTGGCTCAGGAGGTAGAGCAGGTCGTCCAATGATCCCTGGGTCGGCGGTTCGAATCCCGGCTCCTCCTATCCACATGTCGAGGTGTCCTTGGGCAAGACACTGAACCCTACATTGCCTCCAATGAGTTGGTCGGTGTGAGCTTGCCACCATTGGTGTCTGAATGTGGGAAGTGAGGACGCTGGCGTCGACTGTTCGCCGCTTCACCTCCCAATGTATGAATGAATGAACCATTGTAAAGCGCTTTGAGCACTTGGAAAAGCACTATAAAAATGCAATTCATTATTAAATATTAGCTGGTTGTGTATGTTGGATCTGAGCTGACCACCCAAGTTTTTCCGATTAGAGAGAGGTTCTGTATTGACTTTAAATGTATTATGTTGATTACTTTGCCTTAACACAATTGTTCACATATGTTCCAGTGTATAAATGCCCAGTGCTAATTTGTACCTGTTTATTCTGTTCATTAGTTGCATGTTTGACTTTACTTGCAATGTAGCCTACCATCATTCATATGGTCTATCTAAATGTCAGATGTTAATATTATCCCATTTCTGTGCTTTGCTTTGTAGAAACCGCATGGTGAACGGAGAATGAAACTTGTCATTCTTGTTATAAGTTACTTTGGTGTCACGAAATCTCTCTGACCGAGGAAACTTGGGTGGTCAGCTCATCTCCAACTAAACTCCAACTAAACACAACCAGCTAATATCGGGAATACTATTTACATTATGAAGAGAGGATATATATATTCGAGCGATGGAAATAAGCGAATTAGCCCAAAAACCCAACGCCCCATTCAGGGCTGATGGTCGGGTATAGGGGAATAGCCAATAATGCGTTTTTTGCACAAAATAACACCTCTTTGGTGGGGACTGGGGACCTAACAACTAGAAATAAAGGTGAGAAAGCCTTATAGCACCAAGTTCTCCTTTATTGTGAAAAAAAGATGTTAAATTAGGCAAATCAACACGATCTCCTATAGTGGCTGCAGCCCACTCACACAGTGGGCCTATAGCAGATGACAGCGCTGGGGAGAAGTAAAGCAAACACACTGCCGACTCCTATCAAAGGGCCCCTGCTGCCTCGGACCGCTTTTAATGAGGAATTAGCACTAAGAGATAAACAAACACACTGTGATATTTTCTTTCCTTTTTACCATTCAGTCTCTCGTCTCACAGGCAGCGCTGCCATGCATCACCCCCCCCTCCCCCCACCCCACCCTGCCCATCAAAGACCCAAACGCAACCGAGCAATGGGGGGGGTTTGGCTTCTTCAGTCACAGATAAAGCCACGGTCGCGCGCTCATTGGCTCGCAGCAGTGCAAAAGGCTGCGTTTTTGGTATTTTCCCCCTATTGATGTTTTCTTTAAGGTGTACAATGCTTTGTGTGTTTGACTCACTATTAGTGGTGGCCCACGGCACAGCAGGGAGGACCATGTCTGTCTAGTCATTAAGGTGCTTCGCCGGGGTCATTAGCTGCAGCTCTGAGAGACACACACACACACACACACACACACACACACACACAGTAAGCGTGGGCGGGTCAGCACTAAGTTCTGCCATGGCCTTAACAAATGATTAAAGCTAGTGGTGACAGAAAGAGTATCTCACACACACACACACACACACACACACACACACACACACACACACACACACACACACACACACACACACACACACACACACGATCTGTCAACAGCTTTTGATCATGTTTTCAGGACACAGAACAGCGTTCACAGAAGCAGCATCAGTCATGGTGTCGGAGCAGATACAACCAACAATGCAACACATTAACAGTCTATATAACTTAAAATATACATCTGGCCTCTCTCTCTCTCTCTCCCCTTTTCCCTCTCTCCTCGTCTCGTCCTCTCTCATTAGTGTCCCCGCACCCCTTTGGAGCGTAGGAACAGCAGAGAGAAGGCCTGCGGCAAAGTGACCTTCTGGGCATGGGGGAAAAGGGCCGGGGGAATTCTCCGACTCCACTGATCTCCACTAACGTAAGTCCAAAGCTCAAGACAAAACTCTGATGTGATGCCGAGCCGTCGCCGGTGACTGACTGACGGGGGAGATGGAGTGAATTCTTAACCCATTTTGAACTGAGATCAGATTCTAAAAATGTCTTCTACATCCTAACAGTTTTCTGAAAAAGCTATGTTTCTATGTCAGTCGTTCTTAGATCTGCTATTTTTCAATAGCTAAAGCATAACATAATGCTAACACCAAAAGGGATTCCCGCCCAAAATGGGTTAAGCACAGATCTGTGCAACCGACGGCACTCATTCATTCCACTGTGGAGTGATGTCTGCCGAACGGCTGTCGGAAAACGTATACCGTGGCGAGAGAGATCTGAGACGTGAAAACAGACCTTATATGTTTGATTAAAGAGAGTCAAAGGGGGGCTCAAATATTAATAAGTACGTGAAAGTTGCTCGGTCAAATGTATTGGCGTACAATAAGTAGGCTATTCAAGAGTAGATGCTTTAAAAAAATACTTAAAGGACCACTTCACCACTTTTCAACATGTCTTCATATAATTGGTCCTCACTAATGTTCATGATAAAAGACCACCATTTTTCCTACTCAGTCTGTGTCTCATAGGAGGGCTTTGGGCAGTTCGGACACCCGTCCACCAGTGACATCATCATTAGGCAGATTTTGTTTTAAACAAGATTTGTTTTAAAATATATTTAGATTTGTATTATCGTGAGAACGATGGCTTCAACTTTTGCATTGCAACTTTTCAGAAAAAGAAAGCCTGCCGTTTCTATTAGCTTGGATTCACCATCGATGATGTCACTGGTGGACGGGTTTCTGAACTGCCCACAGCCTTCCTATGAGACACAGACTGAGTAGGAAAAAATTGTGGTATTTTATCATGAACATTAGTTAGGACCAATTATAGGAAGAGAAGTTGAAAAGTGGTGAAGTGGTCCTTTAAGTATTCAAAACGTTTGTTTTCATGTCTATTAAAACAAATATTTTCCAGAAATGTTCAAAACAATAGGAATAATAGTGAAAATAGCAGATCTACATGTAGATCAGCGTTGTGAGCTTGTAGATCTGCTGTTTTCACTAGGGCTTAAGTGGATAATTTTGTACTATAGTTCTATCCTTCCTATGCACTGGAGTCAAAAGTAAAGTACACAGATAGTCAGAAAATATATCTAAGTAGTACTCAATATAATGTACAGTACTAGTTTACTTATCTGTGCACCACTATACATTAAAGTGTTTCTTCTTGTCTCCCAAACATCATTCAAATAATATCTAGTTGCAAAAGGGGTGAAGTGTCCCTTTAACTAACTCTTGTTAACCCATTGAGACCTGGAACGCATCCATGTCACGTTAGCGTTTAACCACATTAACCATTAACCCATTTTGGGCGGGAACCCCTTTTGGTGTTTTAAACATTATGTTATAATTTAGCTATTGAAAAATAGCAGATCTACAAGCTCATAGCGCGCCACCGAGTGGCGCGCTATGAACTTGTAGATCTGCTATTTTTGAAAAATCGTTAAAATGTGCCTCAAATCTTTCCGAAAATTGTCATGATTTAGAAAACTTTTTTTTTAAAATTTCGACGTCAGGCCTGAATGGGTTAAAGGGACACTGAGTAGTCTCCTTACCAGACTGTTGCCTCTCGCAATGTACAAATGCCTTCATCATACCGTCTTTATAGTCGCGCAGATTTATCCTAATATAAATAGAAATCATCTAAGCATATATACTGTAGCTTGTTGCTATTTTCATGAACGGAAATGGCAGCGTCCTTACTCTGATTTCAGGAGCTGTAGTTCTAGACTTAATCAATCAATCAATCAATCAATCAATCAATCAATCAATGCTTTATTTCAGACCCAGGGAGATCCATATCACAGAAGAGTAAAATACATATAAAACAGTACAAATCAGACAAAGTACAAAAAATGAATAAATGAAAACATTAGTTTTTCAATGTCTATAAGTTAGTCACAGCAGTAATGATGCCATTTTCTGACTCAGTTGCTCTGCACATAAATGTATACATCAAGTTTCTTAAAACTTCAGGGCAAGTCGGAAACCCCGACACAAACACAAACATATGGCTAGCACTGGAGCTTCTTGAAGCTCCTAGCAGCAGCCTCATACTGTCATTATACACCACCTTGAGTTTTCTCATGCTCTCTTGCTTATCCCGACACCACAAATGAGCAGTATACAAGGATGTGCAATATGCCTTAAAAAGTGTGATTTTCACAGGTACAGAACACATGCTGAACTTGCGACACAGTGTATTTGCTTGAGCATACAGCTACATTGTCTAAAACTTTCCCCGTCATCAGAGAGGTCATCTGAAATAACATGTCCCAGGTACACGTACTCATTACACACATTGGGAATATTACCAGCAAGATAGAAGTCTGGGAAGGTTGATTGCCTGCCTGTCTTCTCTGGTTCTGACAATCATAATCTTACTCTTTTTAGCATTATATAGAATATCAAAATCAGCACCATACTGCGTACATATTTTCAGGAGCTGTTGGAGACCAGCACTGTATGGGCTGAAGATGACCAAATCATCTGCGTACATAAGGTGATTGACTGTCATCCCGTACCAGAAGCATTTAAACACAAAGATAAATCGTTCATATAATTGAACAAAATTGGGGATAGTATTCCCCCCTGACGGACAGAGTTAGATATACATGGAAGAGGTTACATTTCCCCACTTCACCCTCATTTTCTGATGTGCATACCAATACACCAATATACTAACCATATAACTGGGGACCCCACTTTTGGACAATTTTATGAATAGCTTCTCATGATTAATACGGTCAAAGGCTCTGTACGCATCAATAAAACGCATGAACACAGTAGAACTGTGCTTGTTGTAGTTATCCAGCATTTCCTTTAGTGCAAATATGCAAAGGTCAGTGCCAAGTTTTTTCTTGAAACCAAATTGGTTTCAATTGCAGACATAACAAACCTCTCAATTCTACTCAAGATAACCACCTCCATCACTTTGGACATGACACTGGCCAGGGGCTTTCGGCCATATAGCATTCGGAGATTGTGGAATAGTTGTATGGCTACACAAGACTACACATTGAGGCATGATGCAGGACTTTTTACAGTTTGTGTGTGTGTGTGTGTGTGTGTCCACCCCCACATCATCTCACCACTGCAGCTGTATCAGATTGCGTGGCTGTAGCTCCGGGCGACACTCGAGAGACCTCAGTCAGTGCCCCGGAATTAACGGCAGATCCTATGACTTGTCGGCTCCACCGCGCATCTCTCTCTCTGCTCAGCATGTCCAATAACATCCTGTTCACTCATTTTAACAGACTCTGCCACGTCCACTTTGAGCTATTGGCAGCTAGGGCAGCCGTTTGTAATGTCTGCAGACAGACAGACAGACAGACAGACAGACAGACAGACAGACAGACAGACAGACAGACAACTACAGCCGTAACAAACAAACAAACAAACACATTTGTTTTTACACAATACTGACGATAGTGCTGTCAAAAAAAAAGTTAGATAACAAATATCTAAGTCATTTTGAAATACTAAAATATCTAAAAACACAAATTACCCACCTAAAAACCCCAGGAAAGTGTTTCTTTGTCTCCCAATTAACGTCATCAAAATAAGATCTGGTTGCAAAAGGGGTGAAGTGGGCCTTTGGGAGGTCCCTGATTAATCTAATCTAGGGGGTTGTAGGCTTGACAAGCACTGCAGAAGAGCCCTGATTTAAAACCCATTTTGGGCAGGAACCCCTTTTGGTGTTAGCATTATGTTATGCTTTAGCTATTGAAAAATAGCAGATCTACAAGCTCATAGCGCGCCACCAAGTGGCGCGCTACGAGCTTGTAGGTCTGCTATTTTTTTTAAAGTCGAAGAACCACTGACATAGAAACATAGCTTTTTCAGAAAACTGTCAGGATGTAGAAGACATTTTTAGAATCTGATCTCAGGTCAAAATGGGTTAAGGTGTTCCACTGGTTGGAAATGGAGTATGCAGAAACATCCAGCATGGACCTTCACTTGGCACAGTGCCATACAAAGCCCATAAGGACTAATGATGCTCACACTAAGAAGTGTCATGTGACAAAACTGCCTGACAGAAATGACGGATATGAATCTGAATAACAGTGTATACTGTATGTCTATCGCACTGGTCCTCAACATGGGGTCCGGGGGCCCACTGGGGGGTCCTTGAGGGCGTTCCACGGGTCCCCCCCATCAGCTAAAAGGTTGATAGTTATAGGAGGCAAAATGGATGGGTCTGTGTAACCAAATGAAGGATGTTGTATATTGTCAGAGTTAAATGAACACTGAAGATCAGAATAGATTGGGGGTCCCAGGGGGACAGAAATCGTATCAAACTGGGGGTCCTTGCAATTGCAAAGGTATGACTGCTATAGGGTCCTTGCAGGGGGGGTTGGGGGTCCCAGCAAAAAAAAAAAGTAATACAAAAAAAAAGAATACCATCTAAATCAGTTTAACCACGTTTATATACTCTGGCTATTTAAAAATAGCAAAAGAAAAAAAGAATGATTTTGAAAAGGTTTACACAAATCTTCTCTTATGGGGGTCCCTCCTGGCACAGAATGTTTTCAGACCGTGACCAAAATACATAAATTTGTGTCCTTGACATGAAAAAGGCTTGAGAACCGCTGGTACAGTAGTATAGCTGTGAGCGTGCAATATACAGTAGCAAGATCCTTAGTGTGCATTTAAATGGAAATGAACACTGAGGATTTTGTGGTGTGTTAAGGGTGGGGGTGGGGGGGGTGGGGGGGTTCCGCTTGATGTCTTAATGTCTTCATCCTGTTATCTGGCATGGTGGGAGTGGTGGGAGGGGTATTTAAGCACTAAGCAGGTGTTTACACGACTCAGTGCTCCCCTAGGAGGTGCCAGCACACTGTTAAAAATGCCGAGTGTGAATTGAACTCCGGGAGTGTGCAAATGGAACCAAATGGACCACATGACAGACCTTGTACGGCCCATTTGGTTCAATTGTGTCTTTTGTGACACTCTCCGAGTTGCAAATGGATAAAATTGTCACTGAGGATTTGAGAGTGTATACGCACACGACCCAGTCTTAATCACCGTGTCCCATGTCATTACACACTGGATTGTGCACACGCCTCATGGTCACAACCACACACAAACACAAACACGTTCACACACACACGCACACGCACACACACACACACACACACACACACACACACACACACACACACACACACACACACACACACACACACACACACACACACACACACACCCCTAACTTCCCATAGGGAAGGAGGGCTAATCCGACAGTGATCTAGAGGCTCTGCACAGGAACCCCCAACACACACAAATGTCATCGGGCTACACTCCAGTGTGTGTGTGTGTGTGACTGTGTGTGTGTTTGTGGGTGTGCGCGCGTGTGTGTGTGTGCATGCAGGTTTGTGAATGAAATCTTTCTCACGGCAGATCTCCAGTATTTCATAGACGTCGGGTGGAAATCTTGTAGGTAAATTAAATTAAATTAAATTAAATGGAGAAAAAACATGAAAAAAGTAGACATTTGAGATGCAAGTTTTCCGTCTGACAGAGAATATCATAGATGTCATTCATAATGCCTCCTCGCACCTTCTCGTGTCACCCACTTATGTAGAATGACAGACATGTAATAACATGTTTCCAGGGAAAAGACACCCACAACTGGTGTGTGTGCGTGTGTGTGTGTGCTTGTGCGTGTGTGTGTGTGCCACGTGTGCCGTGCGCCCTCTGTGTCTCTGTTGCTCATTATTTTTCTCTCTCTCCCTGTACGTGTGTGTGTGCGCACGTTTGTGTGTGCTATTCTTGTGTGATGACAGACAAAAAGAACTGACATAATAGGATAAGAGATGATAGAAATGAAAAAAAGAATGAAGAAAAAAAATGGAGCGAAAGAGAATAGCTTTGCTGTCGGGTGGAAACCTTGTATACAGTATGTCGAAAACTGTTACTTTCCAGAAAATGGAAAAATAACCTGTTTTCCAGTTAAAATATGAATGCATAAAAAGCTCACACAACACGTCTCATCATCGCGACCAGTATAGTGATCTTGTAGATTGGCTATTTTTGGCACTTCTGTGTAGGGATGGGTATCGTTAGGATGTTAGCGACTCCGGTACCGATTCCGGTTCTGCTTGTCGATTCTGGCTCCTATCGATTCCCCATTTCGGTTCCACGAAGGTAAACAATTAATATAATAGTTTAGATAACAAAAATATCAGAATTATTTAAGCGTTAAATGAGAAACTTCGACGTCAATAATAATTGTCAACCTTAAGACATGTATATTCCATGTCAAAATAATGGAAAATAGAAGTTAAAGCTTGTTGTATTCTTTATTGTATGGGAGGAATACTGGACTCTTAGTTGATTATAGGACTTTATCGATTCCGATTCGATTCCTACATTTATATGGGTACCCGCCGGTACCCAGAAACTTTCGGTTCGGTTCCTATACTCAGAACCTAATTTGGATAGGTTACCCAACCCTACTTCTGTGTATCACTGTAATACGAAGTATGGCAAAAAAAAGAAAAAAAGAGTTGAAACACAGAGATACAAGGTTTCTCTCCACCAGCAATGATAACATAAATAGACAGAGGTAATGGAGAAACTCAGAGAGAGAAACCAAGAGACAGAGAGCAGCATGGCGTGATGGAGACGGATTTCAGGAGGAATGAAGTGCATGGATGGATGGAGGTAAACAGTTTAGCTTTCTCCTGGGGAAGGAGACTGTTCATCCCACACACACAACACAAAGATGAAGGAGAACAAATGTTCCTGGGCCTCGCACAAGTCACAGAGAATGCAGACCGGCGCCTGGTGCAGCAAGGCAAGCACGGCTTCATCTGCTTGAATCCACTGAGATTCTATAGATAGAACCGCAATTCCCATAAGACATCTCGGGGGAAGGGGAGGGTGGCAGGAATAAGCAAGCTCAACCTTTAGAAATAAGTCTCCTCTGACTCAGGCAAACCATCAAGAGGTTGTAGAGGGCCAATGTGTTGAAGTAAGACATCTTAGCTTTGTGCTGGAACGCAGACATGATAATGCAGACAATACTGTAGCCTGTAGGCCAGTGATTCTTAACCTGCGAGCGAGGGAACCTCTGGAGGGCTGGGAGGGTATATTGAAAGTATTGCAAGATTTTAATGATATACAGTACCAACAAAGTTTACTATGTTAGTTCCGTTGATCCAAGGTGGAACACAATCAATTGCAGATCATTAAATTAACATGCTCTGACCACTTACTGTAAACATGGCAGCCAGTACAATATAGGCTGCTAACAGGTTGCCGGAAGTTTTAATTTTCATGATTTTCAAGTGTAGGCAGTTCAATTATGATTTGTACAATACTTGTCAAAAGATTTTGAAACTTGGCCTACAGTTTGAATTAAATTGTGAGAATTTCAATTTCCAAAATGGCGTGTGTGCATATAGCCCATTAAGAAAACAGCCTGTCAGACCTGACGAAGACCCACGCGGGTCGAAACGTTGTCACCCTAATAAAAACGTTTCTACTGGGAGCTACAGGTCAGTGTGCAGACTTCCCTTCTTCACCAAGAAAACATATCTTAGCTCTGATATGGGTATTGGCAACACAAGAGGACATTGTATAATATTCAATACTTGCCAATTATGAGTCATCTCTTGGAAAACAGCACATATTCCTTTTAGAACATAGTTGTCCTGAGAGAGGCAGTGGAACATTACACTTAATGTGCCAATATAATAGTCATTACTTTAGAACACCCTTAAGAATACAGAAAGTACGAACACAAGCTTTGTTTGGTTCAAACAATCAAATCAACATCAAATCAACTATCCCTTCTTCCCATTTGCCAATGAGACCCGGCCACTCCACATTCCTCTCACCTGTCCCTTATTAACTAGTAATGAGCCACCAGTCTTCAGTCACTCTGTTTCAGCTTCACTTCAGGCCTCATACACACATATCAAACGCACATGCTGTGTTCTGTCTGTGTTTGATGGCCACCTCAATGCTTTTCCAATGGAAGTCAGATGGTTTGACCAAATGTTTGTGTTTGATTGCCCCCCTCCCCCCATCAAACACAAGTGTTTGGTCAAACCATGTGACTTCCATTGGAACATTGAGGCGGCCATTAAACACAGAACACAGAAGATGCGTTTTCTCTTCCATTTTGAGTTGCTGGGGGTGCATATGTTTGGTCCGACCCAGACGTACTAACAGTTCGACAGGCATTAGTCCGACACCCTATACCCAAAACCCTAACCTAACTCTAACCTCACAGGGAAGCCACGGGTCAGTCTTAACCGGCAACGCATGTCGGAGGCCAGGGGTGAGTTTTAACCGGCAACACATGTCGGGAGCCACGGGTGATGCGTTCACATGGGCAGGTCAAACGATGCAGTCTACCATTCATTGTCAATGGAAGCCAGCGACATGACGTTGCAAAGATGGAATGATGCATGTAGCTGCTCCAAATCAACTCACAACGCGCCTTTGCATCGTCTCATCTGCCCGTGTGAACGCACCATAAGTCTTAACCGGCACCACGCACATGTCGGACTGTTACGTTGGACCAACGTGTGCGCCCCGTTGCGAGCATCCCCTCACAGTTCCATCTGTAACTAACTCTTTCCTTTGACTTTTGTTGCTGAACTCTATTTCCCCCTTGGCTATATTTTGCACTTCAGCTTGGACCTACTAAAATAAACTGTTTGCCTGCACTTGTACCCTGCCTACTGAGAAAATAGGAGACAATAATTACACATCATTTACAATACAATATGTTACAGCAGACCCCTACATTTTATATGTTTTAGATGTTAAAACAGGTTGAAAATCTATGGATAAGTAAAAACTGTTCAGCTAAAAATAGGCTGTACTGGAGAAGTTAAACATTTGTCTTGTCTTCGTCGGTGTAACACATTGAGAGTTTTATGCATACTATTTCTAATTGTCATGTGATTGATTGATACATTTCTTCTAAAAGCTGTATCTGTACAAAATCTTTTGAAAATAGCCGAACTACAAGCTCACAATGCATTGTGAGCTTGTAGATCTGCTATTTTCAAATGGCCGGATGGCCGGGCTGAAGTGGTTCATGTATGTTTTGTAATAAAATAAAATAAATCTGCAAAGTAACTAGTAACTAAAGTTTAAAAAAGATTGTGGTGGAGTAAAAGTAAAAAAATTGGCTCTGAAATGTAGTGGAAAAGAAGTAAAAGTATTGGAATTTAAAGAAACGGACTGAAAAAATAAACATGCACGCGGTCGCGTGTGTGTGTGTGCGCGCACGCACGCACACACACACACACACACACACACACACACACACACACACACACACACACACACACACACACACACACACACACACACACACACACACACACACACACACACACGCACACGCACACGCACACGCACACACACTATATGAAAGGTCTACGTGAACCAAGGACCTAGGGGACATGAAAGCTCAAATCTTCACCAAAACAAACCTTGAATAGCGTTTCTCTGTGAGTATACTGTACATGCAGTAGCTGTACAGTATGGAAGCGTGTTGTGGACTACTGAGATGGTCATCAAATATGAATGCCATCACTCTCCCTTGACGGCCTAAAACTGTGCCATTAAAAGTAAAGGATGAGTCGTTCCGGGGGAGGGGTCATTAGCGCGTGCACTGGAATGCTAAACACGTTGTCTGCCACCTAGTGGTCATTTTGGGTAGTTATACCGGAAGGTATAACTCCCCATGTACATCGGGGTCTCCCAGCTTCGCCGCCGTGTTAGCAGCAGGAGCCGACTATGTTTATATATGTCGGGAGCAATGGGATCAAAAATCACAATTCACATCCGAACCTCGGATGGATTGGCCAAAACCGGACAGTGCTGCATTTTTCAGAGAGAACAGCCAAGATTCTACTTTATACATGCATGGGTCGCTAAGGCGTGCGCACACACTCGTCCTTGTGCTGGCAGTGACAAAGACGTTGCCTAGCAACCGGGTCAGTGTTGAATGTTGATTTTCACTGTAACCGTTTCATATGGATAAAAAACAGTATTCTGAGTATTCTGTCAGAAGCAATTTGTTAAAATATGATGTGGAGGAATGGAATAAAACATTGACAGAGTTGGGCTTTGGTTCGAGTTAAAGTGCTCTACTTTATCCTTCGAGTCAATAAGTGAAGCCCTTTTTACCTTGTCATGAAATGTTAAAGATTGCAAATTTGTACATTATTTTGTGAAAGAATGTCAATATTGTAAAGGTTGCTATTATGACATATGTACCTGATTCTACAGTATATTATTGTGTATGGTTGTATTGCTTGTGTGATGGCACCCTAGTCAGGAACAATAGCCATGCTTATGCAAGTTAGTGATATAAAGGAGATCCATAATAAAGAAAAGAAACAAAAAGAAAGATGTAAATGGTAAATCTGCGGTTCCCATCCGACCACTCTACCCCTGATCTACAGCCGCCCAACTGCACGCCATCACACGGAAAAGTATATATGTAACATTCTTCTTGTCCTGAAATGTATTACCATAGAGCCAATCTGAGTACCCATCTGAGTCAACAGTCTGTCTCGAGAGTACCAAAGAGAGCTAATAGAGCCTGCCTGCTTGCTCACGTGACAAATTGAATCTTGACCATCAATGTCAAAATCCGTGTCAGATCGTGTGTCTAGGTTAGATCTTTGACACGATCAAAATCTCTCAATAGACGAGCAGGGAGACACAATACAACAATCCTAATTGTACAAGTTATATTGAATTACCATACTCTACTATACAGATTGGACAAAATTGTATTAATTGAAAAAAAGAGAATCACACCTGTGTGAATCATCCTGACGTAACATGTCCATTTGCTCAGACACATATGACGTAAATTCTTCATTCATTGTCAATGGGTATTTAATCTTTGTGTAGTACAGAAATAGCCGATTTGCTCGTCCACAAATTACGTGAATTCTCCATTCATTGTCAATGGGAATTTAATGTTTGTGTAAGACGAAAATCTACACTAATAGCTGATTATAGTGCCCCTCAAAAAAAGGGACATAGAGATGAGAAAAAACCTTCAACAAGATGAATGTGCGAAGAGTAAAGACACATTCATCACTTTAGTGTTGATGTGAAGAAACCACAACTTTGGGGTTTCTCTGTGATAATAATGCCAAAAAACACCAATGCAACAGCCAATGGGGAATCAGGGAAATCAATACATGATAAAAGAATAGTCCTCACCCAACGTTCAAGTCAGGAGGCAACAAAGGGTTCAAAGGGTTCCCGTTTGTGCAAAAGCTCAGAAATGTTCCTTGACCAAACTTTTCTTCTTCCAGATCTCAAGGTTTCCCGGCTCCACTACTCTGTGGTTCATCAATTACTGATTCTGGTTTAGTATTGGCCTTTAAAGAGTCTCTTTCACAAACCACCACCTAACACTCATTTTGATACCTAAAATGGAACCCCCCGCAGCCTCACTTCCTGTACTTTTATAGATGTTCCTGGTACCTCACTTCCTGGAACTATTGCTAACATGCTGTTTCCCCACAGCTCCCCCTATAATGATCAAATAGTGTCAACAGAAAATGAATGACAATGGTTTAACTATACTAAACAAAATATATTTTCCGTACACTACATTTTAAACCAATATATTCCCTTGTTATCACCCAGTATGTTATGTTTCATTTTCTTTCAATACTCATATACCAGTAAATAAATGTATTTCTTCAGACATTCATGTGGCAGTGACACAATAACCCAATGAGTCCATCACCCCTGTGTGACACCGAGAGAATGCCACTCAGGGGAAAGAAGAACAAGAACAGATATGAGGAAAGAACAGAACAAACAGACTTTACCGTGGACAACAAAGAGAGACATATTGTGGCAGGAGAATTGAACATTTGTCAGAAGAAGAACAAAAGCCAAATTTGTATGCTCGGTTGTGCGACGGTGTCATGCTCCCAAAAATAGGCGACCTACAAGCTCGAGACGACGCGTCGCTTGTATACGCCGGGTATTTTCAGTGCGCGACACCGCGGTGTGTATACAACAAAGTATAAATCAGGCTTAAAAGTGGACATGGTTAAAGAGACGGGATGCAGGGAGAGAAAGGAAAGAGAGAGAGAGACAAAAAAAACAGCAATGCAAGAATTAAGCCCCGCTGGCCTGTGGTCTTGGTTTCTCCTTGTAGTTGCTCAGGTCTCAGAACAAACACATTGATCGTGTTTACATTAACAGGGAAGTGGGGAGCGGCCGTGCGTGCCGCAGTCCCATGGATAAGTACAGACAGGAGGAGCTAATCCCTGAGCCAGACCTCCACCTACCGCCTGCCTCATTCCCACCACCGTGAACCCAGAAGGGAGGTACGCCTCCTCCTCACCCCAACACCCCTGCATGCCCCCCCCTCCCAACCCCACCCCCAACCCCCTTCACCTCCACACTGTGGGAAAAACAAAACAAATGCACCTCACAGAGTTCAGCATATACATAATACAACAAAGACACACATAATTATAGGTAATAACAAACACAGATGCATGTGTGGGTGAGAGCCCTACTTGAAGGGGACACACACCTGCATGTGAATATGTATATGCGCGTGCGTGTGTGTGCGTGTGTGTGTGAGTGTGTCATATATGAGAGAGAGAGAGAGAGAGCTAATGGGGATATACGTGTATATAAAACACACACACACACACACACACACACACACACACACACACACACACACACACACACACACACACACACACACACACACACACACACACACACACACACACACACACACACACACACACACACACACACACACACACACACACACACACACACACACACACACACACACACACACACACACACACACACTATGCAGACCTCTAGGAGTCATGACCCCTGCAGAGAGACATGAAAAGCATGAAGAGATTCATTGTTCTCTGTCTGAGTCTAAAAAAAACAAAACAGAAAATTCTCAGCCAGCTAGCGGGACAAGGGAGGATTTGAAACACGTCAAAGCTTTGTGCTACGCTGAGGTCACTCCTCTGCATGCCCAGCTAGCATTATTGCATATTTATCTAATGATAATTAGTAGCCGACGCCCCATTAAAGCCCATCAACGGTGGCACGGGGTCACATGTGTGTGGTTTATATAAGAGTGTGATGGTTTCGTTGTGAGGGTGAAGAATGATTGATTGATTGATTGATTGATTGACTCCGCGTCATCAGTGCCCATAACCGAGGTGGGGTTATACCCTCACAAAAAACATGCAGTAATCCTGGTCTCTAAACTACCTCCCCCTGGCCAGGGGGAGGTAGGGGTTGCAAAATCGTGGGATAAAAATTATATATATATAAAATAAAATAAAGCATTACACTTGTTTACAACAGGGTCGACCATTTTCAATTCATCAGAACATTTAGAGATAGGGTTCTCAATTTCTTTGGCTGGGGACCCCCGGAAATGCTTTGGCTATGTCTCGCGACCCCCGCCCCACCTCCCTCCCCCCAATACAGATTGACCCACGGGTTGAGAACCCCTGATATAAGGAAGTAAAAAGGGAAAAACATATACAGCAAGGGGAGAAGGGGGTGGTGGGGGGACTCGACTTTATTTACTTACAGGGGCCAGTTTCGAATTGCAGCCGTCCGTACAGTGCCCTTTGACAGCTGTTTTGAAGGAGTCAAGGGATTCACATGTCTTATTGGCTGTTGATAGGGCGTTGTTCCACATTTTGGTGGCATCTTGATGGAGAGAAATTGGGGGGGAGGGGGGGGGGGCATATGAACTTGAAGCCACTTTACTTCATTATGGTATAAAGATACAAACACACAAAATCAACTAAATCTAAATCAATTGGTTTGTGGAGGTTTGGGTGCAATCTCAATAGACACACAATAGAAATATAGTTTTCTCCCCCGACGACCTGATATCCATTTCCCCTATACATTTCCGAAGTTGACCCTGTGACCTGTTGGGGCAGGAGAAGACACAAAAGACACAAGCCTCATTACCCAGGCTCCTCTCCGGCATTGGTGGTGGTGGTGGTGGTGGTGGGGGGGGTCTTCCTTTACCCAGGCCGACCCTTTACTGCAGCGCGGGGCCTCGTTTGATCCCAGAGGAAGGACAGGAATAACCTACGGACCAGTCGGTGCGGCCGATTAGAGCTCCCTGATCAAGTGATGGAAACACAACACTGTCATCTACGCAGCCCGGCCCACTCCTTTTCAATCTCAACACATCACAACATCACGGCAGTATTTTCATTCATAATTCAAAGTGTTGTAGATGAGCGTGATCAGTTATCGCTACTGGCACGAAGACTCTACTGTGATATCGTCAGCGACTGAGAGGTCGATGTTCACTTTACAGGAATGTCTAATAGGGCCGCACATAACAGGTGCGCCAGTGCGCATGCACGCGTCGTCAAAATATTTGCCGCGTGGCGGATGAAAGGCATGCGAGGCGCGTTTGCGTATATAGGACCAAACAGCTGAGACAGGAATTTATACTTCATGAGAATCCTGACACAGTGACACCACCAGCACTCACACATCTATCTACGTCCTGTAAGTGTAAGAAATATCTTAGAAAATAAAACTAGTGTTGACTAATCATTTCAAGTGGCTCTTATTCTGAAGAGGAAGTCAGAGCACAGGAAGTCCGTTTTGGTCGTAAACAAGCTGCCATGACAGTTGGCGAAACTGAAAGGGAAAAGTTATGGCGCCGTCATCAGAGCGCTATAGTGGCTAACCCACGTTAGCGACTATATTTACATATGAAAAACCATGCATCTCATCTGTCACTTAATTACTTAAACAATGTACACACTTTGGAATTACGTTCAATGGAACATCTGACTGCAGCATTAGGTGAGTAATTCATTGCATCTGTGTTGGAGCGCCTACGGCTGCATGGTTTATGTCACGTGTACAATCTCATGCTGGCTAAAGTAAAGAGTTGTGGACTACTGGACTTGTGGTGCAGTAGACACGTCCGCAACACCCCCCCAACTAAATTAATACTGTATAAAGTTTTAATGTCTATGTTTAATAAAGCTATTATAATGTTACGGTGAAAATAGAATGGCCATGCAGTACTCAACTGTCCATTGTTCACTTCACAGCGGTGAACCCGATAGTACCACACAGATTGATTAATAAACCATATTATACCACATGCAAGAGAGATTAATAAATGGAGCTCACGGGTGACGCGGCGGGGTCAGCATGGCGGAAGCAGAGGCTCTGTCTGGGTGGGACCAGGGCGAGGTTGAACGGGCCAATCGATCGGGAGGAAAAGCTTGTATTGATCCAGCTGGATTTATCCCCCACCAATGTCAACACCCAGCGTCAGTGGGAGGAAGAGACGGTGCCCTCTCTCTGCCCTGAGAGCATGATGGGGGTAAATCTCATGCTGTCCTCTGCGGCTCCTTTAATGAAGGATAAAATGTTGTGAGTATAGGCTGCTAAAAGACTGTTAACAAACCCTTCTGGTGATATGGACTGTTGATCTTGCCCATCCCCACCCCCGCTGACCTGACTTTAATTTGCTCTGAAAGCTGAAATAAGAAATATCTTGGTTAATAACCGTGAATGAAATGACCCCTTGTAATGCTAATGTAGTTGTTTATTTTATTTTATTTATTATTTGAAAGGATCCACATTAGTTGATGCTATACGGCAGTCAGCTAGACTTTATTGGGATATAATAAAGATATGACGAATCTCTTGAGATGCACACATTGTTCACCATTTTCATGGAGAATGGTTGAAGATAGTCCGTTACCCTTCAACTTGTAGCTTCCAGTGCACTGATCAAGCTGCGCTGATCAAAGTCAGATCTCCCTAAATTCCCTGTTTGCCATGAGGGTGCCTTCGCCTTGTGTTTGAAGTGTATGAAGTCATTTGGAGGCTTTAACTCTTGCTAAAGGACACAGCCTTAGTGAGTTTCACTATAGGTCTATCCAGTGGTTCTTAAACATTTTGCTTCGTGTTCATGTCAAGGACAGCCAAACTGATTTATACTGGGCGGCAGACCCATATTTTGTGCAGGGACATTCGTCCATAACAGAAGATTTGTTTTAACAGTTGTGTTTCTAAATATTAACATTTTCAAAAATGTTCAAGATTTTCAAAATAGAAAGGAAGATTTGTGCTAAAACATTTATAAATTATTCAAATATTGGCCTGGGCCACGGTTCGAGCGGTACAGGCTGGTAATCCAGCCTGACGGCGTGTCGCGGGTTCAAGTCCCGATCCCGACGACCTTTGCCGCATGTCTTCCTCCCATCTCTCTCCCCCTTTCCTGTCATAATACTGTATTCTATCAATAAAGGCAAAAAGCCATTCAAATATTTTTTGACGATTTTTTAAAATTGCTTTGTGAGCTTGTATGTAGATTGGCTATTTCTAATAGCAATAGTTCCGACCGACCGACCATAACCATAACTAACCGTAACTGCAAATACTTTGGGTGCTCAACCGGTATGGACTAGTATATATAAATGAAAAGAAAAACATTTGAAAAAAAAAATCGAAGAAATTCCATTAAAAGAATATCAGATCTACAAGCTCAGCGTGTCGCATCGTGTGATATCATGTGAGATTTTCACTATGGGTTCCAGGCAGACATCAAATTTCTCTTTTGGGTCTTGAGGTAAAAACATTGGGGAATTGTCTAGTGGTCTACAGGCAAATGTATACTTTGTCGAGTGACCATGCTTCGCTGATATAATGATACCATGATAACATGGTGAAGCAGCTTTCTGCTTCTACGGGCCGACGACGTGGAACAAACTCCCACTATACCTTCGACAGGCAGCCTCTGTAGACATTTTTAAAGCACAGCTCAAGACCTACTGCTACATTCTTGCTTTTAGTTGATCTTTTAAATTCTTTGTTGTTATTCATGTCCTCACTGTATTGCATTACTGCTATTATAATAATGTTTTATGCCTTGCGTTTCTTTTAATTTTTTCCTCCATTGCTCTGTAAAGCACTTTGAGCTGCATTTCATGTCATGAAAGGTGCTATACAAATAAAGTTTTAGTATTAATATTTTTATTATTATTATCATCCAACTGAAAACTGTCGGCGTGTACGGCTGACGTAATAAACAGTTTTTTCCCCCCACGTTTCACTGTGACACATTTTTACTATCGAACATGCAGCGTATTTTTCTCGTACGGATGACACGGAACAAACTATTATATTAGCCTTGGGAGAGCAGAGGGAGCGTTGTGAAAGGCACCTCCACAGAGACCGGCATCGATCACCGGATCACACGAGGACACAGAGGAGTTTCAGTGAAGCACAGGAGAAAAGAGGCCATTCTCGCTCTCTCTGTAACACACGCACGCACGCACGCACGCACGCACGCACGCACACACGCATGCACACACACACTACAGTACAGTAGATTAGTGTGTGTCTTGTGCTGGCTCAGTGTGGGACAGGACAACGACCAGGCTAACCTCACGCCCCATCCTGTTGGATCTCAGACCGCCATCCCACTTCCAAATGGATTCATGTGCAGTGCAAACATCCAGTGTTCATTTTGTTGACTAAGACTAAGACTAAAAGACTAAAAGACGAAGGTTTTTCAGAAGACTAAATTGTGTGTTATTCAAAAGATTAAGACTAATTATTTTCATGTTAATACTTTTCATTGGTTCAGTATTTATACAACGCACAGAAACACGTTGCCACGTTCACTTTCACTCAAACATGGCAGATCTACAAGCTCACAAAGCACTACATTGCGATGCGTGGTAAGCTTGCAGGTTGGCTATTTTTGCTCATTTTGCATGACACTGTAGTAAGGTGTGCATGATTATGAAATTATGACCGAAATCTGATCTCCGATTATTTGCAGGGTCATATCTGCCGATACCGATTCTGACCGATTCCTATATTATACAGAGGAAACTGGAAACAAACCTATAGGCCCTGTAGGGGCTTGGCCCAAAGCCTGTTAATAAAGTATTTAATCAATCAATAAATAGCCTATACTCTGAATGACACTGAATGAGATGAATACAATGTAGAAAAATGTAAAGTTTCACATTGGCTTTTGTTCTAGACTAGAGGTACTAGATTTTAAATTTTTTGATTTATTTACTTTTTTTGCTGGTGAAAACTGAATTATTTTGAGACCGTTCCGATAACGATATGGTATTTTTATGGCCGATATGGCCCATTCCGATTATGCTACCGATTGTAGTATAACGTAAAGCTCACATTGTTCTATCTGCTGACCGACACAATACCTCTGGTTCTTTAACCACGCTACTGTACTGTATATCCACTATAACACTCCCAACAAGGGAGGCCATTCTACACTAAAATCCTGTATCCATTCAACCATTATTATTGTCTCCACCAGGCCGAAGGCATGGGGAGAGAGTATGTTTTGCACTCCGTCCGTGTGTGTGTGTGTGTGTGTCCGTCCGTGTGTGTGTCCGTGTGTCCTTCCGTCCGTCCGTTACCAGCTAATCTCCGGCACCGTTAACCCGGTCGATGCCAAACTTTGCACACACACTCCCTGGATGCCAACGATTAACCTCTGCCCTGCATTTTCCAGAACGGCCTGTTATAGCGCCACCATGAGGCAGCTTTTCACATTGTTTACCTAAAACTGCACCGATCTGCGTGAAACGTTGCATGCACACTCCCTAGAGGCCAAGCACAAACCTTTCGCCTGCATTTTCCGCATCTGCCTTTTATAGCGCCACCAGGAGGCCGACTTTTGTAAAACAAATGTTTTGATATTACTCCTCCAGATTCTGCCCAAAAATCTCACAAATCGTTACACAGTATCTCTATGGTCATGTGCTCAAGTCGGATCTGTCCGATATTTCATATTCCATCCTAATTGGCTATAATTGGCTTTCACAGTTTGCAAGATTGCCCCGTTTTGAACAAAAGCCTCAAATCATGAACGCAGCATGCAATTTACGTGAAATCTTTCACACATTTTCTTACTAGGCTGAGGAATATATCCCACCCTTTTCACATTGGCCTGTTATAGCGCCACCAACAGGTTGATTTTTGCAAAACACATTTTTGGAACAAAATGCCTCAAGTCATCCAATTGCCATCAAAGGCAAACATGTTTATATTACTCCTAAACATTTTGCCAAACATCTCACACAGTCCTATCCTCCTGGTGGAGACCTGTGCCCAGAAGGGCACTTTTTCTAGTTATTATTCTCACTCTCAGATCACACGAGACCCTTACAGGTCCGTTTGGGCCCACTTTTACACTCTCAAATTACATGAGACCCGTATAGGGCTCCATTTGGGCTAAATTATTAAAGTAACACTGAGGATCTTTACCTTGTACAACTCATGAATGAGAGGAAGAGCTGAATGAATACACAGGAGAACATGGATGCAGGAGGACAGCCTCTGAGACGTTAATTATAACTGACTTGTGTTGATATTAGCATGGGTGGACAGTTAACCTTGCTCAAGTACCTGTACATTATTTGAGTAGGTCTATATTTGTATTTTTTGGGTAGGCCTACTTGATAACTGTTTTAACTAAGTAAGTAGCCCATATAGGCCCATATAGGACTGGATGCAGTGTGATGTACAAGACAAGTACAACCTACTGGTTAAACATTCTTGAAATGCTTGTATACCAGAAATCATAATAAACAAAACAAAAGACAAGTACACCCCTCCAGTCATTATGTACACGCCTAGTATGTTACAGGGACTCACCCCCAATCCAACCCTTGATGCTGAGTGTCAATCAGGGAGGCACTTTGTCCCCTTTTTATAGTCCTTGGCATGACCCGGCCAAGGATTGAACCCATGACCTCCCGAATTCAGGGCGGACACGCCACAAGGCCACTGTATAACAATGGGTAAAATAACACTTTTGTTGTGCTATAAATAACTCTCTTTTTTTGGGCTAAAAGGGTAACATGGGTGGCAGGGTTTCAGGGTCAGCACAGGGTCATTGACAGTGTGTGTGTGTGCATGGTGGGCAAACACCTGATGTAAGTGAAAAGAGCACCACTCCCTAGGTAGGCCCGCTAACTAGGGGTTGCTAGGAAACCATGCTCTCTCTCTGTGTGTGTGTGTGTGTGTGTGTGTGTGTGTGTGTGTGTGTGTGTGTGTGTGTGTGTGTGTGTGTGTGTGTGCTTTACAGTAGTGGAACAAGTACTCCAATTCTTACTGCAATGTAACAAATACAAGTAAAAGTCCGGTAATCACAATTTACTTGAGGTAAAAGTACAAAAGTATTGGCATCAAAATACACTTAAAGCACCAACAGTAAAAGTACTTGTTATGCAGAATGTCCCGTTTCACAAGTTATGATTTATACAGTATTAGATCTCAGTTTATAGGCATTTTAAGCTCCCGGCAGCCATCGTGGACACCATCTTGAAAATTATATGCCTTTACAGAACTTAGATGTTCCTTTTGTATGTACGTGTATATGTGCTATTTTCAAATAGCCAAAGGGCTGAGGTGGTTCATGTATTTCACAAGGGGGTTCCACCGCGCCTCAAGGGGGTTCCACCGCGCCTCAAGGGGGTTCCACCGCGCCTCAAGGGGGTTCCACCGCGCCTCAAGGGGGTTCCACCGCGCCTCAAGGGGGTTCCACCGCGCCTCAAGGGGGTTCCACCGCGCCTCAAGGGGGTTCCACCGCGCCTCAAGGGGGTTCCACCGCGCCTCAAGCCATGTTGTAGGCTGGTCCGGTGCATCTCAGGTCCTGACCCGAAGAAAGACGTTATAACTTTTAGTTACATCGTAGCGTTGTCGTTGTTTTGTTTTTTTAACCTGCACCCTGCTGAATAAAAAGGCTTAAACTGTCCGAGTTAATGCATTGTTTGTAATTATAACCAAATCTACAATGTAATGAAAGTTTTCAAATAATTATAGTCGCGTAAAAGTGCAATGTGTGTCTCTGAGATGTAGTGGAGTAGAAGTAAAGTACTACATTTAGAAATACTCCATTTACCCTCAATATTTTATGTACAGTACTTGAGTAAATGTACTTAGTTACATTCCACGACTGTACCTTTATATGTCCAGCCATCGTCTGGCGGGGCCCAGCTGCATGGTCATGTGATTTGAGTGCTCATTTGTCCAAAGTGACAGACTGTGACCAGGGGTGTCCAAACTTTTTTCAAAGGGGCCATATTATTGGCGAAAGGGCCTTTCTGTGTGGAGTTTGCATGTTCTCCCCGTGTCCCCTAGGGTAGGTACCCTCACAAAAAACGTGCAGTAATCCTGGTCTCTAAACTGCCTCCCCCTGGCCAGCCGGGGCGCCTGATGGAGGGGAAAGGAACTGGTTGGAATAACGTGTTCCTTCCACGCGCTACGTCCAACCAGGGAAACTCCCCCCTGTCAGGTGTAAAGGAGCAACTTGGACACTCAGGCATGAAGGAACCATGAGTTCAAGTCCGTTGCTCTCCCCATGTCCCCCATATATGGGGACTAGGTTGGCGGAGGGTGTGTAGAGCCCAGGATCACATTAGATAATTGACACAGGGGTGAAAAATGGGTTACAAAATCATGGGACAAAAGATATTTAAAAAAAAAAGCCAAATACAGTAAAAAATGAAATAAAATAGCCTTTTTTTGACCCCTTCAGAATGAGGAACAAGTGATCCTGACAAATTATACTCTGGGTCTGGGAAATGCTCAGGTGAATAAAAAATGTCCCATACTGTTAGGCCGTTCATAATACAATTCAGGTATGAAGCTGAGGGCCGCATAAATAAATGTCCCTGGGCCACATTTGGCCCACGGGCCGCATTTTGGACATCCGCATGTCCAGGGTTTGGCCACTAGACTCACCAACCCAAATAAACAGTGGTGGAAAAACTCACATTTATTACTCAAGTAAAATCATTAACCCATTTAGGCCTGACGTCGAAATAAATAAAAAGTCTTCTGAAAGAATATATATTTAAAGATTTGTGTGACATTTTCACGATTTAAAAAATCTACAAGCTCGATGTTCAAAGATTTGCCCACAATTTCATGATCATTCCAAAATATCTACAAATGACACCGAATCTTTTCCGGTTTTAAGACCATTTAGACCTGAGGCCGATCTTAAAAATGCCTTCTAAATCCTGACCTACTGTAGGTTTTCTGAAAAACTTCAAATATGTATTAAAAAATTACAAAACATATTATGTTGCTATTATACCACAGATCTCCTGATCATGTTTTTTGCTCCCGATCCGATCATTTTCTCTAATATAATAATAATAATAATATAATGATCTTATAATGCATCACGTTATGAGAGATCCATTTCTGACCATGCACCAATAGTTTGGGGCCTTCACATGGTTTTAAACTGATTTATGCAAGAGTGTGACTCAAGCACGAGTTGACTTTTGCATCACCACTTGAACAAACAGAGAGGAGGTGCGAGGGAGAGAGAGAGAGACAGAGAGAGAGAGAGAGAGAGAGAGAGAGAGAGAGAGATGAACACTGTCCTGAACCTTGTTGTCCAAACTCTGCAGGCTGCCACGATGAAGGGTATATTTTTTTTTATCAAGGTCTGCCAGGCCGGCTACTCCGACAGTCCTGCCCTCTGCCAAAATACAAATTGCAGACTGAGAGAGAGAGGGGGAGAGAGAGAGAGAGCTAGAGAGAGAGAGAGAGAGACATCATGCCATGGACTTTTGTCACTAACTTATGCTCAGCATTTCGAACAAGTGTTAAGGCACTGTGAGGTCTCACCATTCAAATCTGTCCAAATGATAAGAAGCAGGTCCTACAGTAAGTATAAGCCCTGGGAACCAGATCCATGATGTGGCCCATAGGCCAAAGGTCAGGAACCCATCTCCTATTTCCGTATAGCGTGAGGGAGCTTGATGAATATTCCTGGACTGGACATCAGTGTTGATTTCGACGACTAATACTATGACGAAAAATATCTGTCGACTACCTTTTTTCACTGATGAAAACTAAATGGAAACCATATGAAAACTAAGCCATGATGACTAAAACTAATTTCGTCAACCAATAAAAACTACACTAAAATGTTAGGAAGAGACTAGTGGAGAAGAGATCAGGTAAGTCATTTTACACTTGGTTGCATGCTGAAAATAGCAGATCTACAAGCTCACAACGCTTAGCAGCGGGACGCGTTGTGAGCTTGTAGATCGGCTATTTTCAGCAAGGGTAAAATCAGCCATTACGACGGCATCAAGGCCCGCCAAAATACATTTTAGTCGACTAAGTCAACTGTAGATTTTGTCGACTAAACTAAACTAACACTAAAACATTCCAGGTGAATACAATTTGCCGTCAAAATCAACACTGCTGGACATGACGCTATAGTATGTCACAGAGACGTACTCCCAATGCAACCCTTGATGCTGAGCAGGGTACTATTTTTATCCCATTTAGACCTGAGGACGATTCTACAAAATGTCTTCTAAATCATGACAGTTTTCTGAAAAACCTATGTTTCTATGTCAGTTGTGCTCAAACTATGTCATGTAAAGGAGCCCCAGAATTATATGTATATAATTCTGTCCCCCATCTGAAAATCTGTTGCTCCAGGCAGGGACCCCCCAGAAGCAAAGATTTGAGTTAAAAACGTTCGCTGTCAATCAATCAATCAAACTTTATTAAAGACACAAGGTCCATAGTGACATTAAAAAAAAAACTGTGCTGTGAAAGAATATATATTCAAAGATTTGCGCCACATTGTCACGATTTTTCAAAAATAGCAGACCTACAAGCTTGTAGCTTGAGCTTGAGCTTGTAGATGAAGATGATAATGCTTAAAACACCAACAGGGGTTCCCACTCAGAATGGGTTAATCACCTTTGGTATGACTCTGCAATTGAACCCTGAACTTCCAATCTCAAGGGCGGACACTATAATAACCACAATGCCACAGAGATGGTATCTGTTTTGATAAAGCACATAGTCAAATGTCTAAAATGCAGAGTTAAATTGACACTTGAGGATTTTGCTGTGTGGGATTAGGATATATATAATGCCGCAATTCTCTGTCTTCCTGCACATCATGCACAAGTCTATTAGCTATAGCACAGGGCGTTCTATTGTTATTGATGTTCTTGTTTAGGTTGGCATAATTTAATTCCAAAATACAATATCACTCATTCATCATGTTCAGGGCTGACATTTCTATCAGGCTATTGATGCACATTCAAGTAAATTTAGTGAAGTGTAAATCCATTTAACCCTATCCTGTGTTGTAGCCCATTCTTGTAATTCTCCCACGTGTTTCAAGTAGTACCTGTAGTTTAGCGCCATACACATACGTTAACTTTGGTTAACTTTGGCTACAATTAAATGTCATTCAATTAAATGTAAGCCTTGAGGTTAATGCCAAAATGCAGCGTTGATTTCGTTGACTGCAACTATGGCTAAAAATGTTCGTCGACTACCTTTTTTCACTGACGAAAACTAAATGGAAACTAAAGGAAAACTGTAAGCTATGATGACTAAAACTAAGACTAAATAAATTGACAATTTCGTCAACAAATAAAAACTAGACTAAAATGTTAGGAATGGACTAGTGGACAAGAGATCCAGTATAATTAAAAGACACAAGCCATTTTACACTTAGTTGCACGCTGAAAATAGCCGATCTACAAGCTTTGTAGATCAGCTATTTTCAGCAAGTGTAAAATGAGCCATTATTGTGGGCTTGTAGATCGGCTATTTTCAGCAAGTGTGAAATGAGCCATTACGACGACATCAAGTCCAGTCAAAATACATTTTAGTCAACTATAGATTTAGTCAACTGTAGATTTAGTCGATTAAAATCTTATGATATTTAGTCGACTAAAACTAGACTAACACTAAAACATTGACATTCCAGGTGACTAAAGCAAAATGGAATTTAATTCAAAAGACTATGACTAAGCTAAAATCTAAATGTGCTGCCAAGATCAACACTGCCAAAATGCCCTGAGCTACAGTGCACTGTTCACACATGTGATTATTGGGACCGAAGGTAGCAGTTAACTAATGGAATCGTGCATTTCCCATCAGTGTTTCACTCAAAATCCCCATACATGGGGAAAGCCCCCATAATTGGTGCCCAGGTCTCGTGACATCACTAGTGAGAGGAGAAACACATGGGGCTTTCTGGTGTATGAGAAGCTAACCAATGCTAATTCACTTGAAGGCCTTTAAAGTTTAATATCGAGCAGAAAATGTAGGCTACACAAAAGGTATTTTTTTTGACAGATGTTCCAACTTTGAAGACTGCCACATTGTTTGCGTTTCATCTCCGACTCAAAAGGCTGATGGGTAAATTCAGTGTCGCGAGTCTCTCTGTTCCTCTGTAGTGGCAATTAAATGCATGTTATACAGTATGTTATATAAAGGCCTCCTTAGTCAAAACAGTGTTTTTTGTGATACAGTATTGATACCTGGGGGGTACGTTCCTCTTTTCACCTGCCCCATATGAAGAGAGAAGAGCTCGTCTTTAAAGCACTGCATCGCTATACGAGAGGAGTTAAGGTCCCCAGAAATACGTGAATAGAGACATGAGGCGCGACAAGGACAAACTATCGATCCACTCTGGGATGCACTGTCAGTTCTTAACACTAGGTTCATAGTTTCTTCCAAATCATACCTGCCGTCCACACACACACACACACACACACACACACACACACACACACACACACACACACACACACACACACACACACACACACACACACACACACACACACACACACACACACAGTAAGCGTGGGCGGGTCAGCACTAAGTTCTGCCATGGCCTTAACAAATGATTAAAGCTAGTGGTGACAGAAAGAGTATCTCTCTCACACACACACACACACACACACACACACACACACACACACACACACACACACACACACACACACACACACACACACACACACACACACACACACACACACACACACACACACACACACACACACACACACACACACAATTTTCTCCAAAATTGTATAATGTGACAAAGTCCTCGTTCACACATGGTAGTTAAATGGTGTCATTTTGGTGCCATGTTATTTCAGTTCCATGGACAGAGCATGTTATTTCAGAACCATGGACAGAGCATGTTATTTCAGTACCATGGACAGAGCATGATATTTCAGTACCATGGACAGAGCATGATATTTCAGTGCCATGGGACTTAATACTCACATGGAAGACGTCTCATGATTGACCTGGAGGGGGGGGCAGCTTCAATTAATTTCTTATGGAAGTCGCATGGTTTTGAAGAGGCTGCCTTGTCTCGTATGTGTGTGTGTGTGTGTGTGTGTGTGTGGGGGGGGGGGGGGGGGGGGGGGGGGGGGATGGAGTGGGGGGGAGGGGGCAGAACGGCAGCCTCTTCAAAACCATGTGACTTCCATAGGAAATTAACTGAAGCTGTCTCGTCCCCCCTCTCCCCCAGGTCAAGGTCATGAGACAATTGTCTTCCATGTGTGAGCGAGGCCATGGACAGAGTTGTCTCAGTGACAATGACAGAGCAAGTTTTCAGTAACATGAGCCAGTGTTTGCGACTTTTTGAAACATTTTAACAACACATATCTTGTATGGGGATCACTGGCATGAAATATTTTGAGATAGGCGTCCGCAAACAAATACATAATTTGGGGGTCCCAGACATGAGACATCTGCTGATTCCCAAACACAAGGATCTGAGGTTTATATTTCCAAAAGATTTGCTTGTAAAATAAAGAAAGAAAATCAACCTTTAAAGCGTACGTTCATGGTTTCCACGATTACAGGAACTGTCATTCGTCATCTATCTAAACCATCTATTCAAGAGTAGATTAAGATAGCTCTATTGTATTTTCTAAAATAGAAAGTTTCCCCAAGACTGCTAACCGAGAGAACTCTATGAACTTGGCATTTATCCGTGAACGGATCCCTATACCCGGTACCTAGTTAGGTCCCATGCACTGTAGAGAAGCATGCCGTTCTACCTGCAAGTAAAATGACAAAACTGCATGACATTTGGGGCAAAATAAAAGGAAGACTCATTTTAGAGGATCTCATGTCTCAAGGCATGCATTGGCTGGGAGATGGTTTCTTTGTCAATTGAGAGAGCATATTATGGTGACAGCTCAGGAATCCTCTTCCATTCTCTGTGCGTGTCCTGTTAGCATGGACATAATTAGTACCCTGGGGGAGGTCATGACGTGCAGGACAGGTGGGTGGTACTGTTGACCTGCATGTCCCCATTCCTGATGGCTAATTTGATGAGGAGAATTAGTTTAACCCATTCAGGCCTGACGTCGAAATTTAAAAAAAAAAAGTTTTCTAAATCATGACAATTTTCGGAAAGATTTGAGGCACATTTTAACGATTTTTCAAAAATAGCAGACCTACAAGTTCATAGCGCGCCACTCGGTGGCGCGCTATGAGCTTGTAGATCTGCTATTTTTCAATAGCTAAATTATAACATAATGTTTAAAACACCAAAAGGGGTTCCCGCCCAAAATGGGTTAATGGTTAATGTGGTTAAACGCTAACGTGACATGGATGCGTTCCAGGTCTCAATGGATTAACTGGTTGTTTAGTTCAGTGGTTACCAAAAATGTTCATGTCAAGGACCCCCAAAATCCACACTAAGTAGCCCGTGGACCACCATTTGAAAAGATATGCCAGGGACCCCATAAGAGAAGATTTTTACGGCTCTAGCAGAGATTTAATTTCGTTTAATTTCAAGGACCCCCAGTTTGACAAGTATTAGTCTACGGACCTCCATTTAATGGAATTTCTATCTCTGGGACCCCCAATTTATAATAGTAAAATCAATGTTAATTTAGTACACTCTCAAGAGTTACAGACCCATAAGGGTCCATTTGGTTCCAAACTATCATTTAGCTGGGGATCCCCTGGAACTCCCTCAAGTGGGGTCCCCGCCCCGGACCCCACGTTGGGAACCACTGTATGTTTATTGAGTGAGAAGAGTACAGCCTATATACAGCCTACTTAAAACATGTGTTTGAAGTGTAAAGTTAGATGGTTTCCACAGTACAGACTGACAATGATTAACCACTTAAATCCCCCCAAAATGGCAGATCGACATGCTCACGGTCAGATTGACACTCTTGTATTGGCTATTCGTCAGCGAAGATATTAAATGGACTCGGGGGGCGTAAACAGCAAAGTCTCTAGAACATGAGCCCTGAGTGTATAGCGGACCCAGCCATAAGGAAGACTGACTGATGAGTTTAACCAATGTTTATTCATATACTCAACGTAGAACGAGGATAAAGAAAAACGCGAGTCAGTGTGTCCATGGTTTCCGTTTGTTCCGACTGAAATATATGATATAATTATTGTAGATCAGATTTTTTTTAACTCACTTTCTCCTTTATGTTTGTACGTTCTATCACCGTTCTGTCCTTTCCTTCGTCCTTGTTTTCCATCCTCAATATTCCACAAACTGTTGCCTTGTGTCTCCCTTGCTTAACCATGGGGCAGCGTTTCATTTGACCCAGTCCCCAGCGCCACAGCTGAGCTGGGTCCCAATCACCAATTATCCTCATCTGGCCCCAATAATGTCAAATTAAAAGACCAGCACGTGAACACCATGCAGCGTGATCTAATATGAGAGTGAAGACACTAGAGCGTTGCGTTGACTAGCTCCCATTGTAATAATGGAATGCGGAAGTGCTCATTCTATCTCAATGGGATAGTTACAATATGTTTGGAACTATAGCCTATAGCAGCCCGCTTTGCGGCGAGATCAAAACGTGTCGAGACTCTCTTCTTCTACGGCTCTGGTCAACACTTCCTGAATAGCCCATCACAGTATAAGTAGAGACTGACTGCATGCGGGTCGTTACACTGAGGGACTCTGGTCCAGAGGGTCAACCAACTTTGAGGTTTAAGTGGTTGTCCAAACAATATTCATCCATATAGCTTCAGGTTTAATTATTTATTTTTGAGGGGCGCTGGCGCTACCCCCTCCTATATGTCCAGCAATGTGTGTGCACAAACTTTGTCCCATGCAAACATTACATTCCCTTTGACAATGAATGGACATTACGTCATAGTGTCTATTTTACGTCATGATGACATGACGCAAATTGTGATTGGCCGGAATGAGAACGAAGTATGATGATGTACGATGATAAGAGCGCCCCTCACTTCACACGGGTGTGATTTTAATATATCTTGAATCATTTTTGCTATTATGCTCCTGCGGACGTCGGAGCGAGATCACCGTTTTGGACTGGTCCTTTAAGTAGAATTTGTGGGGGACCCGGGCACCAGCCAGGGAGTATACGGTCCGGATCGGCCCGACGGGGAACCGTGTGGTGCCGGCCGGGGAGTGAGCAAGAACGGAGGGGAAGTTGCACCGCCCCGCGGTTCAGGCAGCATGGAAGCAGATAAAAGCTCAGATAGTGATTGAAAGTGATGGTAAAAGGATTTAGCCTGGGCATTAACTGAGAGAGAGAGAGAGAGAGAGAGAGAGAGAGAGAGAGAGAGAGAGAGAGAGAGAGAGAGAGCGAGAGAGAGAGAGGGAGGGTGGGGAGAGAGGAGTGAGATTTTCCATAAAGCTTTTTTTTCTTTCTTTCATTCTTTCTTTCTGCCCTTGAGCATCCAGGATAAACCCGAGCTTGTAAAGTGGGAGGGGAAGCAGGGCGCGGACACGAGCCCTTGCTCAAAGTCAATATCTTTTTTGTTTTTTTTCTTTTTTACTTTTGACTACTCATTGATGCTGGAATTCACCCGTTTCAGATCTAGGACATCATCCCAGCCCGCCGCCATCCTCGGTGTAATAAAAAAAAAGTAAGCGGCAGGAGGCTAAACAAACAGCGATCCGGCAGTCAGATAACGGAAAGGCTACACACCGCTATACGGGAACCCGTGGATGGACGAAGGATTTGTTTGTGGAGATCTAGGGACGGTCGGATCATCACGGGACATGCATTAAAGTGCTCTTCTCCCCGAGTGAATGTTGTAAGTCAATTTATCTCATTATTAAGAAATACCAACAGGCCAGCCTTATAGCTTTTTTGAAATGCCAGCAAATCTCTTTGAAGTAACATTATATACCGAAGAAGCCTCAGTGAGTTCTAAATGCTATAGTTCAACGGCGTTGCCGTTTCAGCACCGTGGACAGCACACCAGTAACTACAGTATACTCTCGAATGACATTAGCCTAGTATTAGTTAAACACTTAACACTTGCTCTGCGATTGTAATTTGCAACAAACGAATGAATTGGATCGCATCTAAACGATAGTCCTCCTCGGCCGCCTGCACTACAGTATAAATTAACAGACACACCCCTGCTATACGTCTGTCAATGCAGTGAGTTGACGGAATAACAACTATAGCGGCCTGGACAAAGTCTTATTGAGTCCACATGGACAGACACGGGGACCTATACCTGTGTGTCCACGGGCCGGGTGACAACTTGAATCAGTTAGTATGGTGACTTTTACACACTTCAACCACTTCCAGCAATATATAGGGTATCAATTCTCAAGAACACCCGGCTCCAGCACACGTGTTTTTTCTTTGATACGCAAAGCTACACAGTCACACTCACTAGTCACTATCTTACCTTGCCATTATTTTAGACGGCAGTAGGCTATATTCAAAGTTAACATTAGTCTACCGAATGGAGTAGGCTATCAACAAAGTCGCCTGGGATACTCACGAGTGCATTGGTGTAGGCTTAATGGGACAGATAAATAGATGATTGACTTAATAAGTTGTCATTTATGGTTGGCAGTGTCAGTGAAAACATGGGGCTACGTGGATTGGAATGGGAAATTACTGTAGCTTCAGAATGGTAAACTGTCCAAATATGCATATATAAACTTTGGATGGATGTCACATTTCGCAATATTATGTTTAAATGATAAAACACCACCCACCCACGTCGGGCCGCACGTGCATCTTATGCAACTGCAACTTTTGTCTTGTTTTTAAATTTCACAAATGTATTATCTGAATTTGCACAAATTACGGCTACAGATATACAGTGCATGCATGGGCTACATTACACTATACCACGCCTCAGATCGTCACTGAGTTAAGAACATTGAATCAATAATAATGAATAAGCATAGACTAACATTAAATCCTTTATGATTCTTACACCTTAACTTTTCCCACACTTCTCCCCCATGCAGGACAATCAAACAATTATTGTTCAATGGAGAAAGCTGGAGAGGAAACCTCAGCATCATCATCATCCTCCACGGGCAGCTCAACTCTCTCCCTGCACAAATGGATCCGTTCTGAGAACTAAAAGCGACCCACGGCACCGAGGCATCCACTTCCACACCACTATGGTTAAAGCAGACCCAAACCAACTCCGCCGTCAAACCACTCACGTGTTTTGTTCTTTGGAAGACGTACAAAGTTGTAAATAAGCACATTTTGATAGATACGTATTTTGTATTATTATTGTTAATATTTATAGGGAGTTTTTAGGGTCTGGTAGCCTAATACCATCAGCTAGGTTACCTGCTACTCTACGTTCACTGGAGCGGAATTAAGCAATCCACCAGCATGTTGAAGTTACAATCCTTATGATCACCACACGCGGTCCATGCGCTTCACCTCACTTCTGAGTACCGTGGCCCCCTCCACCTCACCACCGCCCAACGCCGGGACCCCCCAGCTCCTTCCACTCCTCGTCCGCCGGCGGCCATGCTCCTTCAGGCCGTGCTGCTGCTGCTGCACTGCGTGGCCCGGCTCACGCTAGGCCAGTACGAGCTGTGCAAGTCCCTGGTGAGCACGGACGAGGGCTCGGTCTGGGAGCACTACGCCTGTCAGCCGAAAGCCGCGTCCATGAAAGACTACATGCGGATCAAAGTGGATCCGCCGGGGATCACCTGCGGAGACCCTCCCGAGAGGTTCTGCACGCTGGTGAGAGCTCTTTTACACACTCGATTTCACACTGCAGAACTGATTTTGAGAAAGTTCATTCATAGCATATATATGGTGTAGGGCCGGCCTATATGTTTTAATATTAGGCCTTGTGAGGCTATCAACTTTACTTTAACTATAATAAAGTGCCATTCATTGCATTATTCTTATTCTTATTATTCTTATTGTTGCTGTTGTTATTTTAATATCATCATCAAAAATCTGACATTTTCACATGACCTTAAATGTGACAGTAAGTGATGAACGATCCATATTAGGCTTTTATTATACAACATGATGAAGTTTATCATGTTGCCTATATGGATAAGAACAGCATTACCTCATAGAGGTGCTTACTGCTTAGTTTCATGGTCGCCAAACAGGGACCACCACACTGCATGGTGAAATGACTTGGCATGGCCGGACCCCCCCTGGGAGAGGTCCGGAGGTGTTGTTTACACTGGTATGGAATTGGCAGACTCTCATCATCCGGTTTGATTGGGTTTTCAAATTTCATCTGATAAAGGGCAAAATGGATAGAGGGCAAAAGGGTGGAGAACTGCACAGAAGTATCTGATCTTTATGCATGATTTAATGCATACGCCCATAGGCTATAGTTACCATTTTGGGTAATATAGGTTTAAGAAAGAGGGACTATAACATCACTGTAATTTAAAAAAGGTCTGCAATTAAAGATCTCTTAATGCTCCTTTTCCCAAAGTTTTTTTCTTTTTCTTTTGTTTTACTGGAGGGTGCTACAGTCTAGAAGAGTGGACTTGTTGTGAGTGACACAACCAGGCTTATAATGTTTGATAGTCTGTAGCTCTGGGTGTAGTTTGTATTCTTAATGGCTTGTTTATTTTATCCAAGTAATTAAAGTGTCTGGTAGATGTTGGAGCATGTCTGAAAATGCTGAGGTGCGTGAGGAAAGACTGTTAACAACGTGTCAGTATTTATTCGCAGTTATACTGCGTATGTTTATCTGTGAATAATATTTACAAACTCCCGTTTGTACGCACGTTTGTACACGTTTGTACGCACGCATGCGTGCACACACAGAGAGAGAGAGACCGTATATACACAGTCGTATACACGGAGAAGATGCCTCCCATCCTTCTTCTCATTGAGACTAATAAACGTGGCAGGAGTCATTTGACATCAGGAGGAGCGGATATTGTGCTCCTTGGATACCTAATGGTTAATGATTTGTTTAATGCAGAAGTAGCGGAAACCACTGACGTCTTGAGAAAGCCTCTCCAATGACTAATGACTCTTTGGAGGAGAGAAGGATGGATGGAGGGAGGCAAAGAGGGAGGCAAAGAGGGAGAAGTGAGGAGAGACACTTGCTGCCATAACATATTGACGTCTGGCCTCTAATGGCACTGGCCTGGAAAGTTCTACAACTATGTTTCTGAGCAAGCAATGATGAAATATTGATGGGGTCCTTAATGGGCTTCCTTGCAAGGGCTTTGCCAGCGACGCCATGTCCGTACAGGCTCCCAGAATGTTCTCCTATGGTGGAGAGAGAGAGAGAGAGAGAGAGAGAGAGAGAGAGAGAGAGAGAGAGAGAGAGAGAGGGAGAGAGGGTGGGTCAGGAAGCAACGGTGGTCTTAGCTTAGTCAGCACTTCCACACCGGGATCAGGATCATTACAGTATTTTTTTGTTCTGGTTCACTTCACGTGCACCCAAGGTTGTGTGGGGACTGAACCAGGAAACGTGTGGACCAGCTGGAACGGCTGGTGAGAGTGTTGTGAGACCGCAGGTCATTCACGTATCCAATAGACATTAATAGATTTGAGTCATGCTGCTTGCTGCTCGGGGAGATCACAGAATCAGAAAGTGTGGGTTCAATTGGGATTTCATATTTCACGAGTCAAGGACCGTGCACCATTGAGAACGGTTACGTTTCTCCCCTTTCATCCGTCAAGTATAAAATTAGTTGAATAGCTTTGTGAGTAGATAATTGCACAATTATATTACCTTCAGATTCTATAAAAGAACAAAACCTAACCCTTTATCTAATTTTATTCGGAGCTCCACAACAATCCTTAGTGCAATTATTATTACTATTCTTTCTTTCTTTTTATCAAATATTACAACAATGTTTTGTAGGGAGTCAAATCATTATAACAATTGTTTGGTGTAATATTAAATTCCCTTGTAAATACTGTAGGATTATACTTCACCATGGAGTGTTGTAGGGAATTTAGCCCACTGTATCTCTTCTTCCCTTTCTCTTCAATCTTGGACCCTCTCTAACCCAGTATCAGTTGAGGTTATTTGGTATACAATATACATATCATTTATTTTCTGAAAAGCAGCATTTATTTCCCCTCTCCTCCTCTCACCTGCCGGATTTGGCAGCTTTACAGAAAAGCCGGTTTCGTATCTAATTGGGCGTACATTTACATTCACTCATTCAGCAATCCCACAAGTCAAGGGAAAGTGCAGGGCACCGAAAAAAGACTGCATTACCCAATGCGCAGAGCTGCTCATCCTTAATAAGTCTTGAGACACACTGCGGAAGGTGCTGAATATCTTCCCCCTTCTCTCGCCCAATAACTGTTCTGCTACAGTATGTTCCTAAGAAAACGGTGGGCAGATTCGACATTTTGCCGTTTTTGATGTCGAAACACGGCTTTCCCTGCTTTGCGTTGGTTTAGCCCATTAAGGCCGGGAACGCATATGAATGTGTCGCTTTAGCTAACCACTTTAACCATCATCTTATACTTTAGCTGTTGAAAAATAGCAGATCTACAAGCTCATATAGCACGGCCGAGCTTGCTATTTTGGAAAAAGCGTGAAAATGCTAATCTTTGAATATACAGTATATTCTTTCACAGCGAACGTTGTAACTCAAATCTTTGCTTCTGGGAGGTTCCTGGAACAAAATAGTTTGACGTGGGGGACGCCAGCCAAATACATATGTGGGGCTCCTTGACATGAAATATAGTTTGAGAACCACTGATATAGAAACACGAGGTTTAGGCATTTTGTAGAACCTGTTCTTGGGTCTTAATGAGTTAGGTTGGTCCCTCTGTCCCCTCAGGGATCAATTTTGCACTCTCTATTTATCTCTCTTGTTCCTGGGGAATGCATGCAGCAGTCCTTCTCTTCAGCCAAACAGGCCAGCATGTTGGCTTATTTCAACATGACAGCACCCTACGCTCCACTTTGAGGACGACGCCATACTGTTGCTAGTTGCTCTGTATTAGGAGGAGCCTCAGTAGCTGGTTAGTGGCTTCTCTGAAGTGCAGCTACATGGTCCCAGCTATAGCTCTGGGGGAGATGGAGAAGGAGAGGGTGTGTGTGCGTGTGCGTGCGTGCGTGCGTGCGTGCGTGCGTGCGTGTTTGTTGCGGACAGGGGTGGCTAATGATGAGGGAGAGGTGAGGAGGATCCCAGCTTAGCTAAGCAGAAAGATGAAATCAGACCAGTGTTGCTTAGTAGTATATACACACGCACGCACGCACGCACGCACGCACGCACGCACGCACGCACACAGTCTTATACGAGAATGCCGCATTCAAAAAGACCTTGGTCTATTGTTGTTTGTGTCAGTTGTTTTTGGTTTTGAACCAAAACCTTCAATCACCAACTCCCTGGGGTCGAGGTTAAGGAGTAGTCCTGTGGATATTGGCTGCAGGCAGGTGTACACTGTACAGTACATGTGCAGAAATGCACCTTATGGAGAAAAGAAAAGCGACATTCACAGGGAAGAGTGCCATGTGTTAACAGTAACACACAGTACTGTATATGTGTACCAAAATGTATAAAGTATAAGACAAAATCACATCCTCCCGCTCCACAACAGATCTGCCCAGTTTAGACGGTAGAAATCAGCCAGCTCTAAAAATAGACATGAGAGAGGAGAGGGAAAGAGGAGAGGGAGAGAGGAGAGATAGAGACAGAGAGAGAGAGAGAGAGAGAGAGAGAGAGAGAGAGAGAGAGAGAGAGAGAGAGAGAGGGGAGCCGCGCAGCAGCGGAAGAGGAGCTTGCTGGAAGGAGAGAAAGATGGCAGCTGGTAGCTGTGAATCAGTGGATGAGTGCATGCTATCCCAGACTGGGCCTGTGTTCATGCTGCCTACTGACCTGCCTTGCCCTGCCCGGCCCTGCCAGGCTTGCCCAGCCTGCCCTCCCCCCAGTAGCGGGGCTATAGCCGAGGCCACGGACATCAAGGGCCATCCACGCCTCAGTGGTGGCCCATCCATGCACCTCCCTGGAGGTGAAAGCTAGCCAGGTATCCAGTATCCTAATAATAACACACCCTTGGAGGTGAATTTAGGCACAGCATGAGCATAGGGAAGGGAGCGCAGGGCATAATTAACGAAGAGAGTGCAGAGAAAATGTGAGCAAGAGAAAGAGCTACAGTGTACACAGAGTATAGCGAAAAAAAGCTCAGTGCTAATATATCCATTTGCAGGGACGTGCAGAGAGTGTTATAGTAGGCAGGGGCACTTTTGGACAAAAATAGTGAAAATAGCATGATCTACAAGCTCACAACCCGTCGTGCTGCAATGCATTGAGAGCTTGTTGATCAGCTATACTTTCGGGGCGCAACTGGAGATGCTGTGTGTACGACATGGATTTCGAAACAAATTAGTTCAACGCAAAATGCTGCATGCGTTCAAGTTCAGGAGATTTCGAAAAAAAGCAATTCTCCCGAATGCTGCCTTCATTCCGGTATGGCATGGAAAGGAGTGGCATTTGCATTTCTTTCACCATGTAGTAAAAGCTGCATTCGTGGTCTGGAGAGGGCAGTTGTTTTACAGACGGGTAAAAGGGCTGAAGGGCTGAAGCCCCCTTTGATGTCTATGTGTGCACGTGCACCTGCCCATTTGTAACTCTGAGAGTTAAATGAACACCCAGGATCTGACAGTGTGCGTCAGTGTGGGAACGACAGAGAAGGCGGGGGGGGGAAGCAATGATATCATAGCTTGGTTTCTTCGTGTGCAGGGAGCTTTAAGACGGGTTGGCATGAACAGTAGGACAGTTCTAAGTGAGACTTATCCATGGACCGAGGTGATACTAAGTAGGATTGGCCACAAGACTACATACTACAGCCTCAGGTGAACTCACGTGACAGCCAAGTCACCTCCCTGGATGACAGCTGTCACCTCTCAGGGCCTGGCATGCGTTGCACGGACAACATACAAACAAATACTACTATAGCGTCACAGCCAAATCAAACCCCAAACTGATTCATCGCTCGTCGATTCATATACAGTAGACCTGCGGCTTGGCACTTGGCTGAAACATTTCAAGACTCACTCGTCAGGGTCGGTAGGGTGTGCGTGCGTGTGTGTATGTGGGCCTCACCTGTCTCTCCTATGCACTTGCACCCACGCTTGACCGATGTTTTGGAGGAAGGGGCATAGTTACTATAGTATTGAACCCCGGTGGACCCCACTCAACAAAGTATACAGTACGATTTAAGTGGGCTGTGTGTGTGTGTGCGTGCGTGCGTGCGTGCATACTGTTTGCATGAGTGTACAGTTGTACACATACTGTACAGTACGAGATGTAGAACTATACTTCCACAATTATACGTCCATAATCATACGAGCATCTGTGGGAGACAGAGAGAGAGAGAGAGAGAGAGTGAGAGTGTGTCTGTGTGCATCAATTTGCCATTTTTCAGACCCCCGACATTCACAATACTATATGGTGTAATAGGGAAGCTGTTTGGTGTTTTCCTGCATTGTCATATAATAATAACATCAATGTATGTCGCTCCCTACAGTAGGGATACAGTATTTACAGTATAATGTGTCATGCCCTTACTGGTAATCTGAGCATCGACCAGATCCTTCTGTACTGTCCTGTAGCAGTATAGATATGCATTACATATACTGTACCAGATCCTTCTGTACTGTCCTGTAGCAGTATAGATATGCATTACATATACTGTACCAGATCCTTCTGTACTGTCCTGTAGCAGTATAGATATGCATTACATATATACTGTACCGGTGTTGATTTTGACAGCAACATTTAGATTTTAGTTTTAGTCGTCGTCTTTTGAATAGTTTCCATTTAGTTTTAGTCACCTAGAGTGTTTTAGTGTTAGTCGACCAAATATCATAAGATTTTAGTCGACTAAATCTACAGTTGATTTAGTCGACTAAAATGTATTTCGGCAGGCCTTGATGCCGTCGTAATGGCTGATTTTACACTTGCTGAAAATAGCCGATCTACAAGCTCACAACGCGTCGCAGCGCGACACGTTGTGAGCTTGTAGAACAGCTATTTTCAGCATGCAACCAAGTGTAGTCTAGTTTTTATTGTCAATATATATCTAGTGTTTTAGTCATCATAGCTTAGTTATCATTTAGTTTCCATTTAGTTTTCATCAGTGAAAAAAGGTAGTCGACAAACAATGACTAAAACTATATGGCAAAAAGCCATATAGTTTTAGTCGACAAAATCTACACTGTACTGTACACTAGCGTGCTTTTCAACAGACTTTTAGACATACTGGACAGAGGGAGGAACGCACTAGTATTGTAAAGGCGTGTGCGTGCGTGCGTGCGCGTGCATGTGCGTGTACACAGTACAGTATATGTACAAAGACTTGGACACATACATACAGTTCTATATATACTTCTAAAGCATTCTTAGGTCTGATGATGTGGAATAGTCAATTGATCGTCACTTCACAGTATACTGCCATGTGGTCAAACATATAAAAGGATGTTAAAAGGCTCATTTAGCAGGAGTTTTGTCCACTCTGCCGTTGCAGCATCATCCCATTTAGGACGGGATCGCCATCTGTGTCGCTTTAGCGTTTAATTTAGGCCTGACGTCGAAATAAAAAAAAAGTCTTCTGAAAGAATATATATTCAAAGATTTGTGCCGCATTTTCACGATTTTTCAAAAATAGCAGACCTACAAGCTCGTAGCGCGCCACTCGGCGGTGTAGATCTGCTATTTTTCAATAGCTAAAGTATAACATAATGCTTAGTTAAAACACCAAAAGGGGTTCACGTCCAGAATGGGTTAACCATTATTGTAAACTTTAGCTGTTGAAAAATAGCAGATCTACAAGATTCAAAATAATAATAATAATACTGACCCATCGATACTGTATATTGGCCGGCGTTATGTAATGGCGGAAGGATAAGTTATATATTTAACTATAAACTTTATTGTTAAATAAATGATGTGTAAAATTACGTCAGTGCACTGAACAGTGCTTCATTTGAAATGTATTAATTATAAATAAAATAATAAACAAAACGCAAATAGAAGAATTTCTAAATGACTATACAAGCATATTTCTATGCATTATGTTTTGTAAAGAGAAACACAACCGATATACACCGATATATCGTTGCTAGTCAAAATGTTACAGTATTATTATGTATAATGTCCCACAGAGTGTATATTAATAGACATCTCCAGTGTGATGGTAAAACTTCAACAAAAGATTAACGTTTTAAGTGAAAAAGCAATATCCCTTCCTTCCCCCCTCTGTCGCCTTTTTTTTTAACAGGAGGGTCATTTCATTTGATGCTTCTTCAAAGATAAATTGTGTTCTCCGATGGTGTGTGTATACTTTTATTCCCCTTGCTGGCAATACAGCCTCAAAACGTCTAGTTGAAGTGGAAAGAGAATGAACAGATTACAGAGGGTCAGCTGAGTGATGATTGTAGGACAATATTTAAGACGCGACCATAAAAGTTGGAAAGAGATCAAAAGAAAGTGAAAGGAACACAATATGCAGAATACGAGGAGATTTGCTGATAATTCATTCAGAACTTCAGCTCGCAAAGTGATACTGTGATGTCTGCAAACTGATTTCTGACCATTTGTCGGCCAGATTAAAGGCTTCACTCCGCTGGCTGTGTTTTGTCCAGATTTCGCCTATGAATTTTGCACAGATAACATGAAAATGTACCTCTCCATAACTTGAGCATGTAAGAAGGCTTTTGTCTTTGAGGATCTTTCTTTAAACAGTGTTTAAACTTTAAAGTTACATTGTCTTCACTCATGTCACAGAGAGAGGAAACAGGATCTCTCAGACACTGAGGAAGACCCTTTTAACACACTTAAGAAGAAACAAAATAGCTTGTAGATTGTGCTATTTTAGAAGAAACTAAATCTATTTTGGGGAATGTTCTCTGCATATAATGAAAACAACCGTAAAACTATAACAATCAAACAAACAAACAAGCTAAATGAAAGAACGCCATCGTCGCACATTGGCGGTGGCGTTTGTTGCAGCCATGGCGTGTGTTGTAGTGCCGCCATGACGGCGCCTGTCGTTGTGGAGACAAAGATCCCAGCGAGGATAATTGCTAGAGAGGGGCTTAGTGGTGTGGGCCACCTGCCGTAGCAGTTGGACAGGATCTGTTCAGCACGTGTGTGTGTTTGCGTGCGCATGTGCGAGTGCGTGCGTATGTGTGTGTGTGTCTGTACACTGACCTAAATATGTGAGACGGGGCATAGACGTGACAGAAGACAGAGTGCTGAGTACTGTACAGTTCAGGAGGAGGCGGGGTGGGGTTGTAAATAAATAGTATGATGCCGCAAGATAGCATACCCTACCATATTGTCTATCACTGAACTACTCATCCTGAGGCCTCAGAGAGGTCATAGTAGACTTAATGGTGAGAATCATGCTGCGTTTGTAGCCCCCAATCCAACGACGGAGGAATACTTGCACAGAGTGAAAGAAAACGTGCAAATTCCATAATACTTGGAAGATCCCACGCACGCACACGCACGCACGCACAATAGATACATACACACGGAATCACACACGCTCTATGGGAGCTATACTGTATCTAGGACAATGTGAATCATTTCCAATAGGATTTGTGGAGGCCGGAGGTCGGCCCTGCATGGAACAACGGTGTACTAATCCTGTCCCTTGTGTGTGTGTGTGTCTGTGTCTGTGTGTGTGTGTGTGTGTGTGTGCGCATGTGTGTGTGTGTGCGGAGTGAACGGGTGGCTGGCTGGGTCTCTGAGGTCAAAGGTCAGAGGTGCAGCTGCACTAATGGAGGAGACACCGAGTGAGCGGCAGGTCTTCTAATCTAGACCACTGGTTTCCCAAACAGTGGGTCGGGACCCATTTGTGGGTCGCGGGACGCATTGTTATGGGTCCACTCGGATTTTGTTTCACCACATTTGGTTTTTATAGTTAGGATGTTATTTCAAAACATTTTCCCAAAAAACATTCCCAAAAAGGCAAAACCTTTCATGAATTACAAACAAAATTCAATGATTTTTTTCTGGCGTAATTTCATGAAGAAATAAAAGAAAAATCGAAGAAAGTCCATAAATTAGAACAAATATTTGTGAAAATAGCCAATCGGCTTGTTCTAGACGAGCAGCTTCTGGACTAACTACTTAAACCCCATACGTTGTTGAGTGCCTCAGGGCTCTGTCCTTGGGACTTTTATGTTTTCCCGCTATATACGTTAAATAGCCGATCGATGGCGAACTGCTATTTTCCAGCTATACTGTTGCGTTTTTTAACTCCCCCCTGAGCAGATGAAACGATGCGGTCTACCATTCATTGTCAATGGAACTCCCCCTCCACCCCCACTTAGGAGTGGAGGGACTGACTTGTGCTTTGAACTGACCTGATCTTGAACTTGAACTCTCTGCACTTTATATTCATTATTTATTCACTATTCATTGCACTTCGTGTCCTGTTTTTGCACCTTTCCTAATGTTGTAACTGTACTCTGCTGTCCTGGCAATAAAGACTTCTGGTTCTGATTCCGAATGGAAGCCAGCGACGTGAAGCTATACGACGCAGCTACGCCGCGTGAAGCTGCCGCAAATTATGCTGTGATGCGTTTTTGCATCGTTTCATCTGCCCGTGTGAACGCACCATTAGTGTTTCCCAGAATACGGATGCTTGGGTTTAAGTGGTTAAAAGACTGTCAAAGTTAACGCGTTAATCGTGCGTTAAAACGCAAAGTCCTTTTAACGGCGTTAATTTAATTAACGCGCGATTAACGCACGGTGAAGTTTGACAGAGCGGTTGAGAGACGCATGCACGTGAATGCAGGCAGCCAGTGAGGCTACACCGGGCGATTTTGCGCGCCTATGTGCGCGCAGTGCGTATGCGTTTACGGCGCTTGTACAGTGCGTTTGGATAGGACCAATATATGTCAATGATACCAGCTACACCAGACGCACGGATACCGCAGACCACGGATACGCACGCTCTAAAAATAGGATCGGTTCTATTTTTTGTACGTGCGTATGCCCCCATGCGCACATATATTATATATCTTCCCAGAAGGTCCCGCACAAATCTGCCGTGCGCCACAGATCTGGTGTAGCCGGGGCATTTCGCACGCGTACTCTGTGCGCGCAGTGCGCTTACGTCAAACGCACACATGCCCGGTGTAGCTTGGCCGTCAGTCCGGACCGTCAGCCTGTGCGGGGTGCAGAGTGTACTAGTGTGGGCAGTTTAGCTGTGAGCAGTCGTCAGCTAGGCTGAATGCCTCCGTTGGGCTCGTTATTAATTAATTTGCTCCACAATGCGTGAGATCAGAAGCTCTTTGAAGTGGGCATTGGGCAAAAGCAAAACTCTGGCAGTTTTGGCTGACAAAAGTTTATGATTTTGTTTGATTTATTTATTTATTAGACCCCCATTAGCTTATGATTTTGTTTCCCTCTTCCATGGCATTTGCAATAAAGCAAGCATTCTCCCATGTTGATAAGAGTATTTAAAACATGAAAAGCAGTGGTTCTGAACCAGTGGTCCGGGGATCACCAGTGGTCCCTGAGGGGGTTCCAGGTGGCCCCCAGCTAAATGATGGAGAGTTGGTAACCAAATGAACCCTTATAAATCTTTAACTCTTGAGAGTGTAAAATGAAACCAAGTGGGTCCATTTGGTTCAATTTTACACTCAAGAGTTGAATAATTGTTAAACAGCTGCATTACTTAAGTTAATTTACAAGAAGTCTACACAATTAGAGACATGTTATTTTGATCAACATTGGCCTGTTATCTCTCCTAATGGTACCAACATCAATACAGTTCTTTAGTTTTGGTCTGGAAGGCTAAATGTCATCTAATGGTGGTCCGTGGCTCAAATGCAGAATAAATAATGGACCTTGATGTGAAAAATCTTGAAAACCACTGATTTAAGGTATATTTAGAACGGATAAAAAATATGCGATTAATTTGCGATTAATCTGCGATTAACTATGGGCAATCATGCGATTAATCACGATGAAATATTTTAATCGACTCTATAAATTCTACAAAATGTCTTCTAAATCATGACAGTTTTCAGAAAAAACAGTTTCTATGTCAGTGGTTCTCAAACTATTTCATGTCAAGGACAAGGACCCCAATAATTGTATGCAATTGGCCCGCTGACCCCCATTGTTCCAGGGACCACCCCCCAGAAGCAAAGATTTGAGTTAAAGCAAAAGCAAAATGTTTGAGCTTGAAGATCTGCTATGTTTGCAGTTCGTCATACAACAAATTATATATGGGCTTAAGTGGTTAACAAGCATTCTCTGCATCCGACTGTCTTGTCCACATGAGTCTCCGTTAGCATTTCCCAGTGGAAGTTGTTTACACAGTAAGTGTTGTATATTATCGCCATAAGTTGTTTGCTCTGACAGTGGAAGTCACATGGCAGAGATAATTGGCTTCTCAGACAGGGTGGTCACATCTGCCTGGTGGGGGGTGGAGTGGAGTGGGGTTGGGATAGGGTTATCAGTTGTTGTTTGCATGCAGTGTTGATTTTCACAGCAAATTTAGATTTTAGTTGTAGTCGTAGTCTCTTGAATAGTTTTTTAGTCACATTTTAGTCACCTGGAATTTTTTTGTGTCTAGTTTTAGTTGACTAAATCTACAGCTGATTTAGCCGACTAAAATGTATTTTGGCGGGCCTTGATGCGTTCGTAATGATTGATTTTATAATGTGACGCGTTGTGAGCTTGTATTTTCAGCATGCAACCAAGTGTAAAATGACATGGATCTCTTGTCCAGTCTAGTTTTTATTTGTTGACGAAATTATCAATACATGTAGTCTTAGTTTTAGTCATAATAGCTTAGTTTTCATTTAGTTTCCATTTCGTTTTTGTCAGTGAAAACAAAAGGTAGTTTTAGTCATAGTTTTAGTCAACGAAATCAACGCTGGTTGTTTGGGACAAAGACATTGTATAGGTTTAGCGTGTTCTGTCTTCCCACGCATTGTGGTTCCCAGTAGCACCTCCATCGGTGCTACTGCATACAGCGTTCCTCAGCACACCGGCGCAGCGTCTGCTTATGTTTGGAGTTTTCCCACCCTGCGGTGTCACCATAAATCAGATGATTTATAATCTTAGCCTCCCAGGATTGTAACTTTTGCTTTTGTTATCAGGCCACTAGAGTGGTTTTGACTGACTGCTCACTTTCCCCATGATACACTCCAATGACTTTTTATTCAAAAGGCAGAAATGCCTGCACACATATACTGCTTCTTGGCAATAAAGATGAGAAAGTGAAAGGTCCCAACGAAGGTATGAGATATGATCTATGCCAGCAAAAGGCATCAATATTATGCACTGCTGCTTTAGTGTTAGCCTACACTACAAAACGTTGAAAGGACCCTGCAGGTCTTTCATTATGACAAGGATAACTTGTCATTATGAATGACTGGGACCCTTAGGCATTAAAGTGTTTAGGTGTTAAATATAAACGTACTGGTTGTGGTTCTGAAAAATAACATCCCACATTTTGTCTGTGTATGTATGGCATACAATTCAATACAGTTGAAATAGTATAGCTCTATGTAATGAAAATGGATTGCACAATGCGTCGACATGTCAAAGAGCTTAAAGGCCATTGCATTTAAAACAGTATATCCCTCGTTTTAATTACATTTTGTACATTGATGATTAAGTCAATATAAAATATTTAAAGGGGCACGGTGGTTAGTGCTGTCGCCTCACAGCTAGAAGGTCCTGGGTTCGATTCCCACTGGAGACGCTGTGGGTGCTGGCGGCGTGTTCTCTCCTCCACTTCATCAGTGCCCATACCCGAGGCGGGGTGGGCGAAAGGGCCTTTCTGTGTGGAGCTTGCATGTTCTCCCCGTGTCCCCTAGGGTAGGTACCCTCACAAAGAACATGCAGTAATCCTGGTCTCTAAACTGCCTCCCCCTGGCCAGCCGGGGCGCCTGATGGAGGGGAAAGGAACTGGTTGGAATAACGTGTTCCTTCCACGCGCTACGTCCAACCAGGGAAACTCCCCCCTGTCAGGTGTAAAGGAGCGACTTGGACACTCATGCAGGAAGCATGAGTTCAAGTCCGTTGCTCTCCCCAGGTTGGCGGAGGGTGTGTAGAGCCCAGGATCACATTAGATAATTGACACAGGGGTCAAAATACAAAATCATGGGATAAAAACAAACAAAAAACTACTCTCTGAAGAACATATACTGAGAACGGATTTATGTGGGGGAGCTTATAGCTTCATTTAAAATACAAAATATAAACGTTATACGTCTTTGCAAGTAGTTAATGAAACATAATACTGTACATTTAAAGCTCAAAGGAATACTCCACACAAAAATGAAAATTGTCATTAACAACTCAAATGGATAGTTTATTTATGCACACAAAGCAATTTAACTCAAAAAGGAGAGGGACATGTCAAATTCAGTATAGCTAGTGCTTAAAAAAAAATCACACCTGGTCAAATGTGTGGTAAACCATCTCGGTCGCTTGAATTCTGCAGAAGAACACATGCTAATGTGAATTCACGGCCGAGTTACCAGCCTAGACCACACCCAGGCAGGTGTGGGAACTCACCATATTAGTATAAACACGTGGGGGAGATTTCATATTATTGTCGGGCATAGCATGACCATTTGGATTCATTTATCTTGAGTTGTGTAGAGTAATTTAGAGTAATTTCTTGCCTTTTCTGGAACTTTGAGAACTGTACACACCATGCGATGCCGAGCCATGAGGCCAATCTCCTGTTTCTGTAGCGTGAGGCAGCTTACTACAACTACTGTACACCCCCTGGACATGACGCTAGTACGGTATGTCGCAGTATCACTGTCACCAATGTTCACAGTCTTCGGTATGACCCGGCCGGGGATCGAACCCTGACCTCCCAGTCCCAGGGACACTCTAACCTGAGCTGGTGAAACAAACTGAAGTCTGCTGGTGGTAAACTCCTTGTTTATTCTAACAGACTGTGTTTCAACTGGCTGATAAGCAGTCACACCCAATTAGCTCCAACTTGTTTTGTGTGAATAACGTTATTTTGTCCAATCTTTATGGTAGAGTACAAAATAACATATACAATTGGGGGGGATGTTGTATTTGGAATCTGTCTCCCTAGTGACTCGGTAGTGTTTCTGGCTTGACACAAATTTTGACCTGAAAGTCAAAATTCAATTTCTCACATAAGCAAGCAGGCAGGCTCCATTAGCTCAGTGGTAAACATGTTAGCACTTTCACAGGAGATCCGGCTTCAAAATGGGGGTAGAACAGGAGAGTTACATAGTACAGCTTTAAAATAAGAGCTATAGTACACCTTTATTTTCCAACACTTCTTGAACTGAAGGATTGATTCCTTTGTGGGAAAGGTGTCAGGAGACATCAGATTTGATTCATGTTGATTCCATATCTGGGGCAGAGGAAGATTAACAAAACAAAAAGTCATACAGGGTGGGAAGGGGTAAAGTGGGGTTAGTTAGAGTGAGTGCTGCTATGCAAAGGTTGGCATAGAAATGATAAAAGTACATTTGATCTTTAGAAGTTTTGAATAGGCAGAGGAAGGATTCTTGATTTCTCTGAAAGTTGTATGGAGAGACAACAATTCAGGATGTTGGCAAGAATGATCTGAAACAGCTCTGGAAGTATTGGCCTGTTTCCAATGTCCCATAAGTCTTTGCGTTTTGTGTGTGCATAACTTCCTCTTCCTCTTGCTGTGTTGCAAGATTTTGCAAGAGAAACAAGTGGCCAGGTTCTTTGAAAACAAGCACAAAGGAAAATAGCAGATCTACAAGCTCACAGCGTTATTTAAAAAAATGTTGAGAATAAATTGAAATATTTTGAATATTTTTTAAACATTTTAACAAAAATGGCACAAAATATTTTCAGATGGATGTCCATGGACAAAATAATCTGGGGTTCCTTGACGTTTGTTATGAGCTGGTCCAGCCGGCTACATTCACTGCCATGTATTCACTGAACTTCCGGTGCGAGTTTTGGCTCCCATGAAAGTGTCCATGAAAGTGTCAGCGCGCAGCCCAGTCACGTGACCATGTCCTTTCCTTCTCTAAGCTTCCTTGATTTTGGGAACCGAATTTTGTGCCCAAATCGGTGGAAAACAGCCCCAATCGCTCTGTGTGTGTTAGGTCAGTGGTGGGTCCGGGGACCCCCAGGGGTCCTTGAGGGAGTTCCAGGGGGTCCCCAGCTAAATGATAGTTTGGAACCAAAACCTTATGGGTCTGTAACTCTGAGAGTGTACAAATGGAACCAAATCGACCCTAACATTTGGCTCCATTTGTACACTCTCAGAGTTAAATTAACATTGATTTTACAATATAAATTGGGGGTCCAAGAGATAGAAATGCCATTAAATGGTGGTCCGTAGACTAATGCATGTCAACCTGGGGGTGCTTGAAATTAAACGGGTTGAGAATCTCTGCTAGAGCCGTACAAATCTTCTCTAATGGGGGTCCCTGGCATATCTTTTCAAATGGGGGTCCACAGGTTAATTAGTGTCAATTTGGGGGTCCTTGACATGAAAAAGTTTGGGAACCACTGTGGGTTAATGTGTATGTTAGGTTACTTTTTCCATAAACATGACTGAACCACAAGTCCTTTGTTACAACTTGAATTGTGTTCTTTGTCATTCCTGTCATTACGAACATCCCCGCTGATCTCTCACTGCTCTTGTGTCCCCCTCCGTCTTAACAGGAGAACCCGTACTTGTGCAGTGACGAATGTGACGCCTCCAACCCGGACCTGGCCCATCCCCCACAGAACATGCAGGATCGTGAACGCAGCGGTCTACTCACCTACTGGCAGACGGTCACGTGGCGACGCTACCCCGAGCCCCTTTTGGCCAACATCTCCCTGGCCTGGAACAAAAGCCTGGAGCTCACGGAGGACATCCAGATCACCTTCGAATACGGCCGTCCCACTCACATGGTGCTGGACAAGTCCATGGACCACGGGCGCTCTTGGCAGCCCTACCAGTACTTCGCCGACGACTGCCAGGACGCCTTCGCCATGCCGCCCCGGCGCGTCCAGGACCTGACGCCCGCCAACCTCACGCGGGTCATCTGCACCGAGCAGTACTCGAAGTGGGTGGGCTCCAAGAACGACAAGAACGTGAAGTTCGAGGTGCGCGCGCGTTTCGCCGTGTTCGCCGGGCCGCGGCTGCAGAACATGGACAGCCTGTACACGCGCATGGAGAGCATGAAGGGCCTGAGGGACTTCTTCACCTTCACCAACCTGAGGCTGAGGCTTCTCAAGCCGGCCCTCGGAGGCACCTATGTCCAGAGAGACAACCTCCTCAAGTACTTCTACGCCATCTCCAACATCGAGGTATCCGCAAGGTGAGGGATCTTGACTCTTCTTTGTTGAGGGGCGCTGCTAGCCCCTCCTATGTCCAGCTTTTAGTGTGTGTGTGTGTGTGTGTGTGTGTGTGTGTGTGTAAAGTGTGTGTGCACAAACTTTGTCCTACACAAACATTAAATTCCCATTGACACTGAATGGACAATTTTACGTCATAGTGTAAACACAAACATTGCGAACACAAACATTGATATGTTGTGTATATACTGTAGGAGGCTTTCAACTCTCAACTGTCAGTAAGACGTTGACGGTGATTAGAGTGCCCCTCACTTCACACAGGTGTGATATGTTTAGTTTACAATGAATCATTTGAAAAAAAGGAGAGGTCGCACAACTCGTATAGTCACGATTGCATCGTGACTATAAAAAACGAATGCTTGCAATCGATTCAGAATCATGAATAACCGCACACACCAATAGTAGGCTATTTGCTACAATGAATAACTTATCAATTACACAATAATAATGTACTTAATATGCCAGCATCAAATGTAAAACCGTCACTGAAATTGTAAACATTATGTTTTTTTTTGCCGTTTTATTTTTTATAGACTACACATTCCAATTACTTTTTTTATATTGTTAAAGACGGTAAAGCTACATGGGAGGCAGCTGAAACACCATTTCCAAAGGGATTAGATAGAGACAGCAGTGGGGATCATCTCATAATATTACCACATATTGCTCTGCCTTAAATTGATAATAATTACGTGTCAAATATTCCTGCACTCTCCTCTACCAAGCTACAGTATCCCCAACATTGAAACTCATCACTTTTGGATAGATTTTCAGTTGGCTAAATGTGAATTTATTCCCCAGGCAAATTTCTGTCTGAGCTCACTTTGAATTTGGTACCTTTTCAGTGAAAAAGGTAATATCTTGTCATGTTTGATTGGCAGAATACATGAGCAAGGGACACTTGCTTGATTATACTTTTGTACGACAGTGAATAATTAAATTGTCTTTCTTTTTCTTTCTTTCTTTCTTTCTTTCTTTCTTTCTTTCTTTCTGGAAAATCTGTGGAATGAATAATTACTCCACAAAACATATTTGACTCTTTACATTCAGCTGTTCTGAAAGATTACTTATACTGTATACAGTATGTTGTTGAAATTCACTTCACCTGGCTTTCTCATTGTTTTGATGATTTAGCTGTACATGACTACACACAAACACTCGCGCACACACACACACACACACACACACACACACACACACACACACACACACACACACACACACACACACACACACACACACACACACACACACACACACACACACACACACACACACACACACACACACACACACACACACACACACACACACACACACACGCTCATATCCAGCCTAATCCGAGGTCACTCACAATGACCCTATCTCTCGCCATGGATCCTACGCTTGCTGTCATTGGCCGGTGAGCGCAATGATTAACGACACAAGCAGACAGCCTCGGTGGTCTAACGTTAACTGTGATCCACATTGTGCGTCGGGGAGCTGGGAACCCTTACATGGCAACTTTGTGACAGTGAGGGATGGTCGGGCCGTCACGCGCCCTGCTTAGCATCAACAAGCCATCTCTCCTACCTTTCAGAATTGTTATTCCAATCAATACGACAGGGTGACATTTGAATGGTATTTAACACCCTCGTTGGGTTTGCGTATTCGTGCGTGTGTGTGCGTGCGTGTGTGTGTGTTTATTTGTGTGTGTGTGTGTGTGTGTGTGTGTGTTTGTGTGTGTGTGTGTGTGTGTGTGTGTGTGTGCGTGCACGTGTGTGTGTGCACACGTGTGTGCGTGCATGTGTGTGCGTGCGTTTGTGCGTTCGGTGTGTGCGTGCGTCGGGGTTGGGGGTTGGGGAAAGTGAAAACATGTAAGCGGTTCAGAGGTGTAAGTTGATGTGGGCGTCTGCCTGTGGATAGGGGGGGGGGGGGGGGGGGGTGTTTGATGAGGTCCTGAGTGTATGCTGACACAGCACACAACATGCGCCCGTGCAATAACACACACACAGACTTGCACGCGCAAGTCTGTGTGTGTGCACACGCGCGCGCACGCACGCACACACGCACGCACACGCGCACACACAGATCTCTCTCTGGCACTGGGGATAGGACCTGGAGGTATTGATCACAGGAACTTTTCAGGCTCAGCACGGAATGAGAGGGAGGGAGAGGTGGAGAGAGAGAAAGTGGGGAAGAGATAGATAGAGACAGAGCGAGAGAGAGAGAAAAAGAGAGAGAGAGAGAGAGAGAGAGAGAGAGATGGTGGAGGTGAAATTGTTCACAGCTACGCTATAGAACAAACCTCCAAAATCCAATAACTTTTATGATCGTCAGGACACATGTTTGTCTTTATTGGCGGCGTTCAGTAATCACAACAACATCACAACAGTTTGATCATTTTCACTCGGAAGCACAGCAGCGCTATACTCTACAGCCTGCAATACTCGACGCAGTTTGCCTCATCCCGCACCAAATTAACGGTAAGCCGCCATGAGCCGTTGTAACTTTCAGATTCATACAATTGCGTCATGTTTTTCATCTCTTTGTCTCTTTTCCCATCCTGAAAGCTGTTTCGGGCTGCAGTGGCAGCTGGTGGTGACAGTATCTTCATGTGTTGGATTCGGTATCAGAGGCTCCTAAATATAGCCTTGTTGGAGATGACTGAGGCCAGTCCATCTTCCTTCCCCCGCTGCCCACACCTCCCGTAACATAATCACTAATCAATAAGTTATTCCGGGCGGCCAGCAAGGGGTATTGGGTGATGGTGGTGGTGGTGGGGGGTCCTCGGCAGTACAGTACAATCATGTGTGTCTGATGCTTACGGCTGCAAAATTGATTTTGGAGGGCCAGACGATTAGTCAATGTTCCCTGGACAAAAGGCTAAGCTATTTCATCTCATCTCATCTGCCCTTAGTAACATACTGGGATTTTCCAATGCTTAACCCATTTAGACCTGAGAACAGATTCTATACAAATGTCTTCTGAATCATGACAGTTTTCTGCAAAACCACATGTTTCAATGTCAGTGTGCTCAAACTATTTCATGTCAAGGAGCCCCAAAAGAGTTTGGCCACCGACTCCCGTCTGAAAATACGTATGTTGTCCCAGGGACCACCCCCCCAGAAGCAAAGATTTGAGTTAAAAACGTTCGCTCATGAAAGAATATATATTCCAAATGTGTGACACATTTTCACAAAAAAAATAAAGAAAATAGCAGATCTACAAGCTCGTAGCTATGAGCTTGTAGATCTGCTATTTTTCAATATAGCTACATTATAACATAACACCTATAAAAACACCAAAAGGGGCTCCCGTCCTGAACGTGTTAAAATTTGAATAATGAATATTCCGCTCCACTGGCGCTCTGGCGGGTATACGGCACAGTAAAATGGTTTTTTATATGATCAAGACCGAGAGGCGGAGTGTACTGCAGGTCACCGCGGTAATGAGATAGGCTGCCCGTTATCGATGGGAAGAGGGCTCGTTGTCACTTCCTGGCTGTATTGTATGTCCCCAGGCCCTCCAGCGATGCATGGCTCTCTGGCTGAACCCGGTTAAAAGTAATGATTATTAGTTAACTAAACATTGGCGCGAGTTGATTCCGGACGCCGGACGGAAGAACAAGCTCCGTTCCTTTTTAAACCGACACAGAGATACACGGCCCTCTTTGTGCTGCGTGTGTCTGATCTGACGCAGCAACTGTCAGAATGACTGGGCTGTGCGATAAAGAGCTGGCGCAGGTATGCGGGAAGCCAGGTATACTCAGGGCCCCAATAGTGCTGTTTTATCAATAAATACGTAACGTGAGAGGCCATTAAGTGCAAGCGCAGGCAAGTGATGTTTGACAGGAGGAGGGGTGGTAAATTTAGATCTGTGGACGACGTGCTGAAATCACTCAGCAAACTGGATCGCACGCAGGTCACGCAGGGTGGAGGACGGTTAGAGGTGTAGCAGAGATGTAAAGGACTTCTCAAAGAAGAAGAGGTGATCGAAGCAAGGTCAAATGCAATAGGGTCGATATAATAGTATTATAGTGTATGATTCAGCACTCGCTCATCACTCGCCGTGCACTCGTTGCAAAGTTCTACCAAGGTTAACCGTAATGAGCTACTGTACGGACCGAAAAGATGAACTCAAGCCAGAGCCTCTATAGGCTTAGTTTGCACTCATTTGATGTGATATAGCCTACTCATACTGACCGCAGGGTGGGATTTGCAGGGAGTCGCGGGTAATCGATGCCTCTGCTTCTGATATGCCCCTCTGGCCATGCTGTATTATGTTTTATCCCTACTTCTGGTCAGACTGAAATACACGTATGTATTGTTTTCTTCGCAATGCCGTACAAAGACGTATTATGCTAGGGCTTGAGTGGTTAAAGGACCACTTCACCACTTTTCAACCTATCTTCATATAATAGGTCCTCACTAATAATCATGATAAAATGGCACGATTCTTTTCTACTCAGTCTGTGTCTCATAGGAGTGCTGTGGGCAGTTTAGAAACAGTCTTCCAGTGACATCATCATTAGGCAGATTATTTTTTAAACAAGATTTTTTTACAAAAATGTTTAGATTTTCATTATCGTGAGAACGATGGCTTCCATTTTCGTATTGCAACTTTTCAGGACTAGAAAGCGTGCAGTTTTTATTAGCTTGTATTCCCCATCGATGATGTCACTGGAAGACGGTTTCTGAACTGCCCACAGCCCTCCTATGAGACACAGACCGAGTAGAAAAAAATTGTGCCATTGTTTCATGATTATTAGTGAGGACCTATTATATGAAGATAGGTTGAAAAGTGGTGAAGTGGTCCTTTAAGAAAATGTCGCCATGCAGGGAACCAGTATCCCTCACAGCACAGGTCATGAGAAATCCATTGCCTATATCATTAAAGAAAGAGTTGCAATACTTCAACTGTAGGCCATCATTTACATCGGTCAAATCAGATTGAGCAGGAAGCTTCAGCCGTACAGTAAGTGGTCATCTCAGATTCAGCCTCGTTCCATCTTCCTTGATCTCCTTACCATTGGTCTGCATTGGTCATCCCTGAGAACGCTGCATGGAACGCACCGCAGCGGGTCATGGCCGGCCTGTTGTCTCCATTGACGCACTGCAAAATCAGAATCTGTATGAGTCTGAATCTATAACCCTGACAATGTAAATTTGTACCAGTAAGAGTCTTGCTTTGACACGCTCAGGGTTAGACGAACACTCTGCGTTTTTGCAGTGTGGATTAGGAGCGGGGGTCATGGATCGAGGCTTTCTAATGAAATAAGCGGCAGGTCGTAGAGCGGGTCTTTATAATGGAATAAACGCTACGGCTGTAAGCTCAGGAAGAGCCACCTAAGTGGATTACGGCCAAGATGGAGGGAAGGAGACGGAGTGGGGCGAGGAAGATGAAGATCAAGCTTGCATTAGTCTTCGTCCTGAGTGGTAATGACTAACATCAGATCCTTTTACTGCCTTCAACTGCTCCTTCTTATCTGATTGGCTGCATGGCAGGTGGGGTGTAGAGTTTAGAACGTCTGTTATGAGTTAGCCGTGTGAAAGGATGAAGATTCCTGAACACAGACAAGACAGACAGACAGACAGACAGACAGACAGACAGACAGACAGACAGACAGGCAGGCAGGCAGGCAGGCAGGCAGGCAGGCAGGCAGGCAGACAGACAGACAGACAGACAGACAGACAGACAGACAGACCGGAAGGGGGCGGGGCAGCTAAAATCAATATCAATTATGTAAATACTGAGTTGAGCAAACTTAAAAACTGTCCGGGGTGTTCACATAAGCCTGAGTAGACGATAAAATGACCAAAAGTTTGATGGGAGATTAATCGGCAAACACATCGGTATATCGACCGATATTGGCCTTAAACCGATATATCGGTAATCGGTATCGGTAAAATAATATATCGGTTTTAGCAGAAAACCCTAACCCTTATTTTATAATAATTATGTTGAAAAATAAATTTGAAAAAAGCCTGAAAAAGCCTTTTGTAATGATGAAGGCTGCAAATTATATCAATGTTTTCTGGGGAAGCTTTCAAAAGAGTCAACAAGGAACATTTTTAAATGAAAATACTACATTCAAGCTGTTTGTGTTGGGATATGGGTCAACATTTCAATAACGGTGCATCCCTAGTTTTGGAATAAAGAGGCATTGCTTTATTTTAGTTTAGTTTAGTTTATAAGCCTTTCTTTCAGAATGGCCAAAATTATTATATTTTCTTAATACAGAATGAGATCATATCGACATCGGTTATATCAGTTATCGGCCATAACGGCAATTCATTATATCAGATATCGATATCGGCCAAAATTACTCATCGGTACATCCCTGGAAATATCCCTTTAACCCATTTTAAGGCGGGAACCCCTTTTGGTGTTTTAAACATTATGTTATAATTTAGCTATTGAAAAATAGCAGATCTACAAGCTCATAGCGCGCCACCGAGTGGCGCACTACGAGCTTGTAGGTCTGCTATTTTTGAAAAATCGTGAAAATATTTATTTCAGAAAACTGGAGGATTTAGAAGATTTTTTTTTAAATTTTGAGGTCAGGCCTAAATGGGTTAAGGTGTGAAAACAAAAGGTGACAGAGAGTTGGGAACCAGACTGATGCTGGAGAAGGGTTTGGAACGCAGATATAGATTCTCTGTCCTGAACATTTGTTTTGCAATATTTCAAACTGTTAAATATACGCTTAATTTGAAAAGGGTTGTGGAAGTTCATTAAAGCAATCCCTGAAATGCTAAATTATGCAGCAAAGTTGGAAGCCATTGCGCTGCGTGAGTGGGAAACAGGCACGCACATACACACGCACAGGGAAAAGCGCACGCACACACGCACACGCACACGCGCACACACACACACACACACACACACACACACACACACACACACACACACACACACACACACACACACACACACACACACACACACACACACACACACACACACACAGCATGTAAGATAGTAGCGTGGTCACGGTGGTGGAAGTCATCAGTGTGTCCTTCGTGAGCAACATATGGGGACTCCACTGAGAGCAATAGATGAAATAGGGGCGTCACCGTGTGTGTGTGTGTGTGTGTGCAGGCCGGCAGTCTCAGTGGTGGTGGGGCAGGCGCAAAATTGTATAGGCCACTGTTTGTTGTGCTGCGGCGGTAGCAGAGGAAGCATGACCGTGGGGTAACACAGAGAACAGTGGCCTGTGATGCAGGTGTCGCTATAGGGGGTGCATACTTAGTTTAGACAAGTAAGACACGAAGTGCTGTGGCAGTCTGACACACACACACACATGTACACACATGTACACACACACACACACACACACACACACACACACACACACACACACACACACACACACACACACACACACACACACACACACACACACACACACACACACACACACACACACACACACACACACACACAGTTCGTATTGGTTTGCTCCCAATCTTTTGTCCTCTGGTGGCGAGCGGGTGGTGTTACAGCGTGACAGACAGACAGACAGACAGACAGACAGACAGACAGACAGACAGACAGACAGACAGTTTTGGCCAGCTTCTATAGTTAGTGCTCACTTCGTTCGCAACTAGTCAGTGGTTAGACATTAGGTTGGTGAGGGGTGCGTTAAGGCGACCGGTTTAAGGTTGGTGAGGGGTGCGTTAAAACGACCGGATTAAGGTTGGTGAGGGGTGCCGTTAAGGGTTGGGGTGAGGGTTTGAGATAGGTTGTAGGATTGCACGTTTTCCCATGTCGTTTGCCTGGAGCATGAGAAGCAGTGGCCGGCGCCATTACTGCGACCGCCAGGCTCCGTGCAATAAGCGATGTTTTGACCAGACATGCCGCCTGGGAGGGGGTTTTGGAGACTAAAGTGACTGAAAGCGTGCGTGTGCGTGCACACACGCTCGTGCATTAATCAAGATGGCGCAGTCCAGGGTCTAAGCTAACAACAGATAGCCATCCGAAGCTAATGTGAGTAGCCTTTCCACTAGATCGGATCAAACACATTTATACAACTGAATAAGCGTAGATACGTATTTTGACAGCGTCGCTTTTTACGTTTTTTAGCGGGGGAAAAGGTTAAGTATCCTGTGACATGTCAAACTAGGGGATTTTCATGATTCTGAATCCATTCCAAGCATTAGTTTTGCACAAAATACACTCCTTGGGCTAAAAACGGCCATAGACGTCATGACAAATGTGATGAGGTCAGCACAAATGTGATGACATTCTGGGCAAATAAATTTGGGCAAGTGGCTATGGCTGTTTTTAGCCCAAGGAGTGTAGTTTGTTCAAAACTAACGCTTGGAATGGATTCAGAATCATGAAAGCCCCCTAGTTTGACATGTCACAGGATACTTAAAGCAAAAGGAAAGTTTGACATTTTTGCCTGCCATAGGATGTTAACGGTAGGGTCACGAGAAACCCCTATTAAAAAATTGCTCAATACTGACAGCCGGTCAGCAAGTGTATTCATGAATGTATGTATAGACCATATTTTAGGCCAATAAAAAGGCCAAATTTCCCACCCGTCCACCTCGGCTGCCGGACTATATTCAGACTCCGCTGAATTCTGAGCAAAGTGAATCACATCCAAATGTGAGCGGTAGTATGGCTTTGGTGTCAGCCAGAGTCAGACCTGTTACATAATGTATTGCTAATCCGACTGTGAAAAGGGTGATAAAAATTCACAGGAAACAATTACAGCTCAGTAGAGCAGAGACCTCTGCCAAGGCAGCACAAAATGTGTTCTGAAATTGGTCAATATTTTACTCACACAAAGACAAACAACGACTTAACAGCTAGCAGTTAAGTTGGTGAGGAAAATATGACATAACTGCATGGCAGAAGTAAAGTTTTGCCTTTTTCCATTTGGATTTAACGTGTCTTCTAGTTATCTTATCATAATCTAAGAATGAATCTTTCATTTTTAACATTAGTTTACATCACTCACTATGCTTACAATGTGTGTGGACTAACTGTATACACTAAAAGATCCATAAAAAAATCAATAAGCTAGTTAAAGCTTTACTGATGTGTTCAGAACAATATAAACTGATTTGCTAATGATGCTAGTGATTTCTAATGATTTTGCCAACTATAATTTCAAAACAAACAGTAGCCATTTTGACATGAAATAGTAGGGTGAACATAGGTGTTGATACTACCAATGATACTATAATTAAGGTTCCGTTCCATTCAGGTCAAACAGAGTCAGGGTGCTGCTCACTGGAAACACAGGAGTGGGAGTGAACTACAGTGCAGAGGGGCGTCGATCGAAATATGGTGACAGTCAGTTTTCTCCACTGTTTTCTACCAGGGAGGGGAGGAGGGGAGAGGGGCAGGGGCGGGTGATCAGAGAACAGGGTAAATTGTCAAACAAGCACTGCTGAGAAAACAAATAGGTACAAGTAACTATAGGTTAATTGAGACACTTCGGCTCAGATTGACCATAACCATTTATTGCAAAGCTATGTAGCTCTGCTCATGTGATATCAGATGATCTGCGTACCGAGACACAGGTCTGATATCACATTTAATATCCCCGATTATCTGTGCACCAAGACACAGCTTTGATATCAACAACCCCCCAGAGCAGAGCCAAAGATACAATAATCCATGACAATACACAGAAATAACACATCAACACATGATTCAACAAAATGAAACACATCAACACATGATCAACACATGATTCAAACAATGAATCTAAACAATCGCAAACAATACAATAAAAATCCCATAACCCCTGGACTAAGAATTACAGGGAGGAGGCCGGGGAGGTGGGGGACATTTTCACGCAGACGCCACACGAGCTGCTTGACAGCTCAGCATGCAAAGAATGAGTAGAGAGCTGAGGCTGCTTAAGTAGGCAGCCTGAATTGCACTGAGGGAATGAGGGCGTGGCCTGGAGAGGCAGCAGATTTAAAGAAGCAGTATAGATCACTAGGGGGAATGAATGAGGGGGAACTATGTACACACATATATAAACCATCTGCCCTCCGTGCCGCAATGAACTACCGTAACGCTACGCTTGAATTAACGACTGTCATACTGACACCGTCTCCACACCTTAGCGCAAAACGGTCTTAAGCTGCGCACTTCTTAAGCTCTGCGCAGCTTAAATTCCGAGTTTTTAGACAGCTGGTGGATGGAAAAGAAGCTCCACCTCCGCGGACTTTTTGCGCGGAGGAGAGCGTTTCCGGGAATCTGGCCGTCGTGCAAAAAGTCCGCGGAGGTGGAGCTTCTTTTCCATCCACCAGCTGTCTAAAAACTCAGAATTTAAGCTGCGCGCAGCCGAGAACGTGCGCAGCTCTTTCGATAGTGTGGCAGCACCTACACACAAACACACAACATGAGGAAGGATTTAAAGCACTGCAGCAACTCAGACAGTTTAAGCCCTTTTTTAATTCATAGGGTGCAAGTAAAAATTGACAACGTTTCAATGTATCGGTCACATCTTCGTCAGGTCATAGCCCAAGGGCGGGGGCAACACAGTAAGGCTTAAGTATACACATGGTACAGAGGCAAGCCCTTCAATTAACCAATGTCACACAGCCAGCAATAATAGGTTCATAGTATCACGTGGACTCGTGGAGCACTCAGATAAAGTGGTCCAAAGATTAAAGGTCTACATTTAAGGACAACACACAACATCTCTCTCTCTCTGTAAACAACGTACTGTACCATACACTGTAACATCTCTCTCTCTGTAAACAACGTACTGTACCATACACTGTAACATCTCTCTCTCTGTAAACAACGTACTGTACCATACACTAACATCTATTTCTCTGTAAACAACGTACTGTACCATACACTGTAACATCTATTTCAAATAAACATACAGCAACTCACATTTAAGGACAACACACAACATCTCTCTCTCTCTGTAAACAACGTACTGTACCATACACTGTAACATCTCTCTCTCTGTAAACAACGTACTGTACCATACACTGTAACATCTATCTCTCTGTAAACAACGTACTGTACCATACACTAACATCTCTCTCTCTGTAAACAACGTACTGTACCATACACTGTAACATCTATTTCAAATAAACATACAGCAACTCTAGCATCGATCTAAATATGCACCACAAACAGGAAGTGCAGACTCAGAGATATATAAGTAGGCCTTAAGTGCGCGCCACAGACTCGGAGGAGGTGAGTGTCCAGACTGCGGTGAAGAAAGAGCACTGGTGATTACATTTACGTACTGTACTTAAGTCAAATTTTTGAGGTACTATACTTAATTGGAGTATTTCCAATGTTCAGTACTTTTACTTCTACTCCACTACATTTCGCTACAAATTATTTGAAAACTTGAGTTACTTTGTAGATTTTGATTACAAAACATACATTAACCACTTCAGTCCTATATATTTCCCCTATTTGAAAATAGCCAATCAAGCTCACAATGCGTCGCGATGCGACGCATTGTGAGCTTGTAGATCGGCTATTTTCATATACATTTTGAAAACTTGAAACGGGACATTCTGCATAATGAGTACTTTTTACTTAGTTTAAGCGTAGTTTAAGCACATTTTGATATCAATACTTTTGTACTTTTTTACTCAAGTACATTTTGAATTCCGGACTTTTACTTATATTGCAGTTTTGGTACTTTTACTTAACCCACAGAGTGCCAAGAACACAGGATTCCGTTTTAATCTCCACAACTGTGCCAGAACGTAAAAATCTGTCTTTCTTAATTTCATTTAATCAGCAATTAAAAAATATATTTTTTGTTTCTTTGACATGCACGCGTCCAAATGAGAGAATCTGGTGTCTTTAGGATCTTGAAAACAAACTAAGCTAGCACTAATGCTACCGCTGGGCGCCCCTCCACGACTAATAACAACAGCTGTATGGGCTCTACACAGAGTATTAAAAGAATAGAGACTGAACCGGAGCGATAGCCCCGCCCCCCCCGCTATTCATTTCAGTGGAAGTTGCTCAGTGGCGTTTTGAAGCACCCAAAAGAACCGTCTACTTCCGCATTTTTTCGATTTGGACACCAAAATTGGATGTCCAAAATGCGGAAGTGCAAACGAAACGAACTCTCAATGTTAAAGCCCAGCTGCACGGGGTTGTCTCGTCATAACTCCACGGGTCCGCCTGCAGTCCCCACTCTTACCACTAGGGCCGAGCGCCTCATCGTTGGAGAGCCTCACTGGGTGCTTGGCTCTACACCACATGGTTAGTCAGGGAGCCTTTCTTCTTCTTTGGGTTTTCACTCATTCTTCTGGCACTGGCGCCACGTTCTGGCCTGGGGTGGTAGCACACAGTGTGTTGTAAGTAAAAAAATCACACCCGTGTGAACTGAGTGGTGCAAGGTCTTATATAGTCTGATCAGCTGTGGTCTGACGTAATGTCAGTGACCATGGCAACCATGCTCACCTGACACGTACACAGGTACACAAACATAGATACAGACAAAGCTGGTTGTTGGAGTGGTTTGCACCACTCAAAAATGTGAGTACTTTTTCCACCACTGGGAAAGAGTCTACAGACCAATGAGACCATAGACACACCCTTACAGTATGTCTGAATGATACAGAAGTCTACTACTGTATGACAGGAAAATGAAGCCTGAATGACGATGACAGAAAAAAAAAAGAGTGAGGAATCTCTCTGGTCCGTATAGGAGGCTTTGCCTTTTCTCCTCCACTGGAGAATGAAGACAGATTCATACTTTGTCGTGGGACAGCGTCACACATACCAAAAACAGCCGATCTACAGGATCACAACACGCCGCGGCCGTGGCACTTTGTGAGCTTGTAGATCGACTGTTCTTGCCACGCGATGCTGTGGTGAAAATTAGGCATGAGGCGGGGTAACCAAATGCTCCTTCTCACTCCGCCCTCTCTCTCCTCTCCTCCTCTCTTAATGTCAGTCTTCTAGGTCTTCTTGATTATCAATGTAGTGTGACTTTGACTTTGGAAACTGTCACACTGGTCTTGAATTATGCCAAAGTTTTCTTTTTGTGTCCTTTGCTGAGTGAAGGTGAGAGGATGGGAGGTGTGTACGCCCGGATCAGGAGGAGAGGGAGAGAAAGAGAGAGAGAGGCAGATGATGGATTAACTTCTAGTTTCATGGGACCGGCTGGGGTGTGTGATTTTGTGATGAATGATGTTAGGTGGGATGCTCTGTAAATATTATTCTACAGTTCACACATGCTGCCACAGAGCAGAGCCTATAACAGTATGTCTCTCTTATTCCGTTTAGGACTGAGGCCGATTCTAAAAAAAGAAAAATCTTCTAAATCCTCAACGTTTTCTGAAAAACCTACCGTTATTATGTTTCTATGCCAGTGGTGCTCAACCATTTTCATGTCAAGGACCCCCAGAATTATCTGTATTTGGCCGCGGACCCCCATCTTAAAAACGTTCACTCTGAATATTTTCAAAGATTTGCGCCACATTTTCACGCTTTTTCAGAAATAGCAGATCAGTGCCGCGCTATGAGCTTGTAGATCTGCTATTTTTCAATAGCTAAAGTAGAACATAATGCTTGAAACACCAAAAGGGGTTCCCGTGCTGAATGGGTTATTCCCCCCCATCCCCTGATGAAAAGCACTTCCAGTCATTGTTGTGGTTCTCTTTCATTATGAGCCTCTTTTCAGTTGAATCGTGGTATCTTTTCTCTCATGAATAAAATATGTTGATAGAGCTTGATAAGACATCACAAGAGTGTGTTAACCACCGTTCCAAAGTTTTCCGAAATAGCAGATCTGCAAGCTTTTCAACGTGCCACAACACTGCGACGTGCTGTGAGCTTACGTTTTAGAACGTTTGTGAAAATCTTTGACAGTTTGTTTAAAAAAAAAAAAAAGATCTTTCAAAATCCACACGAATGGATGAAAAGGGCGTCCTGTCTCAATCATAATCATGTGTCCCCGCCCTCCTATACGACTTATGCAGACTCCGCCCCTCCAGAGTAATTCCGCTTTGGAGGCGGCCAGACTCGGAAACGGATCACTTTTTAAATCATTCATGAGACACTCGTCGGAAAAGAAAGGCATGCAGAAAGCTAAGGTACCGCAATGAGGAATGTGTCATTGTTTTTGCTCTCATACGCAGTGATTTATGACACAATGGATGTAACTGATTTGATAATCACTGTATTTCCCCCCAGAGGAGAAGAAAGCTAAAGTCAGCACATTTTTGCTTCTTTCTTTTATACTCCTTTCTTCGCCCTTTCACAGATTTATTTGTGTTTCTTCTCCCCCTCATCTTACCGTAGGATTCTTTCACTCTCCTCCACCCAACTCACTTCCCTGTCCCATAAATAGCCTTTTAAATTCATAAATACAATAAAGAATTCTTCCTGGTGGTTGCCGGCACTGAGCCTCACCCACCCAGCATCTGGCGAGAAGGGAATCTCTTGAAGCTTTAAAGCTGAAATGCATGCTGGGAATTGAAAGCGGAGCGAACATGAGGTGTGGAGGGAGGGGTGTCCTTGGAAAGATGTTTTTTGTTCTCTGTCAGCTACATTAATTAGCATAACATTATTACAGATTCGGCGAGTTCAAACGTTGTGCGCGTGAAGCTTCACCGCGGGCCTGTCATTGTCGTCGCTAACATGTAGACATTAGACAGGTCTGCATGAAGAACTCGTCAACAGGAGAGTGAAAGCCGGCGGAAGGGGGGAGGGAGGGAGGGGCGGACACACAAGCCTCTCCATGAGAACATTCAGAGGTATATACTGCTTTGTTTTGTTTTCTATGAAGTTGTGAATGACAGAGAACATCGTTTTACATTTTACACCGTGATTGTTGGTCGCGTGCAGAGTAGTGTTAAGAGAGCAGGAGGTCCAAATGATTTGATCGTCGCGTCACTCATGTAGACATGCATCAGTCCTCTGCCATTCAAATGCATTTGAGAGAACTGCGAGTTTTGGTGATAGTGGTAAATTCTATTCACATTTCACAATGTATGTGTGTATAGCACACACAATTATGTCTTACAAAGAAACCTAAACTTCACTCATATTTTGAGGGTGAACAGCTACAGTTTAATGTTACCTGCCCTGTTAAAGCCAACAAGCGCTTGTTTAAGCCTAACCGCGCTAACTTGGTTTACGAGCGTATTGTGGTTGTTTATTATTGCTTAAAACGTCTTACCTTTTAAAAGTGCACCATAAAATGTCTGTTCTGCTGCAACTCCATTGCGCTTTAGTGTTTTTCTGCTGACTTCCGGGAACTGAACAGAAGCATCTGGAAATTGCTGTGAAAGGAATTAGACAGAAGGGAGTTGTCGCCACTCTCTCTTTACACCAGGGGTTTCCAAAGTGGGGTCCGTGAACCTCCAGGGGTCGTTGAGGGAGTTCCATGCAGGGGCCAGCTGGGGGCCCCCAGCTAGTTTGTAACCAAATGGACCCTTATGGGTCTGTAACTCTGAGAGTGTACAAATGGACCCCCTCAGAGTTAATTTTTTTTTTTTATAATATTTATTTTATTTGGAAAAAGCAGTACAAAAACATCATTTCTATGCATACATAGGACACAAGTGCAGTTCCCAGGATTTTTTTCCCCCACCCCTCTTCCCTCCCTCCCCCCTCCAAGTGACTCCATCTCCAGTGTCCTCAGAGTTAAATTAACATTGATTTTATAATATAAATTGGGGGTCCCAGAGATAGAAATGCCATTAAATAGGGGTCCGTAGACTAATGCATGTCAAACTGGGGGTCCTTGAAATTAAACGGGTTGAGAATCACTGCTAGAGCCGTAAAAATCTTTTCCAATGGGGGTCCGCGGGCCAATTAGTGTCAATTTGTGGGTCCTTGACATGACAACGTTTGGGAACCACGGCTTTACACCACCCTGGTCTCCTGTAGCCGAACAATCGTAAATGTTCGCCGATGATGTCGTCGTTTTGTTAGTGCTGGTGTTCAGACGTATCCGTATAGATCCCTGATCGTCTCGCTATGCAAGACTATATAATATACACCCATGATGAGGTTGACATGACCAGTAATTATGAATTATGAATTCACGCACTTTGCTTGAAGTATTACGCATGAAGCTCGATGTAGGCTCAATCAGTGATTCTCAACCTTTTCAATTTAAAGAGCCCCCAACCCCTGGAACCCCCTCAAGGCCCCTTGGGGGTCCCCGGACCCTACAGTGTATGTTGAGAACTAGCCTACAGTGTTAGATATGCTAAAGTATACTGAGCTATTTGAGGTCATTCATGAAGCTAATTAGATTCTTTATTCTGATCCCCATTAGCTTCCACAAAGCGGTCGCAAGTCTTCCACAGACAAGATCTAGTTTATCAGCTAAAACAGTGAAGTCGCTCTGAATGAAAGTAGTAGACTATCATATAATTAATATGTTGTGGTTGAGCTCGGAGCTCGTGTAAACATCTCTCTCACACTCAACTGTAGGTATTTTGTGTATGAAAGCCCCTAGTCCGCTTGCTAATTGTCTTTCTAACAGTGCTATTGCGTTTAAACTCTTCACCAGCTACTCCTCTCCTCTCCTCTCCTCTCCTCGCCTGGGGTAGCTCTCTGCATGCTATGACTAATGATGTTCTTTCAGTCTCAAGGTTTTGGGAGGATAATTATATTAACCCTTGTCCCCTAGCTGATCCCAGCTCAGCTTCTCTTCCCCAGGCAAACTCCCCTCTGTGGCCTCCATGGAATTATACACAAACACGCACACATGGGGCTACAGGCGGGCACGCACGCACGCACACACACACGTCATGGTTGCACACCGCCATGCATGCTCATGGTTACTTGCAAGTGTGCAGTGCACGTGACTTGTGGAATGTGGGTGAATGGGTTGGAATATTTAGTATGTTTATATTTAAGAGAGCGCGAGGGAGAGAGTAGAAATTGTGTAATTATATTTGCGTGAGGTTGAGGTAGTATGTGTATGACTATTAGGAGCCTCCAGGTTTGTACATTCATAATACAAAACCTTTACACATTTTGTGGCTCCATCTGAGCACAGCTAAAAGTTTCATCTCCTGAAGGGAAACTTCACCCATTTTTAACCTAAATCCCATTGTTCTGACGTGAGGAAATTATAATAGGCTAGCGTATAGGGATATAAAAATATCTCTTCTATTTGTCTTCTATGTACATATTATATAAAATTGTGTTGAAGATTAAACCTTTTCATAGATAAGACTTGTTTGACAGCACTACTGTGTTGGATTCATGTAAAACAGTGGTTTTCAACCCTTTTCATTATCAAGGCCCATTATTTTTTGGGGCATTTGAGCCACGGACCACTAATGGGATTTAGCCTTGTAGACCCAAAACTAAAGAATGTTGTTATCGTTGAATAAGATCTTGTCCACAATTCCATGCTGTATTGATGTTGGTACCATTAGGAGAGATAACAGGCGAACATTGAGCTAATGAACAACAATTCCTCTACATTCTCTAATTGTGTAGACCCTTACGGGTCCATTTGGTTTAATTTTACGCTCTCAAGAGTTTTAACCATTTAACCATTTAATCCCTCAATACGTTTTGAGGGGCGCTAGCACCTCCAACAAATCTTTGGCTTTACAAAGTCATGTCATGTGGCAGCCAAGTCTATGGACTTTTTATGTTTGCTTCAAGCATGCCCCCTGGCATGCTTGTGCCTGCAGGTGACAGACACCATACCTGCTTCAACATAAACGTCTATTCTCTCTCTCTCTCTCTAACAAACATACGACCACACATGCATGCATCGATGCATGCACACACGCTCCATCATTTACTTATGAAGTGTCTCTAGTATATATATAAACAGTAATACACACTATAATGTAGACACTAGACAGTATTACAGACTACAGTACAAGTGCTAGTCGTATACACACTATATACTAATATACTCTCTATTATACTACGGTATACAGACAGTAATACATCATACTATAGAGAGTATATAGTGTGTAATTAGGGACCCAATGCAGCCAGTCAGCAACTCGTGACTGAGCACTATACTGTACGTACAGACAGTCACTACACTGCACAAAGCTCATTTAGCGCAGAGTGTACAAATAGAACCAAAATGGGCCCTGAAGGGTCCATTTGGTTACATGTGTAGGTATACACTCTCCAATAAGAGTTTCAAAATTGGGTGAATGAGCACCGAGGATTTTTCTGTGTACAAACTGTAAAATGGAGATTTTTACTGCGTGTGTAGGCACGTTATACCCATTTACTGTGTCCCATGTGTATACTTTACTCAGGTACGCTCAAGTGTGCATGCTCGTGCACGCACGCACGCACGCACGCACGCACGCACGCACGCACGCAGTCTCTCTCTCTCTCTGCTCCTCCTCCTTTACCTCTTTCCTTTCTTGTGTTTTTTTCTCCTCTTCATTCCTGTCTATCTCTCCCTCTCTCCTTTCAAAGTGAATGTTCAAACGTCTGTGTGCACAAACAGACTGCAGAGAAACACATTGTTTCAGTCAACATATACAACCTTTATATAACTAATCATCCCAATACACACAGACACACACAGACAGACAGACAGACATTACAAAGACGGTCAAGGTCATTCCGGTATTGTGAATAATTGTGCCCGTCTTGTGACTCGACACTTTGCTCCTTCTCTAGCTGAAAGTATGTCATGTTACGTATACCCCCTCACGTAACGCTGTGTGTGCGTGCGTGCGTGCGTGCGTGCGTGCGTGCGTGAGAATGGGAGGTTTGCTTCAAACACAGAGCCTGTCAGGATGCTCCACTGCTCCCCTTAGAAGTGTTTTCCCATTTAGATGACTTCTGCTAGATGTCCAAAGAAACGGTAAACAACAGATAGACAGACAGACAGACAGACAGACAGACAGACAGACAGAGACAGACAGACAGACAGACAGAATCAGATCAGACACTGTCGATAGATATTACTTTTAGAGTCGTTTGTGACTAGCTGTTCAGACTTACAGTAACAGACAATTTATGCTATTAGGCTTGAATGATTGGTCATGAAGTGACATTTCTGATTGGTGCTTATTGATCGAGACTGCAGTGAGATAGTCACTCACGGTCACGTTGAGATGTGTGAAGAGAGACTAGACCGTTTTTTTTTTATGAATGGGCTCACTGTCATTCGTAGTAGTCACCATATCACTGGAGGGGAGGTCATTTATAGATTACCTTCTTAACCCAGGAGACAGAGAGAGAGGAAATAAGGGGGGGGGGGGGAAATCAGTCAGGTGGAGAGAGGGATGGTTTGAACACAGACACACACACACACACACACACACACACACACACACACACACACACACACACACACACACACACACACACACGCACATGCACACGCACACGCACACACGCACACCCCGCCTCCGGGAGACTGCATGCACTCCAGGAAAATCGATCCTCTCCCTTCAGAGAAAGAAATTTATGAAGCTGGAACATAAACGCAGTCATGTCCAATTAGCTGCTCTGAATTTATGAGGCGAGCGAGGGGGGAGGAAGTGGGAGGCGACGCGGTGATAAAGACTTCAGCGAGAAGCCAATAAGGCGTAGCGTGCTGATCAATGATAGAGCGCCGGCGCGGCGCGGCGCCCACTCGTGTGTGTGTGTGTGTGTGTGTGTGTGTGTGTGATGCCGCTGTGCTGTGTGTAGGCCAGTGGTTCCCAAAAGTGTGGTCCGGCCGGGACCACCAGGGGTCCTTCCTTGATGGAGTCTAAATGATAGTTTGGAACCAAATGGACCCTTAGGAGTCTGTAACTCATTTTGGTTCCATTTGTACACTCTCAGAGTTAAATTAATTATGCGCTATATATAAAATGCACCATTTGCCATTTACCAATTTGTATAAACTCTTTGAATGAGTCCCGAGTCTGCTCAGGGTTTGAATGGAAACAGTTTCCACCCTCTCTCTCTCTCTCTCTCTCTCTCTCAAGGAACCGGTGATGCGCATCCCCCAAAAGATGCTTTCTCTGCTATCGCTCCAGCGAGTACTGTACTTGTGAAGCTGGCTTGTTTATTACACGCATGGCAGAAGTGTTTGAAGGTGTTGTTGGCGTGAAGGGAGACCAGTGGTGTAAAGTAACTAAGTACATTTTTACTTATAGGTACTGTACCCTAAATACACTTTTGAGGTATGTGTACTTTACTTGAGTATGTCATATTTTCAGTACTTTTACCTCTATACCCCACTATACATCTCAGAGGCAAATATTGTTGTACTTGTAAGCACAACATTTGAGTACTTTTCCCACCACTGCGAGTTGCATCATGCGCATCGTAGTAGACACCGGAGGAGCGGCGCATGCTTCTTCTTCTTCTCAGTGACGGCTGATCGAACAGGAGAGAACAGGAGAGGATGGTCTCCAGCTGGGCCTGTGTGTGGAGTCTGCATTGATGCAGACTGTCATCGCAGGTTAGAGAGCGTGTCAATGCAGGCAGGCCCGGATTAACAATGGAAATTAGTGGAGCTTAAGCTCCATGGGGCCCGCAGCTTGCAGCCGTGCAGGGCCCTGTCTATACGAGACTTATTTCAAATAGGTACAGCTGTTGCTTCCGTCTAAAAAAAATGTAACGCAACACAGGAACCCCCCCCCGCTTGTGTTTTTGGTCGTCCAACAGTTTCTTAAACCACTCGGCGGGAGGATCGACTCAAACATACAGTGGTGAGCACTCCAAACTGTCACTGGTGGTGCCTCCCTGGCACCCCCCTGGTACCACGTCTTTGGTGGTACCACTTTGTTCCATGCTGTAACATATCCAGCGTTGGGGAGCAAGCCCTTATAACTGCGGCAATAGCGCTACATGGCGGTGCACTGAACGTATGCGCGCGGGTTCATTCACGGGACGCAAAGAGTGTTGTTCTGTGTTATGCGCACGTGAATCCCATGCACGTGCATGGGGCCTTCTGATTTGGTGTAGCTCCAGGGCCCTCGCAGGGGTTGATCCGGCCCTGCATTGACTCAATGCGGGCCTCTTCCTCCCAAGGGGCAAGACTGTGGATGGGAGGTTAACCACCTATAAGCCCTGTATAATTAATCGGAACACGAATGGCAAAACAAAAATCTATGAGGCCCCCAACTCACCGCAGTGCGACACGATCTGAGCTTGCAAATCTGTCATTTTTTCTGTCAACTTTTATTTTGAGGGGCACCAGCCCCTCCTATATGCACAGCTTTGTGTGAGTGTGTGTGTGTACCACAGAATGCGATGATTTGATTGGCTGAGCACGGAATGTGATGTATGACGCTGTATGATGATAAGAGCGCCCCTTACTTCACACAAGTGTGATGTTTAATATATCAATATATACAGTATATTTTTAAACGTTTGACATTTCTCATAAATGTCTGCCTCTGGGCCTATGCTATACTGTATGCTTTGGCATGCTCATATTAAGGACGACAGGTTGAAAGTGGTTGTATAAAATCCTAATTCATATACTTTGGCGTGCGACACGATGCGTGGTGGGGCTTTCTCCTTCTGCTTTTTTTTGGTTGAACATCCGTTTATTTTTGGCAACTGACAGAGTCGCGTGACAAAGTATAAATTGCGCTTTAACCCATTCTGTACGGGAACCCCTTTTGGTGTCTTAACTAAGCATTATGTTATACTTTAGCTATTGAAAAATAGCAGATCTACAAGCTCATAGCGCGCCACCGAGTGGCGCGCTACGAGCTTGTAGGTCTGCGAATTTTTTTTTTTTTTAATTGTGAAAATGCGGCACAAATCTTTGAATATATATTCTTTCAGAAGACTTTTTTTTTTATTTCGACGTCAGGCCTAATTGGCTTAAGGGTGAATCGGGGAACCAGAGAGAGGGGGAAAGGAAGTGATTTGGCAGTACAGATGGAAGTAATAGAGTCACCGTGGATGAAGAAGGCAGAGTGAAAGGGAGAAATATATGTGGGAGGGGGAACACAAAACATGAAGTGAAAGAGCGGGAGTGATGGTAGGGTCCCTGGAGAGGGGAGGAGGAATCGGCGTTCTTCATCCACGGTGACTACAGTAAAGAGACAGATAGATAGTAGTCCCATTAACTGCCGCTTCCAGCTGCTTCCTCAGTCTTTGCCACCGCATGACATCGCCTTGATGTTTGTTTATCCTTCTTCTTATTTATTCCCCTAATTGCTGCATCTCCTCCGCTGTCTCAAAACAGCCATTCCTCCTATCATTAAAACACAATGTCTCCCCGAGACAGACTGCAGGAGCAACGGACACAAAGTGAGACACTCGGTGAAACGACTCCTGCACAAGACGGGAAAGATATACAGACACAGCTGCTGACAATGATTACGTCTATTAGATAAACTAACGGATAGTTTGCGGGATGCAAGCGGACACGCGCTTGCATGCATGTAGCAATGCAAGGTAGTACAAATGGTATCACAAGTAATCAAGTTAGTAACCAAGACTAATGCGACATTTGTACGGTCTAAATATCCTATATTATGCCAATATAATCTAATGCCATGTCAGCCGACTGACTGATAAACGGAAGTGCGGTATTGATCCTCGTCGGGCCTGCAGAGCTATTAATGGACAGGGGAATGCATTTTGAATCACTTATTATTCTCCCCTTTCTCATTCCATCCTCCTCCTTTACCTCCTCATCTTGTGTTTCTTCTCTCTCTCTCTCAGTGGCGTGCACAGATAGACACTAGGGGGTGCTAGAGCACCCCCTGCCCTTTTGGCAATGTGCCCTTTCAAAAAAACAAAAAAACACTTCCCCCCCCCCCTTTTTTTCTTATTTTGTACAGTTACACTGTACAGTATGTGGACCATGGTGACATTGATCAATTCTTGATAAAAAGATAATATATTATTTAGGCCCCACAATCTATAAATCCTTTTTTCCACTTGAGCACCTGCCCCTCTAAATGTCTGTGCACGCCACTGCGAGTCTCTCTCTCTCTCTCTCTCTCTCTCTCTCTGTGTGTGTGTGTGAGTGAATGGTTACTTTACTGTAGAGATGGTGGATCCATCTGTCCTGTCTTAAGAGCTGGGTATACTGCCATACTTTGATGACTTTGCAGTGAAGGCAGACATCTTGCACATTAACATACGATTGTGCCCCATGTATTATTTGTGTGCAGAGGGACTGCGGAGTAGGTACAGGGGAGACATCCCAGTGATAGCTGTCATCCAAGGGGGAGAGGGAGAGAGAGAGAGAGAGAGAGAGAGAGAGAGAGAGAGGGAGCACTTGAAAAGTCTGAGTGTCACAATCATTCATGTGGAAGGAGTACAAGGTTAGAGGTACGCTGGTGTTTCTCTTCTGTACCATGTGGCAGGATCGAGTCATGAAAGCAGGTCAAGGGGATGTTGGGAGACTTTTCTTTACTCTTGCTCACCTGTAAAACTGCACGGTAAAATCCTCTGTGTTGAAACTGCTAAACTTGTATGTCCTGGACCTATATATATACCCACGAGTCAAACCCTCGAATCTATATTTCCCAATGGAAGAGTATAGGGAGACCACTTCCAACCTCTCTCTCTCTCTCTCTAACATCCTAGATTGGTTAAAATAACCTTGCATTCGTTCACAGGATAAATTACCGCAAATAATTGTGCGACCGAATGACTGTCTAACATGAAGAATATAACAATTAATTATTCAGTGGGTCTCTGTACTATTAACAGTCCATTTATTTACTTACTTTCGTACGATTACAAAAACTGTGTGTGTGTGTGTGTGTGTTTGTGTTTGATATCAGCCCCTGGGCCTTAGGGATGTTTTCATGCAAATCAGTGTAAAAGCACCACATTTGGCCCAGATGGAGCTCAGGGCATGCTCTAATGATTTAGTGAGATGGCAATCCCCAGGGTCACCATGGCGACCAAATCAAATATGGCCACCATGCACCCGAAAAAGGTTGTGTTATGTGACGTTTGAACCAGTTGAGCTACAAATGCAAACTATATGGTGTCTAGACGATGGGCCTATCTTGCACCACCTTATCCCTGAACTTATTTGACATTTATTAGGGGCGCTAGCCCCTCCTATATGCACCCTTTATGCATGCTTACGGGTCCATTTGATTTCAGTTTACACTCTCAAGAGTTAAAGATCTAATAAGAGTCCATTTGGTTACCAACTGCATCATTTTAGCATGGGGACCAGACCACCTGGAACCCCCTCAAGGACCACTGGTTGAAAACCACTATACTAGAGGATAAACCGTTTCTGTGACAGTCTGTCGGTGTGTGTGTGTGTGCGTGTGCGTGTGTGTGTGTGTGTCACGCACACACGCACAAACAAGCACTCAAGCGAGCAGCACCAACACTGTATCGTGCACACGCTAGCTTAATATACTTCCTGTTAGTCTGGCTGTCCCCCATGTGGTCCATTGACCAATCAGAGCGGAGGTGTGCATATCAGGTGCATGTCTTTGATGAGGCGTTCAATGGAGTGAGTGCTGGACTGAAAGTGAAAACTAGATGTTTGGTTGCAAAGCTCTACATTCATTAGAGATATATATACCGGTGTATATATAGAGTGCAGAAACGGATACATTTCAAAAACACAAACCAACAAAAACAAATGATTTTTTGCGGGCAGATCTGCTATTTCGGACGAAGAGATTTGGTGGCGTACAGTACACGGAAAAAAGTACACAGTTGCAACTCCATTTCACAAACAGTAGTGAACACCCATTTAGGCCGGACATCGAAATAAAAAAAAGTCTTCTGAAAGAATATTTGTTCAAAGATTTGTGCCGCATTTTCACGATTTTTAAAAAATAGCAGACCTACAAGCTCGTAGCGCGCCACTCGGTGGCGCGCTATGAGCTTGTAGATCTGCTATTTTTCAATAGCTAAAGTATAACAGTTAAAACACCAAAAGGGGTTCCCAGTTTCCCACCCAAAATGGGTTTACGTGGTTAAAGGTTTCATGACGTTAATTTTAATGTATTTATATTTTTCGTATTTCTTTAATTACACCCACACAACCTGAACTTTGAACATTCAGTGTGTTTTCCGTGGCCTGGGGGTTTCTCTGTGTGTTCTGAAGCCTTTTGAGCTGCAATGGCAAACAGGCCTCAACAGTGACATCTGCTGGCAAATTCTTTGTGGACTCCTACATCACAGTCCACAGGCAAATCAGAGCACTTGTTTGAGACAGAAAATCTACTGAATGTTAACACATTTTAAGCCAGGCTTCCTTGTGCACCCCTTTTACCCTTGCCAGGCAAAAACTACAAAACAAATTGAGGCCACTGTGACGCGGCTGTTGAACCGGAAGTATTAGCCGACGCAGTTTCTGTAGGTCGATCTAGCATGACACTATCATGAAAGATGCTAATCTGCTAGGTTAAACTCCTAATATCGTACCTCACCTCATATCACCTCATCATGCGCCTCAATTCGGAGATAAATGTCGCTAAAGATCGCAGCCATTACGGTACCCTATGGAGCATGCCTCGTCGCTATGCAACGGATCGTCGGTTTTGCCCACATCCAAGTAAAAGTTCAGGTTTTTTTCGGAGCAATGTCGCGATCCCTTTAACCCATTTTGACCTGAGATCAGATTCTAAAAATGTCTTCTACATCCTGACAGTTTTCGATTTTTCAAAAATAGCAGACCTACAAGCTCGTAGCGCGCCACTCGGTGGCGCGCTACGAGCTTGTAGATCTGCTATTTTTCAATAGCTGAAGCATAACATAATGCTAACACCAAAAGGGGTTCCCGCCCAAAATGGGTTAATAATTGTAGATCCCACGTGTGTGCATGTTTCCACATTTTAGGTGTGATTTACAGAAGTTGAGGAGAAGGGATGAAACACTACTCTGATGCTTCCTATGCTGTCAGTCAGTCACTCAGCGCCGCCGTCAGTCACCCGCCGCCTCCCACTCCGCTTCTCTGATCTGCTGTCCGTCAATGCTGCTCAGACAAATGCATCTCACACACACGCACACACAGACACACAGCGTTTTCCGCCACAATAGAGAGATGTTCAATTAGTTAGTGGTGTGTGTGTGTGTGTGTGTGTGTGTGTGTGTGGTCATCTGGTGTCCTTCAGAAAGCATCTCCACTCCAGACAGTGTCGTCCGTAGATGGATCCTCAGACTCTGGGTATGTACGGCATCCTGTCAACCTGCTCAGGTGTTCAGGGAGAGAGAGAGAGAGAACACGAGCTCACAAACAATGCATTGCAATGAGACAGACAGTGGTGGGGAAAGTATAGTGTTTTACTTATGTAAACGTACCCATACTGCAATGTAGAACTACGCTGCTACAAGTACAAGTCCAGAATTCTAAATGTATACTTGAGTAAAAGTACAGAAGTATCGGCATTAAAATGTAGCGAGTACAAAAGTAGAAAGTACTCATTATGCAGAATGTCCCATTTCGTGTTTTCAAGTGTATAAAAATCTTCGGAAAATAGCACATCTACAAGTAGATCGGCTATTTCCATAATTTGGGCACGTCACAATAAGCAAACCTTTTAGAGGAAAAACATTAAAAAAGAATCCCCCCCAAAAATATTATATATATATATTTATTTTTAAATAAACACAACTTATGTAATCACATCGCAAAACGTCGTGAGCTTCTAGATTGACAACTTTTTTTTTCCATTCGCCGGGACGAAGTATATAGAACTTTTAATCACCAATCACTAGAAAGGGGATTTTGTGACAGCCCATGTGACAGAGATGAGGAGAGAGAGAGAGAGAGAGAGAGAGAGAGAAGATGAGTGTGAAGAGGAAGACTGAGGTAGTCGTTTTGCGGGGCGTACACGGCCATTCTTTGAATATTTAATGCAATGATGGATGCTCACTCCAGTGGAACAAACTGGATTGGAATCCAGTCGCTCATCTGGAAAAGGCTTGGAATTTAAAGTCATAGATGGCGAAACGTCCCTAAGATCCTCATTTACTTTTCATCAAAACTTGACCTTCTGCCCACCTGGGTCCTGCCCACCGCTGCTAATACACACACACACACACACACACACACACACACACACACACACACACACACACACACACACACACACACACACACACACACACACACACACACACACACACACACACACACACACACACACACACACACACACACACACACACACACACACACACACACACACACACACACACACACACACACACACGTATACACTTGTATGCACGCACGCGGCACACAGGCTTTAGTTCCGACATACTATTGGTCCGACTGTCATTAGACCGACAACCTAACCCAAACCCCTAACCTAACCCTAACCGCAAGCACGGTGCAACGCATGTCGGACCAACGCATGTTCGGGAGCGACGGGTGATTTCCGCACGTCGGACCTTTGGTGTGTCGGATCTGCGATGCACGCGCATGTTAAGTGTGTGTGATTTTGCACTTTACCTTTGATTACATGCATTTTCCTCGGGAGGTGGATGCTTTTCAGACAGGGCATTAGTCCGACATTCATCCGCATGTCGGACTAGCGTCTGCTCCCGTGCTTGCGGTTATGGTTAGGTTAGGAGATGAGGTGGGTTGTCATTTGTCGGACCAATGACTTGTCTGAACTACGTACTGCACCTCCTCATGTCTTAACTCCTAACTTTAACTCTCACTGCTATACATTCCTAACCTTCACCTTGACTTTAAACTTGACCCTTGGTTCTAACACAGAAGTAATAAATATAAATATAAAAGAAACATAAGGACTGGCAAAATGCTATTTTATGTGATAACGTCCCACAACCTGAACCTACTATCCTTCTGAGGAGCTTTGTACGTTTAAAATGTGTGCGCGCACGCGCACACGCGCACGCACGCACACACACACACACACACACACACACAAACATCCCTCAGCGGCGTACAGTAAACAACAGACAGATGACCCCTAAATGTCTTCTACTGTACAGAGGAGTTGGAACACAGGAGGACATTGTGGTTGTGCTTCTTCCTGCTCTGAAATCTTACCTCTAATAATCTATATGCTGCCGTCCTCAGAGGACCCCTGCACGGCGGTGTTGTTTTCTCCTGGTCAACAATAGAGAAAAAGTGCACTCGCCGAGTCGCCGTTTAGCAGTGGCGCTGGAAAGAGTACTCCAATGTTCTCCTTAAGTAAAAAGTGTTACTAGTGCAATTATACTCTGTTACAAGTAAAAGTCAGGAATTCAAAATGTAAGTACATATAAGTACAAAAGTATCGACGTCAAAATGTAGTTAGAGTACCAAAATAAATTAAGTACTCATATTGCAGAATGTCCCATTTCACAAGTGTACAAAATGGTTTAAATATAGCCGATCTACAAGCTCACAATACGTATATCCTGAATAACAGAATAAAAGTTGCCTGGAATTGTCTGAGGGGAAAGTTTAAACAACCTCTAGAAGGCAACATTTTATACATTTCATTATGCTTTAAAGGGATAGTTCAGAATATTTTTAACTTAAGCTGTATGAAATACTTGCCATTAATATAGTGGTTGCAACTGTATTAATTGATTGCCCGAGTCCCGTGGTGGGAGTTCTGCCCTGGTTTTGGTCAATATTAAGTAGTTTCGGTCATTTTGTCCATATCACTACGCCCCAAAATAGTTCCATGTGAGGGGTCAAAGTTGAACTAAAGTTTCGCTAATATTTTAGAAATAGGTCAACAATACAATTGATGCTAGTTTTGTGAATTAATTGACTTTTAATGCGTGGCCCCCTGCGCACAAAATGACCGCAACTATTTAATATTCACCATAAACAGGGCAGAACTCCCTGACCACGGGACTCGTGCAATCAATTAATACAGTTGCAACCACTATATTAATGGTAAGCATTTCATACAACTTAAGTTAAAAAAATGTGAACTATCCCTAAGTAGCATGTGACATGTCAAACTAGGGGGTTTTCATGATTCTGAATCCATTCCAAGCATTAGTTTTGCACGAAAAAACACTCCTTGGGCTAAGAACGGCCATAACCGTCTTGACAAATGTGAAGTGGCTATGGCCAAATTTAGCCCAATGAGTGTTTTTAGCAGACGCTAACAGCAGATGTCACTGTTGAGGGATTTTGCCTGTTTACATTGCAGCTCAAAAGGCTTCAGAACACACAGAGAAAACCCCAGACCACAGAAAATCCACTGAAAGTTCAAAGTTCAGGTTATGTGGGTGTAATTGCGGTCATAAAACCTAAAAGAAAAAAGAGAAAGAAAAATAAATGAAATTAAATGAAAATTTCAATGAATTAATCATATGATTAATTATTACAGATGTACTAGCTCACAACACGAGTGACACCGCCTCACGAGAGTGTGTTTTACTAAAGCATTACTCGCACGCCTACATATGTCGTTACGCCATCGGGTTTGGCTGCTGCAGTCTGAAAAGGGCCGTATAGGACGGTGCTACAAGCAGCCCTCCACTAAGTCAGATGGATCTGTGAAAGCTGTGCTAAGTCTCCAGTTATACCTTCTTCTTCTGTGCTCCTTTCAGAACCTCTAGCGATGTCTTGTCTGGTTTTTTTGGGGACTCTTAAGTAAAAAAAAGCCTATAATATGGGGTCCTCTGCAGCTCTGCTTTGGTCAAAAACCACCCCAAAGCCTCAGCTAGATTGGCTCCAGTAGAAATATTAGATTAGATTAATAAAAAAAAGAAGAATGTGCTCACATTTCTAGAATGTGTCACAATATTAGCCATTTTATCCTTAAAAAAAAGGGGAAAAGACACGATACAGTAGACTTTGCTTTTTCGTTTTATAAACATTTTGCCTATAATGACATGCTCAAAATATAGGAACTGCAGGTTGAATTTGGTTAATAGGTAAGCCTAGTGGTACATTACAAAGTATACTGTATAGCGCTTAAGTGGTAAAGAAAATGTCCCCACTCCTGTCTTTTTTTTAACAAATCGAACCCTGACAGTATATATTGTGGGTTTTACAATTCAAAGCATTTCAGATTCATATTGTTCTGAATCTGACTGCGTCTCCAGCTGTCAGAGCCTTTCTCAAAGAAGTTCACATAGCGTGTCATCTTAGGATTTTTGAGATGCCATGAGTTCATGGTGAGTAGTTTAAGCTTTGCCGTATTTCGGTTGCTTCTCTCTCGTTTATGAAACTGATTCATAAAGTGCCAGCCACTTCACCACTTAGACCTTATAACTTCAACAGAGCCTCCCAAACTGCCTCTGCTCTGACGTGACTCGAATGTGGATGCTTATACTGTACGTCAACACACAGCCATTGCTGCTGAATGGGTAGAGAACGCCTTCTGGGAACCAGACTCTGGGAATCAGAAAGTCCCCAGTTCACCCTCAAGCCTCTGTGCTTAGCCCATTTGAGCCCAAGAAATCAAATGAATATTGAATATATAGCTATTCAAAGATTTGTGCTGCAATTTTAAGATTTTTCAAAAATAGCAGACCTACAAGTTCATAGCGCGCCACTCGGTGGCGCGCTATGAGCTTGTAGATCTGCTATTTTTCAATAGCTAAAGTATAACAGAATGCTTGAAACACCAAAAGGGGTTCCCGCCCAAAATGGGTTTAGCTACCTATACCGACCCTGTCTGTATGTCCAACTATCCCTGAGCAAGACACTTACACCCATTTAGGGCCGACGTCGAAATAAATAAAAAGTCTTCTGAAAGAACATTATATTCAAAGATTTGTGCCACATTTTCACGATTTTTCAAAAATAGCAGACCTACAAGCCGAGTGGGGCGCTACGAGCTTGTAGATCTGCTATTTTTCAATAGCTAAAGTATAACATAATGCTTAGTTAAAACACCAAAACGGGTTCCCGTCCAGAATGGGTTAAACCCATATAGTCCCTGGCTGCTATAGCACCCACTGCTCATTATAGTTAGGATTGGTAAATGCAGAGGACAAATGCACATAATGTAAACACACGCACCCGTGCACACACACACGCACACACACACACGCTAATTGTGTGATTTTGCACTTTACCTTTGATTTCATGCTTTTCCTAATTTCTTAACACCTATACTTTAACCCTCACTGCTATAGCCTATTGATATTAAGCTTGACTTTAAACTTGACATTGACCCTTGACTCTAACCCAGAACCTGTTCATTTCATGTGATAACTTTCCACAAGTTTCTATCCTTCTGAGAAGCTTTGTATGTTTAAAATGTTCATTCCTAAAGAAGATCCCAGTGCTCTATTAGCTATTAGCTTGGTTAAAATGTACGCGCGCACGCACACACACACACACACACACACACACACACACACACACACACACACACACACACACACACACACACACACACACACACACACACACACACACACACACACACACACACACACACACACACACACACACACACACACACAGAACTACTTCCATCCACTGTCTGCCTATATGTTCTCACAATGAGATATCAGTCCAACTTGTCTACTGTAACTTGTCTCGTCATCTGTCAGATGTAGAGGGCAACCTTTTTTTTACCAAGGTAAAAAGCTTGTGCACCACTGCTCTACCTCATACTATAAGCCAGTGGTTCTCAACCAGTGGTCCGGGGACCCCCAGTGGTCCTTGAGGGGGTTCCAGGTGGTCCCCACAGCTAAATGATGGAGAGTTGGTAACCACTAACTAAATGGACCATTATAGATCTTTAAAGATGGAGTGCCGTGATTTTTTTCCACCCTAAAACCTGACCATCAGCTCTTATTGTTATATAAGGAGGTATAGTTTTTTCAAAAAAGTGTACAGTATTTGTTAAAATGTTTTTATGTGGGCACGCCCACCAGTTCATTAAGTATGCCTGGTTTGCCTGGTTTGCCTGGTGATGGGTGGTGATCCACCTGAACTGAAGCCGCACCCACAGCTGTAGTTGTATGATAAAGGGGGAGGGGTTAGGGGAGGGGCTGATAGTGTGGTGTCACTATATTACTGTTTATTTCATTGGCCCGTTTGACTGTCAAGGGTTCAGCCTCCAGGAAGAAACCCTAAATACAAAGTTAATACACCATTGCACATAAAAACGACTCCAGGGTGTCTAAACTGGAAAAATACAAAAATTGTGGCACTCCATCTTTAACAATGAGTCTCAAGGGTTAACTCATTGTTAAACATCTGCATTGCAGATGAAGTCTACACAATTAGAGAATGATACGTGGCTTACGGAGTTAGTTCAGTCAGATATACTCGAGCTGGTTCATGCTGGTATGCTCAAGGGACATTAATGTATTCGAGGGGTTAATATGCTGCATTACTATGTGGGTGTATACAGTGTTTGCAAGACCCACACATCATTCGCTGATGTGGCAGTCAGCTGACCAATTGGGTGGGGCATTTAAGCCGCACCTATAGACCTGCCTTCCTCTGCATATGGTTCCTGGTTGTTGTTATGTTGTTTGCTCCCACCACCACCCCAGCACCACCGGTGGGCTCTGTTATTTCTGTTCCCCATGGGGGATTGTTATTGTATATCTATCTTCCTGCTCTTAATGTTTAATGATGGTGTTTAATTATTAAATTAGAAAATTGCAGCAGAGCCGAACGCCAAGATAATATATTATATGCACACTTGTATTCTGATTTTATAATAAATCTATTCGTGAGTTATCTGAGTGAAATGTAAAATATTTTGTATTGTGTAGACAAAGTCTTATCCAATGACAAAATATTCTTTCGTTTTGGGCAGAGTAATCTAGTAAGAGAGTGGTGACACGCTTTGATCTCGCCGCAAAGCGGGCGGATGCCTATGGGCGATAGTTCCAAACATTGCTCCTATGGCTGGAACTATTCCATTGAGATAGAATGAGCACTTCCGCATTCCATTGTTACAATGAGAGTCAACGGGAGTGTCATTACTCTCTTACTAGATTACTCTGGTTTTGGGGTATCCGAGGCTACATCTCATTGAATGGTGGTCTGTGGTTCAACTGCCAAATGAATAGTGAAAAGGGTTGAAAACCACTGCTATAACCCATTTCCGGCGGGAACCCCTTTTGGTGTTAGCATTATGTTATGCTTTAGCTATTGAAAAATAGCAGATCTACAAGCTCATAGCGCGCCACCGAGCTAGCTCACGTCTTCATGACGTGAAGTTTCAATTGACACATGCCTTGTGTCACATTCACCTGCCTATTACATATACCGGTGGATCAATGGAGCTATTTATACTGTCAATTTATTGCTCAATCTTCCGTCAATATGATGCACAACGTTTGTTAATGAGTTTCTTTTCTCCATATTGTCCCAGTAGGATTACAAATCTTAAATAAATGATGTTCTTATTGTCACTTCTGGAAGACGATTCGCTAGCATAGGCAACATATTTTTTGCTGAGCTGATGCTTGGCTTGTGTAACTTTGTCCTGCAGGGCTTGATTATTTAGTCTGAGCTGTGAAAATGTTTTTTGTTGTAAGCTCTTTTCTTTTGGTTCACCTGCATTCTCACCGACCTGCGCTGTTTCGCCTACTTCAGGTGTTCCTCATTAGTCATGTTCTCAGGACCAGTGTTGGCCAGTAACAAGTTACTAGTAATATATTACTGTGATATTATTACTTTACCCAGTAACGAGTAAAGTAAGGTATTACTCTGCCAAAACAGTAATATTATACCATAGTACTTTGTAAAAATAAATACATATAGCATATATGTGACCGTTTCTGAGGCTAAGTAATTGAGTCACACACACACACACACACACACACACACACACACACACACACACACACACACACACACACACACACACACACACACACACACACACACACACACACACACACACACACACACACACACACACACACACACACACACACACACACACACACACACACACACTCTTTTTTTTAGGCTGTTACACACAGCCTTTTGCTCTGTCCTGTCCTGTTCAAATGTGGCCACGTCGACCCTGCATGGCATTATAGCAAATTCTTATCAGTTACACTAGTCTCCTCCTGTCCCCAATTACAATCATTCCAACTGTGCCTATACCGTTTCTGTTGCACACCGGGACACGGCTATGCATACGTTTAACATAAATTTAGTTTCCTCGGGTGGAAGTCCTGAAAAATACAAGCCGATCTGCACATAATGACGTGGCCGTGCTGCCGTACACAATGAAAGGTCCTATATGTGGCTATGCTGCAGAGTACCTATTCCACTGACATACGCCGTTGGTTGCACACCTGGAAATCTCACACGAGCACATTACGACAAAGTGTTCAGCTTCTTTCTTGACCCATTTAGGCCTGATGTCGAAATAAAACAAATGTTCGCTCTGACAGAATATATATTCAAAGATTTGTGCCGCATTTTCACGATTTTTCAAAAATAGCAGACCTACAAGCTCGTAGCGCGCCACTCGGTGGCGCGCTATGAGCTTGTAGATCTGCTAAAAATAGCTAAAGTATAACATAATGCTTAGTTAAAACACCAAAAGGGGTTCCCGTCCAGAATGGGTTAACCCTTTTAGGACTGAGGGCAGATTCTACAAAATGTCTTCCAAATCCTGACAGTGGTTCTCAAACTATTTCATGTCAAGGACCCCCTAAAATTATGATCGCTTGTGTCTGCTCATTTCAAATGGCCAACATGTAGGGGCTGAAGTGGGTAATGTAGCTATGTTTTCCAATCAAAATTAAAATGTGCAATGTAACTAGTAACGAAAGTTTTCAAATAATTGTAGTGGAGTAAAAGTAAAAGTATTGGAAATTGGAAATACTCAAGTAAAGTAGAAATACCTCAAATTGTACTTAAGTACAGTACTTGAGTAAATGTATTTAGTTACTTTACACAACTGCTTTTTAGAATACCTTAGTACTTCTGACCATAGAGAGTGCCATAAATGTGAAAAGTTGATCCGCATAGGTCTTCATAAGGTTCAGCCAGAAGTTGAACTGTATAAATCCCAGGGATTACTTGGTTCGACGCACGACTTGCGTTGTTGAGGCAACCGCCCTTTTCAATTTCTCAAAATTGTCGCTCTAAATTGCATATTATGTGCCACGGAACGACCAGCTTATGATGCATGCGTGACAGTGTGCTGTGGGTGATGAGGAAGTGACCCGAAGGTTAATGACCGTGTGTGTGTGTGTGTGTGTGTGTGTGCTTTCGTTCTTCCTGTAGATGTAAGTGTAACCTCCATGCGTCACAGTGCCTGCCCCAGGAAGGGAACCTCCAGTGCCAGTGTGAACACAACACCACAGGTCAGGACTGCCAGCGCTGCAAGAAGGGCTACAAGGCCAAGTCGTGGAAGGCCGGTTCCTACCTGCCGGCACCCAACGGGGCACCAAATACCTGTACGTATACAGATATATATGACACATACTGTATATATATACACTGTAAAGCAGTGGTTCTCAAACTTTCTCATGCCAAGGACCCACAAATTGACATTTTTCAGCCTGCGGACCTACTGTTTTTCAACCGATTTCATTTCAAGGACCCCCAGTTTGACATGCATTACATGGGCTATGGACGCCCATTTAAACGGCATTTCTATCTCCGGGGCCCCAATTTAAATTGTAAAAACCTGTGTTAATTTAACTCTGAGAGTTTACAAATGATTTTGTACACTCTCAGAGTTACAGACCCATGAGGGTCCATTTGGTTCTTAAATCATTTTGCTGGGGACCCCCTTGGAACTCCCTCAAGGACTCCTGGGGGTCCCCGGACCCCACTTTGAGAACCACTGCTGTGAAGTGATATTTTAACTCTGTAACCGAATGGGCAATTCGGTTACGGTTGAGTTACATGAATGACTTTTCGATTTTTTACTTTTTGATTTTTTACTGTGTATTACAAGATACATGTATATACCGGTACATCCATATGTTTTCATTGAGTCATGCTTTAGTAGCTGCTATTACTGGCGGCATCAAACATTATAACCCCCACTGTAATGACATTTTATTACGCAGCTATTTAGTCATATAGATTGCATGGAAGGAATATTTAGGCTGAAGCTATACATCGCTGAATTAAGGGTAAAGCAAAGTACTGATATGTCTTTAATATCATCTATGTGTTATCGTGTTTCAAATGATCGGAATCGGATCGGGAGCCAAAAAACGTGATCGGGACATCCCTAGTATCAATGTTATATCCCTATCATGATATTAGACAGGATATTGTACTATTGTGATATGGCATCAACGTGTTCTATAAAATATAAATATCGGATCGGGAAAAATCGGATGCTCAAAATCAAATGATCAGAATCGGATCGGGAGCAAAAAAACGTGATCGGGACATCCCTAGTTTTGACCCTATACGTTTTAACAGTGGGCGAACAGCGGCGACTCTGGGCGATAAAAAACAAAGCAACACATGAATGTCATTGGCTGTCGCCGGACGATGTCATCCAAAAGATATTTTCAGGTTTTCGGGCGACATGCCTCAGCCCACTTTTTCGACTATCGCCTCTCCGCCTGCTATCGCCAGTATAGTTGCCGGGTCCCTTAAACAAATAACGCCCCTCCGTACTCGGATGGACGGACGGACGGACGGACGCAGGGACATGCAACCAAGCATGCAACCAAGTGTAAAATCAGCCATCAGGCATCAAGGCCGCCAAAATACATTTTAGTCAACTAAATCAACTGTAGATTTAGTCGACTAAAATCTTATATTTAGTCGACTAAAACTAGACATAACACTAAAACAATCCAGGTGACTAAAATGCGACTGAAACTAAATGGAAACTATTCAAAAAAAAGACTGACTAAAACTAAAATCTAAATTTTGCTGTCAAAATCAACACTGCATGATGCAGATCAGGATGAGAGCTGTACAGCGTGCATGGGGGGAAATCCTCTCGGAGAATGTAGCCAGCTAGCTACTGTAGCAATGATGAAATAATAATCTAGGGCAGCCCCACCCTTCATTTCTTCCTTCAAACAGACACAGTCACGCTAAAAACCACACACACACACACACACACACACACACACACACACACACACACACACACACATGCACCCCCACCGCGCATGCATGCCACACACGCAGTCGTGCACGCATGCACACACGACAGAGCTCAATGTTTTCTTAGGTCAGCACATGAACACATGTCAGGACTTAATTCGTGCTATTTTTAGCAACCTAGATCTTAGGGGTAATTTATGCTTCGACTAAAACATGTCCTACTGTATACGACATGTTGCTCGACAAAAATAAATCATGTATTTTCCACTGAAAATAGTGTCAACGCGACGAGCTGAGCTGAAGTATAAATTAGGCTATAACCGACTCAGCGCTGTCATCAAGGCCTACGCCCTTTTATATTCCCAAGTCATCCTGCTGGGACTTTCAAATGATCACGCCTGCAGCTGCTTCTGCCATTTAAATGCATGCAATGTTGATTTTGACAGCAAATGTTGATCTTAGTTTTAGTCATAGTCTTTTGAATAGTTTTTTAATTTAGTTTCAGTCACATTTTAGTCACCTGGAATGCTTTAGTGTTTAGTTTTAGTCGACTAAATATCATAAGATTTCAAGTCGACCAAATCTTTCGTCGACTAAAATGTATTTTGGCAGGCCTTGATGCCGTCGTAATGGCTGATTTTACACTTGCTGAAAATAGTCGATCTACAAGCTCACAACGTGCCGCAGCGCTACACGTTGTGAGCTTGTAGATCTGCTATTTCCAGCATGCAACCAAGTGTAAAATGTATTTTACTTATACTGGATCTCTTGTCCACTAGTCCTTTCCTAACATTTTAGTCTAGTTTTTATTTGACGACGAAATTGTCAATATATTTAGTCTTATAGTTTTAGTCATCATAGCTTAGCTTTCATTTAGTTCCCATTTAGGTTTTGTCAGTGGAAAAAAAGGTAGTCGATGAGCATTTTTCGTCATAGTATTAGTCGACGAAATCAACACTGAACAAAAATGTCTGTGGCTCAACGATAGCACAAACTTTCTAAATTCCATCAGGCATGACACGTCACGCTAACTGCTTAAGCTAGTGTGTGAACACTGTACACACTCAAAGTGCACGGGGACCCCCAGAGGTACTTGAGGGGGTTCCCGCTGATGCCCATGAGGAAGATTAGTTTCATATATCATCATTTAACCACTTTAACCCAATATTATACTTCAGCTATTTATAAAATGGCTGATCTGCAAGCTCGCCTTCAAGCTTTTCATGTTGAAAAAAAAAAATCTTGAATGCATTTTGTATCATTTTAACTATACTCAAAGTTTCTCCATGGTCTGAAAAATGCTGTATTTTTGAAGTTTGTCTAGCTGTTTTTCTGTTTTTCTTTGGATTTCTTTTATTGTCTCTGTTTTTTTTATGTATTTTTGTTTTCTTGCATTCACATTTATGTTTGATGTTCTGTTTCATTGTTCATGTTTCATTTTTTGAAATAAAAACAAAGTTTCTCCATGCTTTGTTAAACTGAACAAAGCATGGAGATCACAGCCTGGGTGATCATAATACTAGTAGTACTAGCATCTTTTATTTTGGAGAACTGCACTTCTACAAGGCTTTCTCTATACCTCCTGGGTCTGTGGAACAAGGCGGTGGGGAAGTCTGTAGGGTAAAATGACACATGAAGGAGATGTTTTCATCTTTGATTTTGTTCTCCTTCCCTTCCAGGTGCAATCGCTGGTTCCCCCACCGGTTCCAGTAAGTAAAACTACCCCCCACCCCCCTCCTCCTCCCACGCCGCCAACACACGCGCACATGCACACGCACACACACACAGCACACACAGTCACACACGGTATTTTGTGTACCCTCCTCCACCACCACTCCATGCGTGTGATGTTCAAGCAGCTCTCCAAGCAGTCAAGTCGTCTCTCTCCATTTCCTCTCCTCGACGTTGCAGCCTTGGATGTCTGCTGTCTGCTTCACTGTTAATTATTAATGTACCTATCCATGTCCTTTCATCACAACCACCACCACCACACTAGAACCTGCTCTGCTTCGGGAGGAGTTCCTCTGCAGTTCTGCCGGTCTTATATCTATATAGCCTAAAGAGAGTGAGAGTGAGTGAGTTTGTGAGTGATGTGCTGGAGAGATGGACGGAAACAAGCGGATGAGAGGAACTAGGAGACGTGTGTGTGTGTGTGCGTGCGTGTGTGTGTGTGTGTGTGTGTGGGGGGGGGGGGGGGGGGGGGGGGGTAACCCTGGGGGCTAAAACAACTGCCCTTTCCAGACCACGAATGCAGCATTGACTTATTGTGAAAGAAATGCAAATGCCACTCCTTTCCATGCCATATACTGGAATTAAGGCAGCTTGCTTTTTTCGTTTTTTCTCCCCAAAGTCTCCTGAACTTGAACGCATGCAGCATTCTGTTTGGCAATCCATGCCATGGAATATATATACAGTACACCGCATCTCCAGTAGATAAACGTGAGGGTGCTGGGTCGCGCCCCAAAAATAGCTGATCTACAAGCTCTCAACGCGTATCGCTGCAACGTGTTGAGAGCTTGTAGATCTGCTATTTTTTGCCCAAAAGTGGCCTCTTACGGGATTTCAGCCCCTGCCTCTCTCTAACAGGTCCCTGTGGGGGGGGGGGGGGGGGGGGGGGGGGGTTGTAACGGGTGGTGGTGGATGGAACAGTATAGGGAGTGAGAGAACTGAGAAGAAACAACAAGAGAGAGAGAGAGAGAGACAAAGGGGAGATGGTTGAGCGTGTTAGAATGTTGTAAATGCGAGCGTGATTCCGGGTGAGGAGCTCCGAGAGGCAGCAGGAATAAAAAAAAAAAAGGGAATTTGATTATGGATTCCCTCTGTGGAGCGGCTCTCAGCCTCGGAGCTGTTAGACAGAAACGATTGGCAAAGTGGCATCTCCAGCCCCCTGACAGCACACTGACTGGGCTCTCTCCTCCACTGGTCCTCCACTATACTTACTGCTGGCTGAGCCGATGCATGGGCAGACTGGAGCACTGAGACTCCATCACTGCACAACAAGGGCCCGTACGTCCTCTAAAGAGCCGTGGCTTCAATTAGATCAGTGATTCTCTCAGCCTTTTTTAAATGTCAAGGATTCAAGAAGTTTGCTGTCGGGGAAGAAGCCATCGCTATAACTCCAAAATGTTCATTTTTTCAGAAAATGACAAATAAAACAAAGCAATACATGCCTCATCAAAGTTTGTGTTGAGAGGGGGAGAGGTGGTGGAGTCAGCTGCTATATAGCAGACAGTTTGAGGGTCCAATGGAGTTAAGAGGTTTTGTCCGAGGCACTTTTCATTGGTTCAATATTGTTTGAACCGACACACATGCAAAGATAAATACATATTTTTCTTTTGAGTGAGGTGGTTTCCTCCCGACAGCAACTATATATCTTACACAACAATTGTCTTAAAGGAGGGCCACATCCTCACACTCATGCCACTATGACTCAGCCATTACCATATATGGAGTTCCCAATGCAGCTATGCCCAAATATGGTGTGTTGTCTCCATATATGGGCACAAAAGGAGGCATGGCCATATATGGGCATATACCGATGACATCAGATATCCCCATACAGTATATGAGCATTTGTCAGGTCGCCGCTTTGCAGATTTGATCGGTCGCCAGAACACAGCCGATATTTACTTCCAGTTCAAACAACATACATAGCCAATATATTGCTATAGCTCACTTGGCACATATTACAGTGGTTCTGTGTGCGGTGTGCCAACAGGCACAGTTTTAATGTCATATGATTGATATTCTGATTGATATTCTGTCCTTTTTTGTGTGTGTTAATGCTTGTCAATCTAGCGCCAACTTCTTCCAGTCCCACCACAACTGTCAGCATAATCATCTCTGAGGCTGACTCTGACGGTGAGACACAAATTGAAATTGAAAGTGCCTCAGTGGCCGTCACTGCTGTCTCGCCATCTGAATGGGTCACAGCTGTTTCCTGGGACATCTTTGGAAGGCCTCAGCAAGGTGCACCGTATAGGAAAGAGCACGTATAGCCTATAGACGTCGTGTATTTGTAGAGTCTCTTATAGCTAGCCAGCGCGATCGGAGATCTCCGCCTATATACTATTAGGTCTAAATCAGTGGTTCTCAAACTACGTTTTAATTTCAACAAGGAACCCCCATAACTATTGAGAGTGTACACATTTTAATACAAAAGTTATACATGTGTACACTCTCAGAGTTACAGACGAGACCAGTAAGGGTTGCATTGGACCCCCTCATGGGTTCCTGCATGGACCCCACTTTGAGAACTACAAGGTAGTTGATGAAACTGGGTGGACAAGCAATTCAAAAATAATAATTATATATATAATATATGTAGGTTGGTAGCAGCAGTTCTTACTGCTGTTGTAGCAACTACAATGAATGTAGGTGCCCCACCACCATTTGCATTGATAGGTGGAGATCTCCACTCATCCGACAACACTAGTGTAGAGATACAGTAGTATTGTGTGTGTGTGTGTGTGTGTGTGTGTGTGTGTGTGTGTGTGTGTGTGTGTGTGTGTGTGTGTGTGTGTGTGTGTGTGCGTGCGCAAACTGCGCATGCGTATACATGTAGCAGAGTGGCTCAGCCTCTGCCTGATTATGACCAAAAAGCCAGGTTTTAATCCCAGGCCATTTGTTTGTGTGTGTGTGTGTGTGTGCGTGTGTGTGTGTGTGTGTGTGTACGTGTGTGTGTACGCGTGTGTGTGCGCGTGTGTGTGCGCGTGCGTGCATGTGTGTGTACATGTGTGTGTGTGTGTGTACATGTGTGTGTACGTGCGTGTGTACGTGTGTGTGTACGTGTGTGTGTGTGTGTGTACATGTGTGTGTATAATCTTTGCATAATGCTGCGTCTATCAAGTTGTGCGAGGCCTTAAAATGTTCTGACGTCGCTGGCTGTCCATCTCCGAGACATTAATAACAGATGTGAGTTGTTTCTGTCGGAAGGGAGGGGCGGCCTGAGCATACATACAACTATAGACAGTCAGGCTTTATTTGTTCTGACTGACTGACTTTTAAGCAACCGTGGAGCAGACACGAACGCATTCTGTCAGCCCGCTCGCACGTAAAGTGGTCCTCGAATCCCGCTCACCCTCATGCTAAATTTAAACCTGCCATCTTGGCATGAGGGCCGTTGGACCTCTCGTGTTCCACCGGAAAGCCACTTAGAAGGTGGGGAGGAGCTGCTGGCTTCTGCTCTGCCCTGATGCCACCAGACAAGCTCGCTGTCCACTTCCTTTTTCTTTTTTTTTTGCAGAATATCCATTAAGTGCCCTTCTTGAACAGTGCAGCACTTTTTGTGGGGGATTAACCCATTTAGACCTAAGTTCGATTCTACAAATATCTTCTAAAACATGACAGTTTTTCTGAAAAACCTATGTTTCTATGTCAGTGATGCTCAAACTATTTCATTTCAAGGACCCCCAATATCATATGTATTATGTTGTTCCAGGGACGCCCCAAAAGCAAAGATTTTTCAAAAATAGCAGACCTACAAGCTCGTAGCGCGCCACTCGGTGGCGCGCTATGAGCTTGTAGATCTGCTATTTTTCAATAGCTAAATTATAACATAATGTTTAAAACACCAAAAGGGGTTCCCGCCCAAAATGGATTAAGGCTGACCTCGGGAGACTACGGTACTCAGATCACCCACTGATTGCCATGACATTAGGAAGGGCATGAGATGAGCAGGTTTCTTTTTAAAGGGACCCTTTTTGCAAAATGATATATGTTAATGACATTTAGAAGATTTAGAACACTTTCCTGGGGGTCTTTATGTGTGTAATATGTGTGTTTTAGATATTTTTTAGATTTTCACCGTGTCCATGATGTCACTGAGGAAATCTAAAACATATTTGCTAAAGCACTTTAGGACAGGAATGCCTTTTGAGGCCTTTGGGTTTTTTTTTTTTTTTTACCTTTGGGGTAGTTGTTATAGAGCGTCGCAGTCCCGCCCCCTACCATGGACCAGGAAATGAAACTCAATGCATTTTTCCCATAGACATTTCTTAAAGTATTTATTTAAAGACGGTTACGCCGCGGACAAAGCCAACTCGAGTCGTGACAACTCATGACAACACAAACAATATTTTGGACCAAACAAATAATTACAAAGAAGAAAAACAACAAAAAAAGTGTTGTAACCTGCCGTTTTTTTCTTCTTTCTAATTATTTGTTCGGCCCAAAAAATTGTGTTTGTTGTCATGATTTGTCACGACTCGAGTTGGCTTTGTCCGCGGCGTAAACGTCTTTAAATAAATACTTTCTGAAATGTCTATGAGGAAAATGAACGGAGAATCATTTCCTGGTCCAGGGTAGGAGGCGGGACTGCGACGCTCTATTGGCACATGTTTTATTTTTTATTTTTGAATAAATATTTGAAGGCATTTTGTAGAATCGGCCTCAGGTCTAAATGGGTTTATGTGCCAGTTCAGTGACTGTACCTGCGTGATAAAGTATGTTCTAGGCTAGGGTTTAATAGGATTTCTTTTTGGTTTTATGTTTACAGTAGTGTGGTTAGCTTAGACCTGACCCCGATGTGAGAAAACTCTCATTATTTCATGTGTATAGTGCAGTGTGTGTGTGGGCGCGTGTGCGTGCGTACATGCATGGATGCGTGCATGCGTGCATTTGTGTTTAGTAGATTTATTGTTGGCATATGGCGGAGCTCGGTGAAACGCATAAATCATCTTCATCCTCTCCTCATCCTCCCGGGGATCCCGAGGTCTGAGGTCCCACTCTCACAGAGGCGCACACACACACGCACGCACACGCGCACACGCACACGTATCTTACATGCTGTGTCTTAAGGTCCCATATCACGGCATGATGGATCAGACGAAATCAATTGGCTAACATGAAGGTCCTATATTGGAATCACATACACTTTGTCAATGACTGTCATCCGCTCAAATTCACAACATCATTCACACTCCACGAGCTCCACTTTAATTTTCTCTATTCAAAAGGACCACTTCACCATTTTGTTTTGTTGAAAATTGGAAATACTCGAGTAAAGTGCAAATACCTAAAAAAAAAAGTACAGTACTTAAGTAAATGTACATAGTTACTAAGTTACTTTCCACCACTGGTATGGGTATACGGGGGGCGGCCGTAGCTAAACGGGTATATTTCATGTAGTACTGTATGTGCAAATATATTGTGACAGAGAATGTCCCCTAAACCCTTTCTGAGGACGATCCTTAAAAAATGTCTTCTGAAAAAACCTATGTTTCTACGTCAGTCGTTCTCAAACATTTTCATGTCAAGGACCCCCAAAAATATATGTAATTGGCCTGCCGACCCCCATCTGAAAATATGCTGTTCCATGGACCCCTCCCCAGAAGCAAAGATTTGAGTTAAAAACGTTCGCTCTGAAAGAATATATATTCAAAGATTTGCGCCACATTTTCACGATTTAAAAAAAAATAGCAGACCTACGAGCTCGTAGCGCGGCACTCGGTGCCGCGCTATGAGCTTGTAGATCTGCTATTTTTCAATAGCTAAAGTGTAACATAGCCATTGAAAAGGGGTTCCCACCCAGAATGGGTTAAAAGGAGTACGAGTAGACCCATTTTCAAATCACCATCATCTTCTCTCGCAATAAATTCAGGAATGAAAAAAATGGAAACATCTCCGTGCCATGTTTTGATATCCAGCGTGGTTGGGGTTGTGGTGTTGTTTATACTCTCGGATTAATGGTGATTAATGATGAGGTCATTACCGTGTAGAAAGTGCCGCCTCAGCAAACTCTTTAAATAGAGCGTGAGAGCACATTGCATGGTCACATGGTCGTGTAGCTGCACTGAGCATGCTCAGATGAGGATTAGCGATCCCCTGGCGAGAGACTCTGACCCACACACACACACACACACACACACACACACAGAGCCCTCTGCCCATTGGTCAGATGCTCATCTGGGAAGTTGGGTGATTTGGGGTGATTTTTGAGTGGTGCAACCACTCCTAGACAGCTACTGTATGTGTGTGTGTGTCCTTGGGTCTGTCCCTGTGTTTCATTTAATTTAACCTTTATTTAACCAGTAAAAACACATTGAGACTGGGTTCTTTTACAAGTGGGAAATGGCCAAGAGGCAGAAATAACATTACACTTCAATGCTACATCATACATGTCAATGTTACTTTACAGCTAATAATACATCCATGATACACCTCAAAGTATACCTAGACAATACAATACATACAACAAATGTCCAAAATGGTACACTAGTAGTAACCGGGTGCAACATTTTGCACAGAACAAACAACCCCCCCCCCCCCCCACACACACACACACACACACACACACAACGATACATCACCCTGTCCAGCCATCATGACCCCAATCTGACCGCCACCTCTCTCCTCGTCCAGAATCTAATCCCGGCAAGTCTCTGTGGGTCGAGTGGGATTAAACCCCCCTAGAGGCACACTGACACACAATGGCAAATAGAGACAGAAGAGTGTGTGTGTGTGTGTTCACTCATGCAGGTCCCTCAATCATCACACAGAATGCATGGCTTATATACCATGAGATCATGTGGTATTGTCGCTGTCAGACAGACACTTTGCGCTGTAACACACATTTCATATTGTTCATATCTGTTTTTGAGGGGCGCTAGCCCCTCCTATACACAGGTTCAATGTTTGTCTTTAGTAAACGCATTGACAATGAAGGGAAAATTTACGTCATAATGTGTCGTTTACGTCATATTGTCTCTTTATTGTTAATGGCGTTTAATGTTTGTGTTGGCACCGTTTGTTTTATATCACCATTACATCACCTAATCAACATGAGTTAGACTTTAATATATTAGCGCTCCTCACTTCACACGGGTGTGATTTTTCATAAATGGATACCCACCCATATGACAGTGGCAGATATATACAAACTCGACGTGTTTTGTGTACATTTTCAACATGCCTAAAATAGGGACACCGGAATGAGTTTTTAAGGTTGTGACAAAAATAATAACGACATTGGAACACAGGTTATTTCTTTCCATTTCCTGAAAGATAATAGTCATTTTGGAAGTATAACATAGGGTGGTTTCGACTCAGATTACTGTAAAAGATAGCCAGAAACGCGTAGACGCATACGGGGACTCTTACAGGTTCCATTTGTGTGCATTTCATCCTCGTTCCGCTCTGTTGCTTGTCATAAATTTAGCTGAAACTGAACGGGGATGGATCATGTCTGGAAAATCATGTGAAACATTAACACCATGCATGCCTGTCACTCAGGCCAGCGTCATTAGGTGTTCTGGCAAACGTTAACTCTCCCTGAATCACAATGACATCATTAGAGCCCGGCTAAATCACTGCCCAGCGCTCTAGTAATATCTGGTAATAGATGGCAGGAATGCCCAGACTGACGGCTGGCATTAAATGTTATTGTTATCATTGATTTTGCCTGCATTAATGCCGGGGAGAAATTATCGCGTTATATGCAAATTACGCTTGGTTGAAATGAAACACCTTTGGCGCGCGTGCGTGCGTGTTTGATTGTGTGTGTGTGTGTGTGTGTGTGTGCACGCGCAGTGGTGGAAAAAAGTACTCACGTGTTTTACTTAGGTAAAAGTACTAATACTGCAATGTAGAAATACTCCGTTACAAGTAAAAGTCCAGAATTCAAAATGTACTTGAGTAATAAGTAGAAGTATTGGCATTAAAGTGTGTGTGTGTGTGTGTGTGTGTGTGTGTGTGTGTGTGTGTGTGTGTGTGTGTGTGTGCGCGCGCGTGCGTGCGTGCGTGCGTGCGTGCGTGCGTGCGTGCGTGCGTGCGTGCGTGTTTGAGAGAGAGAGAGAAATAAAAATAAATACACTGTAGTCTCAAGCTTCATGGTGTGGTCTTGCACCTGAATGTAATAGCTGAACTAGGTGTGAGTCTGTAAGTAGGCCAGCACTGTAGTATGCTTGCTTGTGTGAGCTTGTGTTACAGTAAATCTATGAATTAATCTATGCATAATACAGGCACATGTCATGAGATTATGCAATGAGAGACCGTTTGCTTGTGAACGACCATGCTAAGACCCTCCCCCTGTCCTTGACCCTCATAGAGTCCACTAGCTTCGTCAGCTCGACTCCTACGATAAGAGGTTCAGAGGTCACCTCTCTATCTCCTCGACCTCTTGACGCTACTTCAGGTAGGCTCTAATTAAGCATAGCGGTAATAGCGGTAGTCGTAGTAGTAGTCAGTCGTAGTAGCAAAGAGTATTATTAGATACTATATATTATATACTAGTTAGTGTCTAGCAGTGTATAGCATTAAAGGGACATGTCACCGCTGGAAGAATCTCCAGTCACTCAATGTTGATAGTATTTGTAATAGATAACAGTATAACACAATTTGAAATGTGCACTCGTTCCCAGACGGTTAGCTCAACCGTCTGGACACCTAGGTTGCCGAGTGGCCGGACGGCGTGCTGCGGGTTCGACTCCTGAGCCTGACGGCCTTTACCATGTGTCACTCCCCATCTCTCTCCCCCTTTCCTGTTTAGCTACTGTTCACTATCAGTAAAGACATAAAAAGCCAAAAAAAGAAATTCAATTTGCACTCTATAGCCAGCAAAATAATGTAGTCTGTGTGTTTGACTATATGGTTTGACTGGATTACTGGATTACCACAATGACCATAATGCTTTGGTGCACTCACCTCAACTTGTGGAGAGGGAAAGGGCTGTTTTACTGAGACAACATGTAGTCCAGGAAGGAAGTGAGACCAGTGTCGGCATGTGACATCACAGACACTTTGAAATGCAAAAATATCCAAAAACTCCATATTACCCACATAAAACCCCAGGAAAGCGTTTCTTGTCTCCCAAGGATCATTGGAATAATATCTGGCTGCAAAACGGGTGAAGTGGCCCTTTAATTAAAGGTCATTGTATAGCATTAGTCTGTGGATAGCTTTAAGTAGATACGCATGCACACACAACAGATAGACACAACACTTGCTGTTAGTTCAGCAAGTGTAAAATGAGAATAAATAACACTGGCAGATTCTGTCTTTTCCATTCGTAACTCTGTCAACAAAAGTGACAACTTTAATTGCCATTGTATTGGGCAAAATCCTAATTGTGTCGTTTTACAGCACTGAGAGGGTTATGAAACAGCTTTTCACTTTTGCCTATCTCCGCAGTGTGAAATCACACTTTCTTTGTGTGCTCTCACACCGTGTATATGAACGCAGATGCATATGTGTGTGAGTGTGTGAGTGTGTGTGCGCTATGCTATGCTATTGAAATCTAGGCTTTCTTTGGATAAACAATCTGAGGCAGCATCTCTTATCCTAATGCTCGACTACTCATTGCTCATTGTATTCACACTCTCTGTCTTCAAGAGCCTTTCTCTACAACAGACACCGGAGACATCAGCTCTCTACCGCCAGAGATTGCTGTTGACGATTCAGAGACCATAACCCCATTCAATGAGATTCTCTCCAGTCCCGCCACCATTGATGTGTTGGATATTCTCTTGGAATCCATGACACTTCCTCTTACAACAGATTCTCTGTTCCCTTTCACATCCACTCCATTAGAGGAGCAAAGGCTTTTAATAACCCCAGCGCCAACAGAGGAATTCACACTTCGAGACCCATTCACCCAAGAGTCAGATCTAATCCAACCCGTCACCCAGCAGTCCACACCTCTCGAGACTGTCACTGAACAATTGGAACCGTCCTCAACAATCACTGCAGATTCTGAGCTGTCTCCACCAATCACTGCAGATTCTGAACTGTCTCCACCAATCTCTGAAGATTCTGAGCTGTCTCCACCAATCACTGCAGATTCTGAACTGTCTCCACCAATCTCTGAAGATTCTGAGCTGTCTCCACCAATCACTGTAGATTCTGAACTGTCTCCACCAATCACTGCAGATTCTGAACTGTCTCCACCAATCTCTGAAGATTCTGAGCTGTCTCCAACAATCACTGTAGATTCTGAGCTGTCTCCACCAATCACTGTAGATTCTGAACTTTCTCCACCAATCACTGCAGATTATGAACTGTCTCCACCAATCTCTGAAGATTCTGAGCTGTCTCCAACAATCACTGTAGATTCTGAGCTGTCTCCACCAATCATTGTAGATTATGAACTTTCTCCACCAATCACTGCAGATTATGAACTGTCTCCACCAATCTCTGAAGATTCTGAGCTGTCCCCACCAATCACTGTAGATTATGAACTGTCTCCACCAATCACTGTAGATTATGAACTGTCTCCACCAATCACTGTAGATTATGAACTGTCTCCACCAATCTCTGAAGATTCTGAGCTGTCTCCACCAATCACTGTAGATTATGAACTGTCTCCACCAATCACTGTAGATTATGAACTGTCTCCACCAATCACTGTAGATTATGAACTGTCTCCACCAATCACTGTAGATTCTGAGCTGTCGATCACTGACGATTCTGAACTGTTTCCACCCATCACTGTAGATTATGAACTGTCTCCACCAATCACTTTAGATTCTGAGCTGTCGATCACTGACGATTCTGAACTGTTTCCACCCATCACTGTAGATTATGAACTGTCTCCACCAATCACTGAAGATTCTGAACCATCTCCACCAATCACTGAATATTCTGAACCATCTTCACCAATCACTGAATATTCTGAACCATCTCCACCAATCACTGAATATTCTGAACCATCTCCACCAATCACTGAATATTTTGAACCGTCCCCACCAATCAATGAAGACTCTAAACCAAATGAGCCAATCACTGAAGAATCTAAACCATCTGCACCAATCACTGAAGACTCTGAACGAAATGAACCAATCACTGAATATTCTGAAAAATCTCCACCAAACACTGAAGATTCTGAACCAAATGAGCCAACCAATGAAAAGTCTGAACTGTCTCCACCAATAACTGAAGACTCTGAACCATCTGCACCAATCACTGAAGACTCTAAACCATCTGCACCAATCACTGAAGACTCTCAACCATCTGCACCAATGACTGAAGACTCTGAACCATCTGCACCAATCACTGAAGACTCTCAACCATCTGCACCAATGACTGAAGACTCTGAACCATCTGCACCAATCACTGAAGACTCTGAACCATCTGCACCAATCACTGAAGACTCTGAACCATCTGCACCAATCACTGAAGACTCTAAACCATCTGCACCAATGACTGAAGACTCTGAACCATCTGCACCAATCACTGAAGACTCTAAACCATCTGCACCAATGACTGAAGACTCTGAACCATCTGCACCAATAACTGAAGACTCTAAACCGTCCCCACAAATGAATGAGGATTCTGAACCGTCTGCACCAATCATTGAAAGATCAGAATTGCCTTCAGCTATAACAGAAGTTTCAGTGGTTCTAGTTGTGACTGAGCGCCCTCCCACCATTCCAAGCCCGGTCAACACAGAGCCTTCAGAAGCCAAGATTATCGACAGAAAAGGTAAGCCACGCCCCTAGCTCTAGATAACAGTAAACATAGAGCAGTAGCCCCTAGAAAATAGAATAATCCAATTCAAACTCGCATATTATTTATCAGTTTCAGTTATTTTTTTATGGATCTCATGGCGTGGCTCGCTCCACAAAAGTGTCAATTTTGGGAGGCAACCCCGCATAACAATGCCGTTATACTATACATCCTGCCATAATGTTACATTACACAACATAATATCAGATGTCAGGGGCTGTTCATTCAATTTAGATAATGACACAGAAATCCAGTTAATGCAGGGGAGAGGGAGATAGTGGAGTGCAGGACAGAGGGGAGGGGTAGATGGGTGTTAGCAGTGGAAGGCTGATGGGGTAGTGGAGGACCTAAATGACTTGTGATTCCTGTATTCAGTTCAGAGACATACAGTACATGTGCTCCCTGTGGAGCCACTGGCACCGTCCGGAACTGAGTGAAACAGAGACAGGAGGAGGTAATGTGAGAAAGAGACAAAATTAGGAGTAGGCCCAAAAACAGTAAAAACAGGCAAAGAAATGTAGGGAGAAGGGGTTTAGCATGGACGGAAATAAAGCCCTTGTCTCTCTGCTTCACGTCATCCCAACAACACCCATAGCCGGTGTATAATTTGGATGTACCACGGCCTCTTGTAGCATTGCCTGAATGTAATGTAAATTCGTATTCAACATTCAAAACGAATCAAACAGCAAAACAAACCCAATGCGATTGTTGAGACGAAGTCATGCTATTTTGTCACCCTGCAGTAATTTTGGCTGCCACACACATACACAGTTACGGAAAAAACTCAACAGCCACCGTGCACGCATACTGTACGCACACATGCGTACATATACACACACACCCCTCTCACCTCATAATACCCTCCTCGAACAAGAACAGAGCAAGAGGGGGAACCCGAGCGGTCTGCCTGCCAGTGTCTGGTGTCAGACACTACAAGTTGAGCTGATTGAGATTAATGCCAGGAGCAGTGTGAATCTCTCTCACCCCTAAGGCAGTGTGGGTAACGGAGATTAAATGCACTCATGCTCTCCGCCGTGCTACATCAGCCTGCGAAACACCCTGGATTCAGAGCTGTGCTCTCCCCAAAGAGAGTTTGTCCGCTATAGCGTGTGTGTATGTGTGTGTGCGTGTGTGAACGGAACGCGTTTGTGTGAGGAATGTGACAGAGACACAGAGTGAGTCCATAGTCAGACGTGACTGGATGTGTAGGCGGGGTTACACTTTGGGCATGCGACGTAATAACGGCGCGATGCCAGTTGTGTGAAATGGTCCAGGGAGCTGCTGTGAGAACAGCTGTTGGCATCCTGTCTCACCAGAGGCCCAGGGGACGAGGGGAGAACCAGTGGGCGGGAGATAGCCTGAGGGGAAGGGGATGGGTGGGGGGGGGCTGGGCTCCGCAGCAGGGGGGCAAGATAGCTAGCAGCACAACCCTCTGTAGAAGAACAACCGGAGACGCACACACATGCACAGCCGCCGACGCGCAAACACCTCGAGGGGGGGAAAGCGTACAGATACGCGCGCCCCCACGCACTAGAGTAGTCCCCAATGAACCGCTAATCATTACCGTCCCCCAACAACATACATGTTACGGACGGTCGGCTTATGAGATTGATTCGCCCGTGTTCGTTCCACATAATCTCCACAGCTGACTCAGATGTTTTAATTGAGGTCTCTTAATTGCATTGCAGTGAACGGCACACAGTAGTATAGAGTATATAGAAAGATGAATATAACGAAGCCAGTTTCTCTAGCTCGCACATGCCTGAACTAGTTTCGCTAGACGTCGTCTCACTGATGCACAATATAGCCCCGCGGAATCTGAAGCAAAGGATCCTGGGGAACGGCATAAAGCCCCTCTGGGAAAGTGGAACAAACAGAGTAAGAAAGAAGAGGGGGCGGGGGCGGAGGCGGGGGCGGGGGTGGGGGAGCTGCATTGGGCGGGGGGGGGGGGGTGGGGGCTGAGAAAGAGACAATGAAGAATGTAATACAAACTGAATGTGTGCGAAAGTTATGTCTAGTTAGTTCATTTGGGAGTCTGTGTGTGTGTTAGGAAAAGTAGCGAAGGAAACTTGGCGGCAAGACTAACTGTTTCTTATCCAAAATGAATTAATAGCACAGGCAGACTCTTCACATTTGTCTAAGTGTCAGAGCTGAAATCGACATATATGAAATTAATGCTTAAACATGTAGCTAGGTGTAATATTAGAGTCCATATAGAAGTGAACCTTTCAAGGCTGTTTTCTCAACTCGCTGTTACTCTATAAGCCATATCTCCAACACTGGTGGGTCAAACTGAACAACCAATATGTCAATTTGAAGCTATGATTGCCTGCTTTCACATGACACGGAAAAACGAAAATGTAAATATACTGAGCCAATCTCATGTGACATATTTTCAACTCTGTATAGATCATACAATGAATATACATATGAGACAAATTATGTCTAGTTTCTCTCATGCTTTCAGGGGCGTTATAACTACCGTGGCGCAGACAACGCAGGTGCGTTGGGGGGCCCAGTCATTTGGAGTCCAGCTGGCCCCAAATGTACATATAATACAGTACATACAGTACATACAGAGATGCAATGACAGTTGAGTTAGGTGGAGCACAGTGGCTGCTGCACACAGTGTTGATTTTGACAGCAAATTCTTATTTTAGTTTTAGTCACATTTTAGTCACCTGGAATGTTTTAGTGTTAGTCTAGGTTTTAATCGATTAATGTCATAAGATTTTTGTCGACAACATCTAGCCTAGTTGATTTAGTCGACTAAAATGTGTATTGGCGGGCCTTGATGCCGTCATAATGACTGATTTTACACTTGTTGACAAAACTGTCAGTATATTTAGTCTTAGTCATTGTAGCTTAGTTTTCATTTAGCTTCCATTTCGTTTTTTGTCATTGAAAAAAGGTATAGTCGATGAACATTTCTCGCCATACGAAATCAACACTGGCTGCGTGCTAGCACCTGTGGGCCGCCCAACAGCTCTAGTGGAGGCTAATAGGCTAATAACATGGAGGAAATCAGAAGAGGCGAGGATGCCATGGGTTCCCCCGACCGCGCTGAGCCGCTGCTGCTCTGTTCACGATCCCGGCAGGTTCATCTCCACCTCGCTATAGAGTCGCTACTACTGTACAGTACTCCGATGTGCTCTTGGTTTATAGACCGAAATGTGCAGTTTGGGCAGTTTTCTGTTCCGTCTCTGATTCTGTCTATCTTCAGCGGCATCCTTTGCACGGCGGTGGGGGGGTGGTTGAGGGCCCGCGGTGCCCACCCCACATCGGTGCCCACCCCACATCGGTGCCCACTCCCCACTGTTGCCTTGTTATACGCCACTGCCGGCTTTTAAGAATAGCTTCATGTGAGAATAACCAAATTATATTGAATGGTTTAGAATTATTAGAATAAGAAATTAAGAAAAAAAGTGAGAAAACAGAATACATTTATACAAATTTATACTTTCTTGAATGACCGTGTTGTGTACAGTGCAACAAACATTGTGCATTTTTGACCGAAATTGCATTGTATAAAAACTCCACCCCACATCTACAGTAAAGCGTACAGTGATGATCAATCCTCTCATATAGCTCAGCCAAGGTCAGTCCAAGGTTAACGCTTAATTTTAAATCAAAATTCATCAGTCGCATAACGATGTTGTATTCCGAAAATAGCCGATCTACAAGCTCTATACGAGCTCGGAGATGGGCTATTTTTGGTGTGCCGACACTATCATACTACAAATTATTAATCAGGCTCCAGGCTCCCCTGTGGGTGTGAGCCACTATCAGATGAAGACAGAGAGAAACAGGCTGAAATAATGCATCAGTGACGTTTACACTGAACGAATAACAAATCATGTTAAAAACATTATGTTATAATTTAGCTATTGAAAAATAGCAGATCTACAAGCTCATAGCGCGCCACTCGGTGGCGCGCTATGAACTTGTAGGTCTGCTATTTTTGAAAAATCGTTAAAATGTGCCTCAAGTTCTCATGCAGATTATGTGCTGTAAACCTCAGTGATGGACAATTAGAACCACAGCACACATTTTCTTTGCATAATTATTGTCAGTAAGTGTGTGACCCCCATCTGAAACAAATAAAAAATATATATATTTCTTTTTAGATATTAGAGAAAAGCCTTCATAGACCCTGTCTGGGAAAGAATGAAGGGAAAAGGAGCAATTCAAAAGGCATCTGATTCCTATGTTTTTATATGAACGTTTGACAAGTTATACAAGATACAGCAGATACAACTGTACACCACTAGGTGGAACCCAAGGCAGCCCAAGAGCAAAAGGTCATTGTGCTTCTGGCTTGCACAGTGATTTGAAAGCACCGTTCCTTTTTGGAGCCGGGCCTAATTGGGGTCAAAGTCAGGCCATTTAAAAGTGTGGGCCTATATGTGTTCTCCATCCATAGCGCTTGAATCATCCATCCAGTTGACAGGTGCAACTTGCAAGGCCATGGATAATAAGATATACTGTAACTCTAAAGCTGACATTCTGTCAGCAAAAATTACATGCTGCTTCAAGTTGTTTTTCTGTTAAAAAAAACTAAAAACTAAACAACAATATAGAGTATCTAAAGTGTCTGGCAATGTGCTAGCTAGTGTCCATCTGACAGTCTACGTCTGATGCCGTTTTCATTCAGAGTCAGATTGTTTGATAAGATGGATGAATGGGTGTGATCAGGGACGGCCCTAGGGTCAGTAATCTTTGGGGGTTTTCTGTTTGACCTAAATTTAAAACAATCAACAGCCAATAAAGGTCCCCAGGCCTCAAACCCTTAGAGTATATATGAATAGAGACGGCACCAGAGTTCTCCTCCCATCCACTAGCATTAAGTTGCTCAAAAGCGCATGAGGCGATTTCACTCCTCCTTCCGGGTAGGAACAGAGTGCATTCTGGGATGAACAATAACATGAACGCGCTGCCGTTGACTATCATTGCACGCGTTCACGTATGAAACATTCGTTCACGTGTCAAGGGCCCAATAACATGAACGTGCGCAATGATAGTCAACGGACCAGTGCTGCAATGTCAAATCCGGCCACTATGTCCATTTCGCCTCAGGGTTTCCTCCGGGTGCCGTCTCTATTCATATAAGCTCAAACCCAGTACCGTGCAGCCCAGTTTCCCTGAAGGGCCCCTGGTCTCAATGGCTAATTTAGCCCTGGGTGTGAGAGATAATTGGGAGGAATGAAAGGACAGGACAGTAGAAATTTGATTTAACGACATGAACTCTATATAGCGTCCCGCTGGGGGCAGACATCTGGCAAGAATAGCAGATCTGCAAGCTATTCTCTAGAGCAGGGGTGCCCAAAAGGTAGATCGTGATCTACCAGTAGATAACAACGGCTGTGCAGGTAGATCACATGACATGCCCCTAAAGAATATTTCAATTAAATATATCAAAGACAATTCTTGGCATCTGTCAATTGAATTAAAGGAGACTGGATTGATTGACATCAAAAAGCGCCTGTCAGCTCAAATCCACAATGCAACATTTTGTTTTCAGTGTTGCTGTGCACAAACATCGGTAGCATTATAAATTAAATACAAAAAAAACCTACCTATTCCATTTCTCCCCCTTTATTTCCCATTCCAAGTGCATTTGTCTTATATGCAATGCCAGCGCCGCTATTCTAAAGCACCCTCAGGTACATATTTAAACTATTTTCAGGTGGGTAGATCTTGTTGAGTTGGTCATTTTGAAAGTAGCTCTCAAGTCAAAAAAGGGTGGGAACCCCTGCTCTAGAGGATCTACAGCTGTAGTGCAGGTTCAAATCATCACATTTGCAGGGCTTAAATCAGTGGATTCAAAAACGCTCTCTCTGGAATATATGCAAAGTGTGGATGCCACTCTCCTGAATGGTAGAAGATGTATAGAAGAAATAATTGTGTCTTGTAAGAGATTTCTTGTAGATCTATTTTATTTTTGGCGAAGAGGTTTGGTATATAGACTAGAGGTAAGGGTAAACCGGTAAGGGGCCTTGTGTAGACCCCAGGGGGCCTTGTGTAGACCCCAGGGGGATACCGGCCGACAAGGTATATTGTAGGGTGTCCTACCTGTATATGTACATCTTTTTTTCTTCCGTTCTATTTAGGACAAACTTTGACGTCATCGTTCCGCTTTTGGAAAGTGCCTACAACAACTGCAATGTCGGTTATGTGCTTCATATAGCTGACTTGTGTTTTGTAGCTTATGTCTAGTGTCTAATCCTACACAATATGACACTGTTTGTCAAGGTCTGGTTCGGGGGCCCACCATGGGGGTCCAAAATAAACAGTCTGTAACATAATCTTTGGGACCCCAATCTCCACTGTCAAATTGAGTGTGCAAATGGAGGGTCCATTTAGACATTTGGTGGTCCCTGAAGCCGACGTTGAGAACCATGGAGCCAGTTGCACCACCTCACACTAAGTTCAAACTTAGCCTATAGAGCTTAAACGGCTTTTTAAAAGGCTTTTAAGTCAAGCCACTTAAGCTATAACTATAGGCTACGTTTGAAAATTGAACTCGGTGTGAGGTGGTGCGTCTGGCTCCAGTGCACCATGCTAACAGAAGCATTTCTGATGAGTGCTTGCTCTTCTGTGGTGCTGCAAGATACTCAGGCGGGTCGTGTGACCACACTGCCTGACGGGAGGAAGGAAGATGAGGATGTCGAAGACAAGAAAGAGATAGAAAAAAGGAAAGGTATAGAATTAGAACATAGTTTTTTTTTTAGTTCTTTAGTACAGAGATTCTCAACTCTTTCACATCAGGGCCCAAATGTTCCTCTTTTGGTCGTGATTACGTGATTCCCTTAATACCGTAACCACATTCAACCCCACATCTCTATTTTGGACATAATAGGCAATATTTCTATATCCAGCTTTTGGTGTGTGTGCACAAACTTTGTCCTACACAACACATTAAATTCCCATTGACAATGAATGGACAATTTTACGTCATAGTGTCTGAGCAAATAGACAGTGTTTATTTTACGCCATGATGATGAGCGCCCCTCACTTCACACAGGTGTGATTTTTATTTTCAGACATTTTCAACCTAAACTTAAAAATAAAAACAAAATTCAAATAGCCAATATACAACCTCATACATGCGTTGCATTGTGAGCCTGTAGACCATATTGTGCTATTCTTTCTTATTTATTTTCTATCTGAAAATGCGCTTAAGTGGTGAATATCAGGCAACACAATGTTCCTTTCATTATCCTGTTCACCAACAGTTGCGGGAACACCGTTTGGGTCCTGATAAAATAGTTAAGGATCATTTCCATTAAACGGATCGATTGTAGCTTGTACATCCCTTTGGTTAGACCCAGATTTCGTAGGACAGTGCCACTCACCGTAACACACCCGAGAATCAGTCACTGTTGTTGTTGTGCGATGTAAACAAGTAGCATAAATTGGTCTTTAGAGTCCAGTAAAACTCCCCTCCATCTAGCCAACATTCCTCCCTTATACAGTAACAGATTAGAGCTGACCTCTCCATAGCATTGGTAGTTGCCCAGAGGCTATACTGTACTGAATACCGTGTCCCTGCTGCCGCTGTGTGACTGAGCACAGCGCCGCCGCGGGTGCAGGTATAGACGAATGTTGAACGCCGATTCTTAAACAAAGATTCCTTCCTCTCCCAAAGGGCTTCTGAAACTCTTGATCTCAGGAGAGCCCCAGGCTCAGTTTGGCGTCATATACAAAGCATTTGAAGGTAAGAGGAGGGCCGAAAACAAGCCGGGCCAGGGACTGTAGAGACAGTAGTACACGGTAGTAGACAGTAGTAGTATAGTTTGAACGCCGTTTTAAGGGCGGCTGTGGCTCAGGAGGTAGAGCAGGTCGTCCAATGATCCCTGGGTCGGCGGTTCGAATCCCGGCTCCTCCTGTCCACATGTCGAAGTGTCCTTGGGCAAGACACTGAACCCTACATTGCCTCCAATGAGTTGGTCGGTGTGAGCCTGCCACCATTGGTGTGTGAATGTGGGAAGTGAGGACGCTGGCGTCGACTGTTCGCCGCTTCACCTCCCAATGTATGAATGAATGGACCATTGTAAAGTGCTTTGAGCACTTGGAAAAGGGCTATAAAAATGCAATTCATTAAAAATGCAATTCATTATGAACCAGTAGTGCCGGTTCAAATCATCTGATTTTGCAGGGCTTAAATCAGTGGATTCAAAAACCCCTCTCTGGAATTTTATGAAAAGTGTGGATTTCCATGCACTCTCCTGAACGGTAGAAATATGTATAGAAAGAAAGAACTGTGGAGAAATTCCTCTCGTTTATTTTCTGTTTGTCCGTTTCTGTGTTGTTTTTCTCATCTGCATCGGTCTGCCCCTTGTCATTCTGCATGTGTGTCTGTACCATTCATCACAATCTAAGGTAAGTAACAACCACACATCAATTCAACTTCGTCACATGATACATCCGATTATACAAACTGTTGTTCGTCATACAAATGGCAGCTCTGACATTATTTATGTTAATCCATTTTGGAAAGATGTTTGTCAATTATTCATGTAATGACTGCATCCATGGCTCTCCCAGGCTGGTTCTCGTAATACACCATACCTTGTCTTTCATTGTTATCAATTAACTAGCGATAAATACTCCTAAGGTAGCATCTTGACTGTTTGCGTTAATCTGAGGAACAATGTCCCATTGCCTCCCTCGTCTGTGCAGTAATTGGCCATTTATATTTAATTAGGCAGTTCTCTCCCCCCCTGCGAATAGGGTTCCTTCAGTGCTGAGAGCAGCATTTTATGGCGCTTCCTTTAAACCAACCCATTAATATTTCAGCTGGCATCATCAACCAAACAATAATAAAATAATAATGTGACGGCTGATTAAACAGCTAAACTCCGACTTTTTAATGTGCATTTAAATGTGTATTTGCATAAACATGCCCGGTAAACGCCTCTTTAGAGGACAGTGATGCCTTGAAGCACGACTTCTAAAGCTTAATAAAACCTTAATTAGGTACCACGATGATCTGAACGAGAAATGTAGAGCAACCCACCCAGCACACATGCACGCACACGTGCGCGCGCACACACACACTCAACTCTGACTCACTCTGAGAGTGTACAAATGTAACCAATTGACTGCTCATGGGTCCATTTCGTTACATCTGTGTACACTCTCAGAGTAAACGTAATACTGAGGATCTTACTGTATAAGCATAATGTTAATGATGTCATACATGCAACATAATGGTATTCCACCCTTTTTTTCCACAGTATCACATTAAGCATAATGTTTTTATTTTATACATTTACAATTTGGAGGATTAAAACGTAATTCCATGAGGCATGTTTTAGCACGATTTTTCAAAAATAGCAGACCTACAAGTTCATAGCGCGCCACTCGGTGGCGCGCTATGAGCTTGTAGATCTGCTTTTTTTCAATAGCTAAATTATAACATAATGTATGTAACCACCAAAAGGGGTTGAAAAGCTTTCCTAAAATGTGTTTAGATCACCGTTTTCATAGCAGTGCTTTACAATGTTTTATCTTGGATCAAATTAAAAGAAACACCGTCGACTGTTGCAAAGGGCGACTCTAGGCTCATTAGCATGGAGAATGGAATGAAGAAACATTCGCGGAATTAGTGTTACAATGTTACCAAAATGTCAGTGTTACACACGTGTAACAATGTTACCATAATGTTAGAGTGTAACACACCACTAGTGTTACACTGTTAAACTGCGCTCAGACCCGAGTATATAAATTTGCTCGGTTCGCCCCGTTTGTGCCGTGCCAGGTCACGCCGCGCCCGTTCGCGCAACCTCTCTTCTTTGCATCGACTTTGTATGTAATCGCGGCGCTCTAACCATCCAAGTCTGAACGCACCTTTAGTATTGATTGATTGATTGATTGAAATATTTATTAACAGTTTGCAGAATTACAGTACATTTCAAGCACAAACTCAATACAAAGACTGTTAACTGTGAGTGGACGACCCAATTAAGCATTACACTTGTTTACAAGAGGGTCCACCATGTTCAATTCATCAAAACATTTAGAGACGTACAAATAGTAGCTTTTATAGCATGACATAAAGAGGGTGTAATCCATGTAGTTCCATGTCCTAGTGTTGATTTCCTCGACTAATACTATGACAAGAAATGTCCGTCGACTACCTTTTTTCACTGACAAAAACTAAATGGAAACTAAATTAAAACTAAGCTATGATGACTAAAAACTAAGACTACATATATTGACAATTTCGTCAACAAATAAAAACTAGACTAAAATGTTAGGAAGGGACTAGTGGACCAGAGATCCAGTATGAGTCATTTTACACATGGTTGCATGCTGAAAGTAGCAGATCTACAAGCTTGCGACACGTTGCGACTAAATCAACTGTAGATTTAGTCGACTAAAATTGTATGATATTTAATCGGCTAAAACTAGACTAACACTAAAACATTCCGGGTGACTAAAATTTGACTAAAACTTACTAAAAACTATTCAAGAGACTATGACAAACTAAAATCTAAATTTGCAGTTAAAATCAACACTGTCCGACACAGGATTTGAACCTATAGGTCGGCTGTGTGGGGGAAAAACCCTTGTGCTGCTCTTGGAAAAATGGAATCCCTGCTTGGACATGAGGGGACTTAAGGCTTATAACTGAAGGACCTCCAGGATCAATAAAGTGTACACCAGTATCTTATTGGAAGAACAGGGGGAGACCACCTCCAACAACTGCACATGTGCTAGTTGTATATTGCATTAACACACTCGTTTCATTCATTAAAATATAAATTGCAGCTTTAAAAGCACTTACAAGCATACGCACGCACGCACGCACGCACGCACGCACGCACGCACGCACGCACGCACGATACAGGATACAGGATACAGAGTGGAATTCCCGTCAGCATAGCACAGTAAAACATAGTCAGCAGTATTATATTGTTGTAATGGAGGGGGGAGGGGGATTTAAGTGGTCACTGTCTATTGAACTAATAGTAAGCAAAACCAAATAGCAGTAAAAGGCAATATCCTTTGATTGTACACAATCATGCTCTAATACAGTGGTTTTCAACCCATTTCATGTCAAGGCCTATTATTTATTCAGTATTTATTATTTAAGCCATGGACCACCATTTGTTAGATTTAGCCTTGCAGACCCAAAACTAAAGAATATTTTGTTGTTGTTGAATAAGATTTGGTCCACAATTCCATGCTGTGTTGATGTTGGTACCATTAGGAGAGACAACAGGCAATATACATTCTCTAATTGTGTAGACTTGTTGTAAATTAAGTAATGCAGATGTTTAACAATAATGTAACTCTTGCTAGATGTAAATGCAGGATGTCCTATAAAGATATAAGGGTCCATTTGGTTACCAACTCATTTAGCTGGAGACCACCTGGAACCCCCTCAAGGACCACTGGTGGTCCCCGGACCACTGGTTGAAAACCACTGCTCGAATACACAATAAGGGAAAAAGGATGTAACATTACATAAACTTGGAGTAAAACCCGTTTTTATTAATAACATACGAATATTTACATACATTTAAATATATATGACACGCGGAGCCACTCAGGTAAATAAACTTAAGCATACTGAGACTCTGTGGTCTGTGCGGTCCACTGACCGACCCACCAACGCACCCTCTACCTTGTGAACTTGTAGATCGGATATCTTTGGTGAAGAGATTTTGTGTAGACGAGGGGAAAAAGTGGTCCAACTGCAGCTATTGTAACTCAGTCAATTTATTTATTTACAAAGAATAGAGGGTTTAAGTGGTTAAATGAATAGTGTTGATTTCGTTGACTAAAACTATGACAACTACCTTTTTTCACTGACGAAAACGACTAAAAATAAAAACTAAGCCATGATGACTAAAACTAAGACTATAAATATACTGACATTTTCGTCAACAGATAAAAACTAGACTAAAATGTTAGGGAGGGACTAGTGGAGAAGAGATCATTATTATTAGTTTGGTTGTGCTCGGGTTGTTGCGCTCTGAAAAGATGCAACCAACTGTAAAATCTGCCAAAACACCATCAAGGCCCGCAAAAATGCATTTTTGTCGACAAAAAACAACTGTAGATTTAGTTGACTAAAATCGGATGATATTTAATCGACTAAAGGCTAGACTATAACACTAAAACATTTCAGATGACTAAAATATGACAAAAACAAAATTAAGTTGTATTCCCAAAGACTACGGACTAAAACTTAAAAATCAAAATTCGCTGAACAAAATCAACACCGAATGAATACTGCGGCATTGACTGTGCACTGTACTATTTTTTCTCTCTCTCCTCTCCCTTTCCAGACTGTGAGTGTTATGGCCACTCCAACCGTTGCAGCTACATCGAGTACCTGAACATTGTGACGTGTGTCAGCTGTAAGCACAACACCAGAGGGCAGAACTGCCAGCACTGCAGACTGGGCTACTTCCGCAACGCCTCCACCGAACTGGACGACGAGGGCGTCTGCATAGGTGAGTGTGGACAACGCACGGAGCAGTGTTGATTTTGACGGCACATTTTGATGTTTAGTTTTGGTCACAGTCTCTTGAATAGTTTTCATTGTAGTCACAATTTGAGTCACCCGGAATGTTTTAGTGTTAGTCTAGTTTTAGTCGGCTAAATCTACAGTCGATTAGTTTAGTCGACTAAAATGTATTTTGGTCGAGCCTTCGGTGATGCCGTCGTAATGGCTGATTTTACACTTGCTGAAAGTTGCCGATCTACGAGCTCACAACGCGTCGCGCTGCGAGGGATTGACGAAATTGTCAATATATGTAGTCTTAGTTTTAGTCATCATACCTTAGTTTTCATTTAGTTCGTCAGTGAAAAAAGGTAGTCGACGAACATTTTTCGTCATAGTATTAGTTGACGAAATCAACACTGGTGTGCCGGGACTTTCTTTTTTAACCACTTTTACCGCGCCATTTGCACTATTTTTGGCAACGAACGTGATTATTTTTTCTTTTTTTAAGATTTGTTTTTGGCTTTTCTGCCTTTATTGATAGTATCAAGTGAAGATAGACAGGAAAAAGGGAGAGAGAGAGAGAAGGGGAGAGACATGCAGCAAAGGTCGTCATGAACGGGACTCAAACATGCAACGTGCTGTCAGGCCGGAGCCTATATGTGGCATGTGCCTGAACCACTAGGCCAACAGGCGCCCTGGCAACGTGCTGTCAGGCCGGAGCCTATATGTGGCATGCACCTGAACCACTTGGCCAACAGGCGCCCTGGCAATGTACTGCATGTACTTTCACAGGTCATACATTTTCCATATGTACAAAAGCGGCATGTCTTGGTAGGAGGTCACTCCTCTTGCATTTGCTGCGGAGCTAAAATCTGGTGTTGATTGGGATCCATCTGTAGGTGGACTGTGGGGGGTTGGAGGGTAAGCTCGCACGGTTGGAAGGACAACGAGGGCCGGGGCCTCGGAGTCAGCACAAATGAGGCCCCACGCGGTCAAAATCCTCAGTGTTAATTGATCCATTTGTAACTTCCAGACTGTACTTCAGAGTTCAAACTAACTATGGATTTTACAGTGCATTTGCTTGCATTATGCGCCAGCACAGTTGCACACCATGCAGGGTGGGAGGGAAAAAAAAGGAATAGATCACACCGGCACACCTCTGGTGCGCAAAACCTTCACTAACGTTGCATTTTTCACTCACTCTCCATTACTCATTCTCACTTCATCATATGGTGACGCTTGGTCATACCTTCCGCATCCGATGCTGACACAGAGGACATCCTTGCACGTGCCATAATTTGTCAAGGACAGATCAAAAACCTGATTCCCACCTCGGTGGGGATCGGTATGCAAACTGGACGACGGTGGCTGAGTCGGCAGATGCGGGATTCGCACCACTCTGCGCAAGCACTCGCTTGCTTGGCACTCTGGTGATGACGAGTATTCGCTTGGCTTTGACCTCACACGAGTCTAACGCCCAGGATTCGTACTCGGGTTCTCCCGTGTGAAAGTCCAATATCTTAACCACTAGACCAAAGGGATATCCCAATGTTCCAGGGGTGAGATATTAGACTTTTGAGGCCATCAGGCGAGCACACCTCGCAAGGGCCTGGCGGTGCCTGCCTTGTTTTTAAACGGTTTAAATAGTGTTTACATATTTTCAATGTTTTTTTTTTAATGCCAACATCATCTTCATCTCTTCCACGCGCAGTGCACATTCCATTGTCACGTGACTTGGATTTGGCATAATGCTTTTGGACCCAGTGACACCAAGGGGGATCCTGACCAAGCGTTTGTAGTATTAGTATGTGACGGGTTGAGAGTGGGACTATGTTGAACAGATTTAGTTCATATATAGGTGACCTGTTATAGCCCTAGAACAGACAAAGTACATGTGTGCATATAACCTACTGTAGGCCATACGGTACAGTATGCATGCATGTACTTTGCCATATGACAAATAGCGGAAATAGCCAATCTACAAGCTCACAATGTGTCACATTGAATATTGTTGGGGAAAAGGTTTGATATTTTTGGGAAATCTTTCGATGATAGGTACAGGTTCAAAGTGGTTAACCCATTCTGGACGGGAACCCCTTTTGGTGTTTTAACTAAGCATTATGTTATACTTTAGCTACTTAAAAATAGCAGATCTACAAGCTTATAGCGCGCCACCGAGTGGCACGCTACGAGCTATAGAGGTCTGCTATTTTTGAAAAAACGTCAGGCCTAATGAATACCGGTACACATTTGTCCCTTTCTCCAGAGTGTAACTGTAACCAGCTGGGTTCTGTCCACGACCGATGCAACGGTACCGGATACTGCCAGTGTAAAGACGGCGCTACCGGAAACAAGTGTGACGACTGTCTGTCTGGATACTACTGGAAACAAGGGTGTTACCGTGAGTATAGCCTACTGGGCCAGTGGTGGGGAAAGTACTCAAATGTTTTACTTAACACATTGACTGCGGATAATTAAAATCGTGTAATAACCTTCACTGCTGAGTATTTCACTGACCTTTGGAGAATCATCCCGGCACTAATGTAGGTCCGTTTCAAAAAATCTGCCAGAATATATTCCATTTGTAATAGTGTACAAAAATATTCCACAGTCACGACAATAACAACAGCTGGGAACTGTGGGACACGGGCGTGGCCATTGCCCCTCGTTGACTTTGCATTGCGCCTCAATTTCATGCCATAGTAAATGCTACATTCATGGACAGGACAGTGCAGTTTTTTTACAGACAGGTAAAAGGGCATCTAGGGGCTCATCATGCCCCCTTTGATGTCTATGTGTGCACGTGCCTGACTGTGCTACTTACAGTAATCCATGCATATCTCAATATTCCCTTTAGTCCTCAAGGGAATGGATCATGTAGCTCATTAGTAGCATCAGCTGCATGCTCCTTTAATTGATGACCGTGTCGCACCTTAACCCCATTACTGAGATCCTATACCAACCACTAGCATCTACCATCCAGTCAGGGACCTGTGTGTCAAATACACACTCATTCAAATGCACACTTACACCTACACACATGTGCACGTGTGTCTGTGTGCGTCTGTGTGCGTCTGTGTGTGCGCGTGTGCGTGCGTGCGTGCGTACATGCTTTTGGAAAGCATCCTTATTTATTGCAGTGCGGGGCCTATGTGTTTGTTAACTATTAATAACACGAGGCTTGACATCTTAAGTCTAAATGTAGTATAATGCAAAAAGACCTTGTTATCCTTTGAGTAACAATGGTGCTGTAGTTATTTTAGGTATGTCTCCTCATGGTCCCGCCCCCCCCTTCCTCGCGCACACAACCAGACAGACACAGTTTCTCCGTGTTTTTAGGTCAAGTTTCTTGTACAGTGTAACTACCCCTTTGTTTTCTCTAATGACTTTTATAGCTTTTTAATGACGTTATTCATTCATATAAAGATTACCTGAGCACATTATACAAATTATATTATGAGGTGGATGTTCCTCAAAAACAATGATTTTTAACTCTAACCCAGAGAAAGTGTGTGCTCGAGAGAAAAAAAAACAGACAGGGGGGAAAAAGATTGCGGTAACAAAAAGGCAGGTGTTGCCTGTTATTGTCCCTGAGGCAAAGCTGGGAGAATTTATCTTGCCTCTTTCACTTCTGTCTTCCTTTTTCTCCCAGGTTCCTTTTGCCCTGAATTCTACTCCTCTGACTGCATCTCGGTTTTCCCTTCACGCGGTTTCTTAATTTGATGCTCTGCATCTTGTTTCTCTTCACGTCGTTTCTCATTATGCCCCTTTATCTAGGGCTGTCATGATCATCACAATTTTTTTGACGATGAATTGTGTCGTACAATTTTACATACGATTTAATTGTGTTTTTCCGTTGAACACGGGAACATAAAAATTGCATTGCTTGTTTCGCCTTTTAGGTTTTGTAACCATGGGGCAGATATGACCAAATCACTTACACTATACATAGAAATGTATCAAAATAAAAAATCTAGGCCTACTACAGAGCAACATAGGCCATCATTAATTTAAAAAAATAGTGGAAATAGCTTGTGGATCGGCCACTATTTCTATTTCTGTAAATTGAAAATGTATTGCGATTAGGCGATTATGTAATAATTGTGACAAGCCAGTCTGTATCTTCCATTTCCCTTCACACTGTTTCTCACTAGAGAACAAAACACAGGTCGAAGAGGATACAGAGGTCTATAGTATAGACCTCTGTATCCTCTTCGACCTGTGTTTTGTTCTCTAGATACACCTGTCAGGTCTTTTTGTTACCTGCCAGTGTCATTCTGTCTGTTACTGTCTCCTTCTTTTTGGATATTCTTTCCCCCCCTTCCTCAACTTCTTCTCTCCCATCTCCCTTGCCAGTGGTTTTCAAATGCAGGGCCACCAGGGGGCGCCAGGACAGCTAGTTGGAGGACAAGTCAAACAAAAAGCATTAAAATATATATTTGTATATATATAAAAAAAAAAAATTAAATCACTTTAAAACTGGCGTCCGCAAGTTGGCCATCTTAGCAATTTTCTTTTTCAAATATTTAAAGCCATGTCACAGTAGGGGGGCACATAATATAATATATATTATATAATGTCTGTGATTGTACATACATTTCATGTATTCGTATACATAATGTCGTCCGTGTGAAGCTCGTGGAAAAGTGGAGATATTTGACTAAACACACATTTTCTGCCAGAACTTTCACATGGATATGAGTCTTATAGGAATTATTTATTGGGTGAGTAGTACACATTGGACCAGCTTGGACCACATTCATGCCGCGCATGTCCCGCTGCTATAACTGCGAGCGGAGGACACCGATCTATGGCTGTGTATTGGGAATACATGGAATGTATCACAGTGAAGGTGCTTTAAATGGTAGATTTTACTTTTAGCTTTTGGTCCTCTTGTCCCGTTTTACTGCTCACTGCGGTGGGGCTGACCTACGTACATTTCACTGCATTTTAACCCATTTAGGCCTGACGTCGAAATTTTAAAAATGTCTTCTAAATCCTGAAAAACCTCTGTTTCTATATCAGTGGTGCTCAATATTTCATGTCAAGGACCCCAAAAATTATATGAAATTGGCCACCGACTCGCATCTGAAAATGTTGTTCCAGAAGCCCCCAGAAGCAAAGATCGGAGTTAAAATGTTCACTCTGGAATAACATATATTGAAAGATTTGAGGCACATTTTCACGATTTCTCAAAAATAGCAGACCTACAAGTTCATAGCGCGCCACTCGGTGGCGTGCTATGAGCTTGTAGGTCTGCTATTTTTCAATAGCTAAAGTATAACAATGCTTAAAACACCAAAAGGGGTTCCCGCCCAAAATTAGTTAAAAATACGTATACTTTTTTAAATATGTATGTGACAAATAAAGATTGATTGATTGAATGATTGACATTCTAGGGCTATAGGGGCACAGCCAGATGCTATGGCTATATGGGGGGGTCCTTGACATGGAAATGTTTGTGAACCCCTGTCCTATATGTCGTCTACTTTTCTCTCCCCCCACCCCGCAGCTAACAATTGTGACGAGGAGCTGCTCCTGTGCCAGAACGGAGGGACCTGCTACCAGAACCAGAAGTGCATCTGCCCTCCGGAGTTCAAGGGGGTGCTGTGCCAAGACCCTCGCTGCGAAAGCGGCAAGACCTGCAGCGTCGCCGCGCCTTTCCCCCGCCTCTCCGCGGCCACCCTGCCGCTCTGCTTTCTGCTGTCCCGCCTCCTGACCACATTAACTTGACACTGAGCTGCCACCGCCCTGTGACAGAGGGGGTGGTGTGTGTGTGTGTGTGGGTGCGTGTGCGTGCGTGCGTGCGTGCGTGTGTCATATGTATGCGGATTGTAGTGAAGGGTGACCCTGCCTGCACAAGGAGGGCCATCATAGTCAACGGGGGCCCCTATCAACACTTTGCAACACACATACTTTCGCACGAGTGCACACAGACATATGCACATATGCACATTGACGCCTGATGTATACCAAGTTGCGCACCGGCGTCCTGCACCGGAAATGGTCGATCTATAAACTCTTAAAAGCTTATAGATCCACTATTTTCTGTGCTAGACACGGCGTGCGACAAAGTCAGACTGCAGTTTTCAGACACTGTCTCACACACATACACACCTCACGGGACTGTTACTGAGAATGCACCCAGATGGGACTGTGTATCGGACGAGAAAAGGACGAACTTCCGAGCCAAGCGGATGCAGACAGGGGGACACGAACAATAACAACCAAACCACTGTCTCTATCCCTTTATTCCAGAGCTGGGACGATGTGCATCATACCAAAAATGCGTAAAAACAAAAGAGAAACACTTTACGTCACTACTGTTTTCACGTCGGAGAGAGGAGGGGGGACCGGCTGTCGTAAAAAACGGGACTTTTTTGTTGTGTTTTTCACCCTTGGTTGTTGGCTGAGAACCTCCATCTCCATAAAGACTGATATTACTGATGAACAATGTGTCCTCTTAGACTTAGTGGGGTTTTTGTTTGACATGTGGAGGCTGGGAGGGAGGCGGTGTGCGTGCGTGCGTGTGTGCGTGCGTGCACGCGCACACACGTGTGTGTGACTGTGTGTGTGTGTGTTACTATACTTGTGAGGGCCAAATGTCCCTGCAAGTATAGTAGAATCGGCTATTTTCAGTGCGCAACACCAGAGTGCAACTCTGGTTTTAGAGCTAGGGTTAAGAATGGCAAAAACAAAATGGTAAAAAATGTCATTCATACAATTGCCTTTTGATATCCTCACATCACAAGTATAGTAATACCTATAGTGTGTGTGTGAGAGTGTGTGTGTGTGTGTGTGTGTGTGTGTGTGTGTGTGTGTGTGTGTGTGTGTGTGTGTGTGTGTGTGCGCAAGAGAACCTGCTGCTGAGGCCTACATAGAATATTAACCAGGTTTCATTTGTTCTCAAAAGATGAGACTTGATTTCACGTTTTCTTCTATTTCTGCTGCAAATTTTTATTTATTTATTCTATCTTCTGTCATTGTATCTAATGTGCCCACTTACAGTCGCTGAGATTATACATATAATATTCAGAGGGTTATGAATAATACAATTTAGTCACTACTATGGTTGTTATAGGAATGAGTGATTGTTGCCACACTTAGCGAGATTTTATCTTCACAACAGTATTCAGGAAACAGAATTTAACAGAATTTATCTTATCAGAAATCTAAAAGAGAGAAAAGATATCAAAGTATCAATATTATATGACATTATTTGAATATTTTTTGTAGAAACTATTTTTGTTTGGAGTTACAATAAATTATAACAAATTACATTTACAACTATTACAATTGCTTTTTATTACGGACTGTAAATGTTACAGTAAATAAGACTGTTATTTGCCCTTGCTTGTATATTATTGCTTCAGTCTCGATGCATACTGTTGCCACTGGGTAAGTTATCAGATTGCTTCTGTAATTTCATCTCAACTGAAAAGTGCAATACATTTTAATGACTACCGGTAAATAGATTTAGCCACATAAGTCATATTTTATACCTGAAAAATTGTAGATCTACAAGCTCACAATGCGTTTTAGCGTGGCTCATTGTGATCTTGTAGATTTCTATTTCCAAATAGCCAAAGTATAAAATAAGGCTCATAAGTGGTTAATCTATGTTTCGTAATAATAATCTACAGTAAATCTGCAAACTAACATATACACCAATAATGACATAGGCCAAAATAGGGAGATTGAATGTAGTCTCGCTTAGGGCCGATTCATACTCCTATTTTACCGCTGTTTCGGCGCTGTAGTGCCGAAATGATTTCGGCTCGTCATAAATTTTCAGTAGCACCGAAGAGCCGACTTTAGGACGGTATACCCGCCCCCCCGAACCTCAAATGACGTCACATTGTAGGCTCTACAGAGCCGAACCGACTTTTATTCGGCTCTAAAATAGGAGTATGAATCGGCCCTTAGCCAGACTTTCAGAAATCAGAGATAGGTGTAAAGATATCCGATCGCATGGCTATGTTCAGGTTGAATGTGGTTAACTCTGAGAGTGTATTAATAAACTCAGAGTCCACTTTTACACTCTCAGAGTTAATTTAACTATAGGATTTTACTGTGTCCAAGTCATTTTCTCATATGTCACACGGAGTATGAATGAAGAACCTAAATGAAACAAATAATTTAACTTTGAAACCCAATAGCCCTTAATCATCCAGATCAGACATTTAGACTACAGACTACAACTTCTGCAACATACATTAACCCATTCTGGGCGGGAACCCCTTTGTGTTTTAACTAAGCATTATGTTATACTTTAGCTATTGAAAAATAGCAGATCTACAAGCTCGTAGCGCGCCACTCGGTGGCGCGCTATGAGCTTGTAGATCTGCTATTTTTGAAAAATCGTGAAAATGCGGCACACATCTGTCAGGCCTAAATGGATTAACATGTACAGTATGTTGTAGAAGCCAAATGAGAAGATTGAATTGTACAACAACAATACATTAGCACAACAGTACATTGTGTTCCAAGACAGTACCTGTGCTGTAAGGTTCTTCAACAGACAGCAACATCAAAACATCACACCTGTGTGAAGTGAGGGGCGTTCTTATCGTCATACATCATCCAGTCATTGTTCATTATATCTAACACAATGCTTTCTATACACCAATGCTTTCTATGTCAGCTCACACCAGCAATGCAATAGCCTACTTTGTTTTCAAGAATGTTGCGCACAAATGTCAGTCGCATTAAAGAAACCCTATCAGTTCCATTTCCCTGCTATTCCAAAGCCCCCTCAGGTACATTCTTAAACTAGTTTCAGCAATGGAATCATCTTTTTTTTGGGTGGGTAGATCTCGTTTAGCTGGTCGTACCTCTTAAGTCCAAAACGTGTGGGAACCCCTAGCTGTTATACACCATAATGCTACATTTATTTCAGTCGCCATACTGATACCCTGGGATATGATCCTAAATAAATATTCTGGGTATAGTATGGGTATTGTGTAACATGGGGCCATAAGGGAAAAGGTTTAGGTGTCTGGCTGGCTACAGTATGCCATCCTACTATAAATGTGCCACGTGTCTGCGTGCGTGTGTGTACGGTTGTAATGCCCGTAACTCGAGAACAGTTTGCCCCACCGACTTCATATTCGACACACGCGTTCAACACCCCCACAGGGAGTGCAGTGCCCGGACTCGAGTCAGTCGGACCCACGGTTCTCCAGAACCACCACAAAAGGCTCTGCTCAGGCTCTGCCAGCGGGCCTAATCAGCCTAAATCCCCTCACCTGTGCAATTTGCCAGCCTCTGCCAATTGATTGCCATGGCAACCCCACACCTGACAATTGATTAGCCTACTTAACCAGTCCACTTTTCACAATCAGTCAGTCAGACAGTTAAAACGGGTGCTATGACAAGTTGACAACGGGTATTATTAGGTTCCCAAGTTGCATCGTTCTCAAGTAGGCCAGTAGCCGACGGGCACGTACAGGTCTAGTTACATTAACTTTAAATTGTTAAATTTCAAAAAAGGGCCACAGCACGTGGTTAATGTACTCGCGCGAGCCCATAGACTGCAATGCATTCCGGATGTCCGTATTCAATACTTCCGGTTGTCCCCATTCAATAGAAGTCTATGTAGAAGAGGTCTGGCCCCATGAAGTGAACGCAGTTTGCGTAACTCTGTCTTACTCTATGGCTCTGTGTTACGCGAAGCATGCGTGCATGGGGCATTTTGGTGTAGCTCCAGGGCCCTTGGAGCATAGAGTATATATATAATAGAGACTGAACTGGCGCGAAGCTCCGCCCCCCCAGCTATTCATGTCAGTGGAAGTTGCTCAGTGGCGTTTTGAAGCACCCGGAAGACTGCCGGAAGTCCCTCCCAGGACCTCAACTTTGAGGTCCTGAGTGACGTAGGGCAACCGAGCGCTCAATGTTAAAGCCCAGCTGCACGGGGTTTCCCGGTCATGAATCCACGGGTCCGCCTGTAGTCCCTCCTCCTACCACTAGGACCCAGAGCTTCAACGTTGGAAAGTCTGCCTGCCCCCTTGCCTTGGAGGGGTTGATTTGGCACTGACTTTGAGTAGTACTTCATGGCGAGTGGCCACTTTTATTTACTCCTGGTTTTTTTTTGGCTTTTGCCTTTATTGATAGGGTACATTATTTTTTGGACAGGAGAGGGGGAGAGAGACGGGGGGGAAGGCATGCGGCAAAAGCCGACGGGCTTGGATTCGAACACCCGCGGCATGCTGTCAGGCTGGATTACCGGCCTAGGTGCCTGGACCGCTCAGCCAGGCCTATTTACTCCTTAAACACAATTAGATAGCTGATATAAATAGACAACATTTGAATTCCTTTATTCACATGACATAAATAGGACAACATTAAAACCAACCGAGCATCCCAACTGTTAACTCAGTCAGTTCTCTCAATGACTTTTTCTATATTAGAAGTGGTTTAATGAGGCTTACTGCAATTTACTCAACTGAAAAAAATAAACAAAAAAAGAAACTGAAGGCTATTTCAGGTTGGACACCGTGTTCTGAAATAAACCCTTTACAGTTTACATAATATGATCTCAAGCATTAATATGATTGTACCCAGCTTTAAGTAACTTTAGGCCAATTTCTAAAGCCTTACAAGCCAAGCCATATCACCAATTGTTAGTGACAAACATCCTGAAAATGTTATACTGTAGCCTACAGTATATTTGAAGTGCTGAAGGCAAATCATTTTAATTGTGGCATATACGGTTATTAGGTGTATTGAGGAGTGTCAAATTCAGATTAGCTGAACTCCCAATTTTAAGTACATGTCTTTTTGACTAAACAAGGAAAACTAGAAAAAGTGCCCTTCCGGGCACAGGTCTCCACCAGTGTGTGTGATGTTTGGCAAAATGTGTAGGAGTAATATATAAACGTGTGTGTGTGTGTGTGTGTGTGTGTGTGAGACGCGGCTTGGCCTGTTGTAGCGCCACCATGAGGCTGATTCGAAAACTGTCAAGTGGCATTTCTTCCTCAGCCTAGTGGGAATATGCATGCACAGTTTCACCGCAATCGGACGCTGCGTTGAGTAGTTGTGGCGATTTGTACAAAACGGGTACAAAGCAGGCTACTCCTGAAAGGTTTAGAAGCCAATCGTAGCCAATGAGGGTGGATTATGATAAATCAAACAAACCCGTCTTGATCACATGACTATGGAGAACATGTGTACTGATTTGCGTGAAATTTGGATAAAATCTGAAGGAGTAATATTAGAAAATGTGTTTTACATATGTCGGCCTCCTGGTGGCGCTATAAAGAGCAGATGTGAAAAATTCCAGGCAAAGGTTTTTCCTTGGCCTCTAGGGAGTTGGCATACAAAGTTATCCACAGATCCATGCAGTTAGAGGTAAAAACACTTTTCGGCCAGTTATAGCGCCACCATGAGGCTGAGTTGAAAATGTTCATGTGTAATTTCTTCCTCGGCCTAGTGGGAAATGTGCGTGCACAATTTCACGGAAATCACATGATGTGTTCATGATTTGCAGCATTTTGTTTGAAACTGAGCACTCCTGCGAACTTTGGAAGCCAATCTTAGCCAATGAGGATGGAGTCTGAGAAATCTGAAAGACCTGTTTCGTTGAATGGCTCTAGAGAGACTGTGTACCAATTTGTGTGATGTTTGGACAAAATCTGTAGGTGTACTGTCCAAAAACTTTTTTGCACAAAGCGGCCTCCTGGTGGCGCTATAACAGGCCGTTCTGGAAAATGTGGGGCAGAGGTTCATCGTTGGCAAAGTTTGGCATCGACCGGGTTAACGGTGCCGGAGATTAGCTGGTAACAGACGGACGGAAGGACACACACACGGACACACGGACACATACACACACACACGGACGGAGTGCAAAACATACTCTCTCCCCATGCCTTCGGCCTGGTGGAGACAAATATAGAATAAAATAGCCTATACTAAGTTTGCATAGAAAACTACAGTGTTGTGTATACAGTGTGCAGTCATACAGGTATCTGCATCTGAACTCATACACTGAACACAATCGTAAAGCAAGTGCTGTAGACAGACAACCAACAACATTGTACTAAATTCAGGCAAAATAAATAATCAAATAAGAATTATAAGCACAGCGCTGGAAGAAACTAAGAAAGCCACTAGAAATGCTTGCAGCAAGGTTTGACAACCTCGCCTAGTACTGACTGGAGGGTGGAAGTGCATCCTGGGGTCGCCGGCAAGACGACCACATCGCCTACTGTCAGACCAAGTTGCTAAAAGAGTCTACTCTAATAATCCTACTTATCCTACAGACCATCAAGCCAGGCTATTTTCTTCAGTAGAATTATAGTTTACAATGGGAATGTGTTGGGGGAGAAATTGCGTGCCTTACATTCTGTCAATTATCTTGTATGTCTGTGTAGGGGGCAGGTGTTAATTATGTGTTCGGCAGACTGCTCAGGCTTGCCACACTCGCATACTGCACTGTCTGTCAAGCCCCACTTGTTGGAGACGATCCGTGCGATCAAAATTTTTTATTCACCCTTCCAAGATGGCTACAAGTGCCTACCCTCCCTAAATATCTTGCACTGACAGGTTCGTCTGGTTTCCAGGCTAACCCGGGCCTGGCCACTCTTTGGGAGATCATTGTTCGATCAAACTGGTCTCCATCTACAAACAGACTAGAAAAAAATAACCAGTCAGTGAAAGGGAGGTCCGAATCAGATTCCATGCCACAATCCTGCTTTAATAAGCCGACTGGGGATTGATTGATAATTGATTGATAATTTTATTAGACAAAAAATGCAAACAGTACAGGGTACAGTCAAGCACAGCATTGGTCCAAAAGGACAGCACCGAAGAAAGACCTTGTGGTCTTGTTTCCATTCGGGTCCTATGCATTCATTCACAACATGTCACAACAGTGACAACAAACAATACGTTTATCAAACACATTCAATCTACATGTACAGGTTGGAACAGAAATACATTCATAAACATAAAAGGGGGGAGGGGGGAGCCAATCACCTTCTCTCCCTTTGACCTGATGACAGTGACAGGTGAGTTTTCAGACCCTTTTTAAAGGAAACCAGTGATCTGCTTGTTTTGAGGGAAGGGGGCAAGGCATTCCACACTTGAGTGGCAGTGCTGTGAAATGTGAATTTACCCATATTTGTTCTGAAAATGGGTGGCACCAGATCATTATTTATGCTCCCTCTAGTATTATGGCTGTGGGAGTTGCTCACCTTTTTGAGGTAATCAGTCAAGTAAATAGGCACTGTGGGCATGGATGGCAGAGCTGCATTTATTATCTTGAATGCTAGTCCCATTTTTAGTTGATTAACTCTGTCTTCAACACTGAGCCAGCCTATGCTATCAAATTGTGTTGCACAGAGGTGGGTCATGGGCCCTAGTCCTAGCAAAAGTCTGATTAGTTTGTTTTGGGCGGTCTGGAGCTTATTTTTTTGTGACATTGAGATGTTGGAAAACCAGGAGGTGCATGCATAGTCAAATAAGGGCTGAATAAGGGCTCCAGCTAGTGTCCTGAGAGCCGTCTTGTTAACATAGGAGGAGATTCTGCCCAAGAATCTTGTTCTTTGATTTACTCTTTTGATCGCTCTTGTTGCCATGCCATCACCGGTCAGTTTATTGTCCAGGATACAGCCCAGATACGTAACCTCTTCTTTACTAGAGATTACTACATCATCAATACTGACCTTAAAATCCTTTACATTTACCCTATTAAGGGAATGGTTGAACCCAAAAAGAATGGATTCTGTCTTACCTAGATGCAATGAGAGTTTGTTATCTGGGAATGTTCCATGAATGTTCATATTGCTATATGAAGCATCATGCTGAGAATAATGTCACAAATTCTGAGACACAGTGACTGGCTTTATCAGCAAGTGCATTGATGATCCATCCATCCATCTTCAACCGCTTATCCAAAGTCGAGTTACGGGAGCAACAGCTCCACCAGAGAGCCCCAGACTTCCCTCTCCAGAGCAACACCAGTAACTTCCTCCTGGAGAATCCCGAGGCGTTCCAATGCCAGTGAGTCGATGTGATTCCTCCAACTGCGCCTTGGTCTGCCCCGGTCTCCTCCCAGTGGTACGTGCCACGAGGACCTCCCTAGGGAGACGCCCGAGAGGCATGCTAATTCCTAACCAGATGCCCGAACTACCTAAGCTTGCTCCTTTCCAGGCGAAGAAGCAGCGACTCTACTCCGAGTCTCTCTCACGTGACTGAACTTCTCACCCAATCTCTAAGGGAGATGCCAGCGACCCGTCGAAGAAAACTCATTTCGGCCGTTTGTATTCGTTTGTATTCGTTTGTATTCTTTCGGTCATGACCCACACTTCATGACCATAGGTGATTGATGATGTTATCCCAAAATGACTGTTTGGATAACCTAACCAGAATGGTTAAATGCTGAGGTGTGTGCCTGCACTACATGCACGCAACACCGCCTTCAGATCTGGGAAGGGAACACGGGGACCAGTCTACACGAGACAAAAATATAATAATTCACCCACTTGAAAAAGCTAATTGTTAACAACCATGAACCCAAACAACATGATCTGAGAAGTTCTCCAATTAGGCCTAATCTTTACATTGAATACAGCCTAATTCCAATGTCCAGAAAAGAATACAATTCACAATTGTTTATGATAAACCTTTTTCATTTCTCAGGAATATGTCATGCTCAACAAATTAACAATAGGTCTTCATTGTTCATTTTTTGTATTATGTATTCTGCCGCTTGGCCAGTTCCCACTTGAAAAAGAGACGCAGTCTCAATGTGTTTTTACTGGTTAAATAATGTATAAGCTAGAATGGATGCTCATTGCTGGACGGTAAGGTTGGACAAGACAAACTCCATACTGGCTGCAATAGTTTGTTGCAATGTCCCTGAAAGCCTGAGGAGGGCACCATGAAAAAAAACGTATGTTACTATATCAATGGTGCTCGAAACATTTTCATGTCAAGGACCTCCAAAATGATGTATTTGGCTGTGGACCACATCTGAAAAGATTTAGTTCCAGGGACCTCCGGAAGCAAAGATTTTAGTTAAAAATCTTTTGCACACGATATTTTCAAGATCTTTCAAAAATAGCAGATCTACACTTGGTGCCGCACTGTTAGCTTGTACAGTATATCTGCTATTTTTCCATAGCTAAAGTTTTAAATAATGGTAACGCTAAGGTACCACAGATGTGTTCCAGGTCTTGATGGGTTAACCCCCCGTTTCCTGAGAGCTAAGAGTGGGGAGTTATGACAACAACAACAACAACAAAATAAAACTTGTCGATGTAGTACAGGTACAAATTTAAAAACAAAACCAATATTATCATATCAAACAGAACCTGCCATCTGTGCACATTTGGGCTTTGGGCTTCTGATGTGTCGTACTATGCTTTCAAAATGCATATCTACAGGAGGCGTCATATTCAAACACAGAAACTGTGCTAGCCAGTCGACATTCGGTGCTGGTATATTTGCTTTGTCTTGTTTTCCATTTTGATCTGTAAGATTTCGGCTGGACTGGACATGGTTCTTGTTTTTTTTTGCATCACCCCCAACTTTTACTTCTGAGAAAACAGTGGGAGAGGCCCAGTCCCTCCCGATGGTCCTTGTACCTTGATGTGACTCGAAGTTGTCTGACTATCTGAGCACCAGTCTCCCAGTTCCATCTCTGACACGTTAGTTCCTGATGAACCAGAACAAAGCCTGTAAGATCCCTCATGCATGGGTCTCCAGTCTGTTCTTAAGTCCCGGCTCATGACCAAGGGCAACCCCGGGGTTTTGCTGTCAGGCCTCATCCAGCTCTGGAAATCCCTGCCTGAGAATATCTCACACTTCCAAAAACTCAGTACCATCTTTAAAAATCTCTATTCAGAATTCACCGCCATGAAGCCGACAGCCATGCATGGATTTGTTCTCATGTTTTTGTCTTTCTTTACCACAATAACATTTAGATAGCAGGTTATTTAGACAGATGGTAGGTATCCTAGAGTTTCAATTAATGTACAGATATTCTTTTGATAGCATTTTGTTTAGACTGATTTCTTGGTTTATCCGTGATCCACACAGTTTCTTTGCATTTAACTTGCTTAAGTCGCTCTGGTTAAGGCAAGTGTGTACGCCTAAATGTTTCCATTTTGTTTCAATGCTATATTGTCTACACCAAGCAAAACCCATACTCTGAACGCTGCAACGCGGAGCGAGTGGCAACAGAAGCTAATGTTATGAGCTAACTAGAGCTAGAGGACGACCATAACAAAACACAGTGAGTGAACCAACAAAAGAACAACGGAAACGAACGACAACGGACGCTACAAGAGCTTGTTGCACCTGGCAGTTATGACCGAGTCATTCTTGTTTTTATTGCACCACCAGGAGGCCTGATTGGCCAATATTGGCTTCCAAAGTTTGCAGGAGTGGCTTGTTTTGAACAAAATGCCCAGCCCCCAAATCATTAACACAGTGTCCGACCCGACTGCCGTGAAACTTTGCACATGCACATTCCCACTAGGCCACACAATCGTGTTTCAAATCGCTCCGTTATAGTGCCCACCGGACATATTTTTGAGAAACACAATTTTTGTTACTACTCCTACAGATTTTGTCCAAATCTCATGGAATTCAGTATACATTATCTCTGTAGTCAATCTAGTCATATGATCCAAGTTATATATGTGTCACATTTTCCATACTCCATTCCGATTGGCTATGATTGGCTTCCGAAGTTTGCATGGGTGGCCTGTTTTGCAAAAATGCCACACATCATGTCTTTGCACGCACATATATGCACTAAGCCAAGGAGGAACATGCCATCCCAAATATTTTAAATCTCCTCATGGTGGAGCTATAAGAGCCCACTTCTTGCCCTTGTAGCCCCCTGTTTATGCCAGATTACATTTTCTGCCATTTTAGATCACATTCCAATTGGCAAAGACTGCCTTCTAAAGTTTGCACGACCTGGCTAGGTACTGGCTAGGCAACCCGGCCTGGCAGAGCCCTGTGCATGCACTTTACTAGTGTATTTTTTTAACCTCTAGTTTATACACAACCTGTTTTATTCCCCAATTGTCCTGTTTCTTCTCTATAGTTTTACCTTTTTCTGACTATTTCCTCTCTAGGCCAAATTTTATGTATAGGGTTTTGAGCTGTCTAGTTTGGTACTTATATTATTTTTAGTAATAATAATAATCATCACTATTATAATTAATTACCAAACAAGAACATAACTTATTCACTACAGTAGAAAAGGACTGCATGGCCCCCAGGGCACTACCCTATAAATAGTTGCTTTGCATGTAATCAAGCCATGCTTTGTGGGGAGACTGCTTTGCCCAAGGGTGTGAGGAAGAATAAAAGGATTTTTAAGCACAATAGACAATTATGTAAACAGTATTAAACATACATACATACATACATACATACACACACACACACGTTTGTACATAGGCAAATCCTAGTAGATAGGCAAATCCTAGTAATGATTGCATTTCTGGTTGTGAACGCTGTAAAAAAACAAAAAAAAAAACAAGCTGTGGTCTCCCCCAAGTGGATGTAGTTTAAAATGACACTGTGGTACAATATAATATACAGACATTCAGGGACTTTAATTTAAATCTAATATACAAACCCAGTGGACACAGATCGGGAAAAAACATCAGGGAGATGACATTTTAGCAACAGAGATTTGTGTTGTAATGTAAAACATCAGTACAGTGAGTACACCATGTGCAACATGGAAATATGAGGCTAGACATTTAGTTGTAATTGTCACCACTAGTTAATCTGTGTGGCACCTCAAAGGTTCAAAGCTGAAACTCACCACTTTTATTTTTGTTATGTTTTACATATGCATGCGACACGTGCATGTGCACACACACACTCCTCATAGAAGTGAAAGCTTACAGCCAGGTACAAACAGGTGTACAGCTAATCTCCAGCACCGTTGCCCCGGCCGATGCCAAACACTGCACACGGCCTGCACCACCAATCACCTGAGGCCGATTTTTCATTACACATTTCATTACATACTCGTACATATTTTATCCATACATCATGCAAATCGGAATGCACCATCTCTATAGTCATGTCATGTGATCTACACAGATCTGTCCCATTTCCCATATTCCATCCCGATTGGAAAAGATTGCCTTTTAAAGCTTGCAGGATTAGTCCGTTTCAAACAAATTGACACAAATCACACGATTTCCATGAAATTATACACGCACATTCCCACTAGGCCGAGGACGAAATGCCACTTAAGAAAATTCACAACTTCGTATGCACACTCCCTAGAGACCGAGGAAAAACCTTTGTCCTGCATTTTTCTCACCTGCCTGTTATAGAGCCACCATGAGGCCGATTTTTGCAAAACACATTTCTTTAGCCTATATTACTTGCACAGATCATATTCAAATCTCACGCAAATCGGTAAACAAGATCTCTATAGTCACACAGCATACAACAGATCTACAACACAAGCAGGAGCTCAGCAAATACATAATAATCACACCCATGTGAAGTGAGCGGTGCCATTTATCATGATGACGGTGATGTATGATGAGAGAAAGAAAGAAAGAAAGAAAGAAAGAAAGAAAGAAAGAAAGAAAGAAAGAAAGCCATGGGCCATGAGGAATAGACCACATAGACATACAGTACATGATTTTGCCACCAAGCCAGTCATGAACCAACAGCCACTCTAGCTGTCACAACTCACAAGTTCACAACCTTCACCGCAGCCACAACACAACACACATCAGCATTGTTTCATTGCCACCCAGTCAATTAGGCCTCAAAATGACAATAGTACAACAGCTTGAATCACATCAGCTAAGAACAAAAAAAACAAGGTTCCTACCTTGAGCCGTCTTCTACTTGACTCAGTTGTGTAAGTGATGGTGACCCGATTCAAACTTTGGAACCCATGGACACTTTGGACAGTATAGAGCTCTCTAGTAGTAGCAGGATTTTGGCGGAATTCTCCAAATTCTCTGTGAATGAGAAGTGTTGTGATTACCATCTTGTCACTCACCCTTGGTAGCCCCAAACAGATGCTTGTTCACTTGTTGCTGGTTGTCCTGGTTGATTTAATACTGCAAGCAGAATTGTGTAGCACAGTGGCCAGGGACTTCTGTAGGGCAGGCTTCGGGGCCCAGCAATCTGCTGTGTAGGAGAACTAACTCTACAGTCGATGCATTGCATCCTGTTATATGGGGACTGCATAGTACAGGACTCCAGGCCTATAATGAAGAGGAAGGGGGCAACACTGCTGCTAGAATGTCAAACTCCTCACCGTTGCTGTCTGGGATTGTGTACATGGCTCCGATATGACCCAGAGTAGGTTGGGAGGGACACAAATATTTTTCCTGACAATTAGGACCCCCGTGGACCCCAGAGTTGTGGACCCCCATTCGAAAATCATTTGTGCCAGCCAGGGATCCCCATATTATGTGGGTTGTTATGCCCATTATTATTATTTTAATAGCCCATCTACAAACTGGCAAAACTAGCCGAACTGTGGACGTTCCGGCCCCCACTTTGAGAACCACTGTATAGGCCTATAGTAGCCCCTCTCGGAACCCTCGTAAAAGGTTTCTGACATTTGGATGTTTACCTTTTACGGAAAACATCCAAATGTCAGAAACCTTTTACGAGGGTTCCAAGAGGGGCTAAGGCCTATAGATTCAATTCAACCACACACACACACACACACACACACACACACACACACACACACACACACACACACACACACACACACACACACACACACACACACACACACACACACACACACACACACACACACACACACACACACACACACACACACACACACACACACACACACACACACACACGGCAAATAAAGGAAAAACAGCGCCCTCTTATAATTACACAGAATTCAGCTCGATTTCATGGGAATGCTCATTAGCATCTTAGAAAGGACTCAGAGTCAGGCTGCAGGACTCACTCTCACTGTTATCCTCAGCACTCACTGTTATCCTTTTAGGATGTCTTGTTTACTCAAGTCATGCCCCAGCAGCACATCAAACATTTTGTGAACGTTTTTGGCCTGTAGTAGTAGGCCTTCCTCGGCGTGAAAGAAAGATTGATTCACGCCGAGGAAGGCCTGCCCTACAGGGCAGCTGGGCCGGCCAAAACGTCTTGTGTTTGATCTGCTGCGGGGGCATGACTTGAATAAACAAGAAATTCTAAGGTGAGTGCTGGTGGTATTCCTTTCGTAGAGATATATTTCTGCCAGATATGTGCACCCAATACACACTGAACTTTGAATGACTCGTCTGATGAGTGCTGCTTGGCGCTTGCTTCTCTCCTTCAAGCAGCTATCTGCTTAAATGGTAGCTACTTAGCTAACTCACCTGCATCCACTCAACTGGAAAGAAAATGCAGGTTGAGGTTAATTAATATGACAACTTTTCTTTCACCTGCCATTGTCTGCCACATTATCTGTATCTTAGCAGTAGCCTATTCAACCACTGACAACTCCACTCAACCCCCCCCCCCCCCCCCCCGTTTTACTTACAAACAATGGGGCTTGTTTGTGTCAATTAAACTGCGGTCTTGCGTGAGAGGGGCGCGCTAAATTTGGAGCCCGCCTCCCTGAACAAGCCTGCTTCTAGGGAGTGTGTAACAAGTTCAACAACCTGCATAGTACCGGTCATATACTAACACATGTCATCTCTGCTGCATTATACTAGCCAACACACGAGAGGAGGTTGAATGCACTGAAACCAGCGCTCTCCAAAACAACAGGTTTGGAGATCTGTTGGGAATTGATAACATGAAACAGTCACCCGTGCGCACAGTCCCAAATAATTGGTCTATTTGGTTTCATTTTAAACTCTCAAGAGTTAAAGCTAAAGGGTTTAAATACCTTAAGGGTCCATTTGGTTACCAACTCTCCATCATTTAGCTGGGGACCACATGGAACCGCCTGGACCACTGGTGGGGTGGTGGTCCCTGCTGGTTGAAAAGTGAAAACCACTGGTGTATTTGCTATAATACCAGAGTGGTGCTCTGTATAATACAATTCCTATGCTGCAGCATAGTATTACGGGGTCCCATGGCTCCCCCTATTGACCGTTTATGGTACATACGCGCGCATGTGCACCACCCTGTATGTTCGCCTGGGAGGCCTTTTTAGCTCCTGCTAAAACTCCACAGAAGAACAAGAAGTTTGTTAAAACAACACGGCGTCTGATCTGACTGTTGACACTTTAACATGTAATGAAACTAACGTGTCGTTTCAGAACAGTTTCGTCAACCACTGAAAGTCTGAAACACAGCAGGTAAGATGAACAAATTCACGTTGTTGTGTTTCATCTATTTATCTTGTATATGTACTCATCTTTTAAGATGAAATCGTATTACTCTTATATCTGCTTGTTTGTTATGAATGTGATTGATCATAAACTGTAACAACTAACAACCAGCAGTAATCATTTATACATTGTTCCGAATCTGGGTTGCACGTGGTTTGTTGAACTCGATCCCTCTGGTGTTGAGCTTAGAGTTGAGTGTATACTTCGTTGTCATCAAATGGGTTCAGATCTGAAGTCTCCTGGGGAGGCGCGTCTGAAGCCTGTCCTGGACGGGGTATCCGGACGTAAAAACAAATACTACTAGGCTACTACTACTATATACTACTACAACAACATGGGTACTTGGGTATCTTCTTGGTGGTGTGTGTAGCGAATCTTGTAGACCAGACCCATTGGCATTGCATTGCAAGATGCTGTACATTCCAGCTTATAAAAATGGGCAGGGGTGAGGTGGGTTCTGGGAGTGAGGCCAATTAAGTAGCCTGACCAGTTTGTTTTGGGAAGTCTGGAGCCTTGTTTTAAGGGCCTTTGAGGTGCTGTGGTTTTGTTTGATTGATCATATACAGTTTGCAGAATGGGTACATTTCCCTTGAAAGCACAACTCAATACATAGATTTACTGTGGACGACACACTGACAACAGGGTCCACCATTTTCAATTCATCAGAACATTGAGAAATACAAATATACACTTCTATATAAAAAAGCACACCCGTGTGAACTGAGTGGTGCAACTACACATTTATTGTTATAGTTACTGTATACTGTCAGTGACGTCACATACTAACCATAGCAACCATGCTCACCCGTACGGGCACAAACACACACGGGTACTAACAAAGCCAGTTGTTGGAGTGGTTTGCACCACTCAAAAAAACAGGAAAGCATGTAAGGAGGTGGTAAAAAGGGAAAGGAAACATACAGAAAGGGTCGCTAACCCTAACCTCAGTCTTAACCGGCCACGTAGGTTGGACTAACGGGAGGTCGGACTTACGGGCAGCCCCCCACCCCCATGATATGGAGTTCACGATGACATGACCAAATATGACCAAATATGATAGATGGCACAGGATAAATTGTTTATAAAAACAGATTTTAACCTATCACATAAATCCCATGTTAAATCTCAAGATTCACACATGTTGGGGAGTTGGGCTAACACCACTAGGTCTCCAGTTATTAAAGTCCTTCCTTATTCACTTGATTTCAGACCGGCGTGTGGAGTCCAGACTGCAGGTGAAGATAAACTCTCCAGACTCGGCCAGGGACGTTTCTATTAAACAGGAACCTGAAGACCACCCACGTCTTAACCTCGCCTCACCAGGCTTTCCACCTCGGAGGAAAGCCTGGTCTCTGTTCCATAAGTGCTGTGTGAACCGGTCTGGAACGGATGATATCATTACGTCATGTTGTAGCATGTTTTGTAGTCATCAGGCAGGAACAATCAAACGGAACTTCCTTTTCCCTCAAACCGGAAGAATAACAATAAAAGCTCTCGTAGCCTGTAGCTTTTATTGAGAAAAATCGGTTTGAGGGAAAAGGAAGTTCCGGACTACAAAACAATACTACAACATGACGTAGCGATATCATCCGCTCCCGACCGGTTCATAAACCCAAAATGGAATGGTGCACGGGCTACCCACACCTCAGTAAGTTTCATGTGCTCTTCCTTTCTTGAATATTTTCTGTTCGGTACGGCTGCCTTATTTTCACTGTACAATAACAATGGCAAAAAAGAAAAAATACCAGGACACTCATAATATCCTGATATGTAAATCCATCATTGGAATATCTGTCAAATTTCATTTTGAAAGATATTCTCTATTCTCTATTCTATTTAATATTTAATTTCTTATTACCATAAACCAAAGTACATTGTATTTTGCACAAATGCGATGTGAAAGTCATATATATTCACCTTGTGATTTTCTTTACAATATGGATGTAGTTAGATCTAAAATAGGTTTTTATGGTGCGCCTCCGTCTAGAAATGGGTCTGGGAGTCCAATTGAACCCCAGCATCCCTAAATTGTGGGGGGAACAGTGGCCTGAAATAACCAATCTACAGTACAAGCTCACAGGTGCATATCATTGGTCCGACGTACTAACAGTCCGACGCACAATAGTCCAACACCCTACCCCAAACCCTAACTGCAAGCGGGGTCTCAACCGGCCACCTATGTTTCTTAACCGGCCACGCATGTCGAAGCCACGGGTGAGTCTTAACCAGCCATGTATGTCGGATCCACGGGTGAGTCTTAACCGGCCACGCATGTTGGAGCCATGGGTCAGTCTAAACTGGCCATGCATACCTCTTAACTGGTCACTCATGTCGGAGCCATGGGTGAGTCTTAACCGGCCACGCATGTTGGAGCCATGGGTCAGTCTAAACTGGCCATGCATACCTCTTAACTGGTCACTCATGTCGGAGCCATAGGTGAGTCTTAACTGGCCACGCATGCATCTTAACCAGCAACGCATTTTGGAGCCACGGGTGACTCTTAACCGGCCACGCATGTCGTACCAGGACGTCGGACCAGCATATGCGCCCCCAAGCTCACGACACGTTGCAAGAGATTTGATGGAAAAAGTATAGGGCCGACCCCGATCAACTAAGTATTAGTTCATTAAGTACAGAGGGTTAGTTCACTAAGTATAGAGTGTTTAAGTGGTTAACAACTTTCAAACAAGTATTTGAAAGCTTAGCGTGTGCACATTCTTACTCTTTACAAAACTAAAACATTACCATTATGTGCGATGCAATTTCTATCAGGTGTGAAAAATACTTGCTTGGCCTACTGGCAGCATGAACATGAAATTTTGTGCTGATTCAGTACAGTAGTTTGTGAGATTTGCCCCAGACACACAGGCAGACAGATTTACAGACTCACAGACCCATTTACAGACTAACAGAGCTACGCCATACAGATATTTTACATTGTTAGGCTACCATCCCCATTTCAAGCTTTCATTGTCAGAAGTGCTTCTTATAACGTGGCCTGACTAATTTACTCCCAAATCAGAGCTCAGGTGTGAAGTATCATGCTTTTAAATTGTTTTACAATTTCATGATTCAAATACAATATTTGCTGTAACCAAGGTTATTATAGTTAACAATTATTTTAACAGGCTAAATTTACTGTAGGAGAAAACTATCGCACACCTAGCAATCAGACGTATGCACAGGTGCGTAGGCCAGTGGACATAGGTCATTAAACATAGGTTTAATGAAGCAACGTTTCGGTCACTAGGGACCTTCCTCATGCCTGAGGAAGGTCCCTAGTGACCGAAACGTTGCTTCATTAAATAAGACAATACTCTTGTGCCGAGCAGATACACAGTGTGCGGGTGTACCTTATTGCTTTCAACAGGCTACATTTAAAACTGAACTAGTCAGTTTGTTAACTGAACTAAATAAAAACAAACAAAACCAAAAAACGAAAACTAACTGAAGCTGTTTTGTCTCAGGGTCTGACTGAAATTATAGACAAAATGCCCTTAGTTTTAGTTTTTCTTGTTACCAACAGTAACGGAATAATATATATTTTGAAATTATATCTTTTGTTGAGTTCCAAAACTATTATAACCATTATTCATTTTGGGGTTAAAGTAACTAAATATATTGCTTCAAATTGTTTTTGTATTTTGCTAAAATCTTGCTAAAACTTTCAGAACAGTAATAACCTGTAGTGAGTAACAATTTAGTCAATCTTATCTTGTTAGGTAATAGCTAATTTTCTCCATGGAACATGGAAGAAGAATGGATTTACATTTTAGGAATACAGTGTTGACTATCATTTTATTTGTGTGCTCCTAGACATCCTGCACATGGTTGTGTGTAAGGTTTCCCCTAAACGGGAGAAGAGCCCCAGTCTGCTCCAGGAGGAACCAGAGCCTCCACACATTAAAGATGAGCAGGATGAACTACTTCAAAGACCAGAGGAGCATGTTGGGTCAATGTTGACATTACTAGCAGTGAAAAGTGAAGATAATGATGAAGATATCTCTTCGTACTGCTCTGAAGTTGAAGTCGAGCATGAATCTGACACTGAAGTCACTGAAGACAGTGATGATTGGGAGGAGACCAGTGGAGGTCAGCAAGTGTTAAACACAGGAACAGGAACTACAGTTGGCATGAATGAAAATAGAAAGATGATAATTAGGGATGTCCCGATACACTTTTTTCGCTTCCGATCCGATCCCGATACCACAATTTCTGTGTTAGCTGATACCGAATACCGATACCAGTGTCGTGATCTCATGTTGTGTTTATAGCAATCTAGCTATATATCTCGTGTTGTGTTTATAGCAGACTCCTCACTCAAATGTGCACTTGCAGTTTGGGCAACTCCAAAGCAAACTCCACATGTCCCAGCATTTTATTTACCTGCCATAGTGTCAACCCCTTACCCCTGTGTCGGATCTGTGGTTAGACTGGCATATTCACCGATACCGATATGACCCGATATGACAAATAAGGGCCGATCCGATACTTTTCCCGATACCGATACAGTATGGGACATCTCTAATGATAATCATATTCAATAAAATAGATATTAATAACTGGGAAGCCGTAGGACTCCCAAACACGGGACTTGTTTGATGATGGAAGCTTTTAATCACCATTTTTATCCTGCCTCTCCCTTTCTCTCACCCTCTGTCACCCCCATCTGTCTGTCTGTCTGTCTGTCTGTCTGTCTGTCTCTCTCTCTCTCTCTCTCTCTCTCTCTCTCTCTCTCTCAGGAGTGATGTCCCAGTCTTCCCAGACTCAGTTCATCTCCTGTTCTGAGTGTTCAAACTCCAACTCCATCACATCTCAGGTCTTCCTTCATAAACACAAATGTAAGAGACACAATGACCTCTGCTGCCAAAGGCTGAGGAATGGACAGATCACCTCAGCAGCCTGTCAGCAAATCACCAACTCTGTAACCAGCCAGAAACAAGGAGACACTAATGAACTGAGACCTTACAGTCATCAACGGTTTAACGGATTTTCTGTGATCTGGACTGGATCAATTGTGACAACTGTATTAAAACAAAAAGAGTATTTGGGATTTCTGTTGTCATGCATTGCCATAACAATGTTCTCCTCTCCTCTATGATTTTGCACTTCGAAGTTTGGATAAGCGCCTCCATTGAATGCATGGATTAAAGTTCTCAGTCGCCATGACTGATTTAAGTCATTTGGATTCTATAGAAGCTAGCGTCTTCTGTGAAAGCATGCTGCACACCGAAAATGGCAGATCTACAAGCTCACAACACGTCGCAGGCAGCGCAATGTATTGTGAGCTTGTAGATTGGCTATTTTTGGTCATTAGCCTAGTTATTTTAAGATGAAAGAGTATTTGAAGTGATCAAACTAGCAATAAAGTTTAGAAGCATCTCCCAAAAACATGAATGGTCTCAGAAATGTCATAAAAGCAACCTTAGTGCCTCAAATCTGTGATTTCTTCAGCTGGTCGGCCTAAAACAATATTTTATTTTTTATTTTTGCTTTATTCCATGTGAATGCCTGAATTGTAAGTAAGTGTTGAAGTGTTCGGTTCCCACGGTCTTGAAATTCCTGGAAATGTTTTGAAATTAGACAACATTTTCCAGTCCTGGAAAAGGTTTGGAATTTATCAAGGGTCCTGGAATTTATTAGTGGTCCTTGAAAAATATTTAATTTTGTTAAAGCCTTTTCCAAATCATACATAACATCACACGAAATATGTAACAGAAGTAGTTTTTTGCAGAACGAGCTGCGTGATTGCAACCTAATATGTACTGGATATGAAAAAAGAACAGATCTACAAGCTCACACCGTACATACCCTAGGACAGGTGTAGCAAACAGTTTGGCATGAAATGTATTTTTGCTACACTGCCTGTCTTCGGGCATTGCACAAAGGAGTAAGAGACTTGTTATTGCGCTGAATGATTGTTATAACTGTAGGCCTGGAAATTCAGGGTTAAATATTCTGGAAAAGTTTTGGAAATGCATTGGTATACAAATGTGTGAGAACCCTGTATGTAGCCACTTAAACCCTGCATGTTTTGTTGATCGGGGTCCCCAAGAGGTAAAATCTCTAGAAATCTCTTCACTGAAAATAGTGAATATACAAGCTAAAAACGTGTGGCAATGCTGTTCACCTGGCTATCATGACATGTCCAGAATACTGTATATAGTGACACTTGGTTTGAGATACTGCTGGTTGAAATGTAGTTTCAAGTAAAAGTTGAACAAGATAAAATGAATTCATATAACTTGTTTAATTGACCAGATCCAAACAAACAGTATGTACAACAATAAATGCATATAATATATTTGTATAATGTTTTTTCAATAATAAACTATATACTAAACAAAATATACTATACTATACTATATACTATACTATTAAACTACGACTATACTATACTATTCTATATACTATAATATATACTATAAAAAAACAATATAAATGTAGCCTATAATATTTACAATAAATGTCTACTATATGAATCAACAACAATAATAATAATAAATGCATAATAAACGTGTATAATGTTTAACCAATAATAAACATTATAAAACAATATAAAACAGTACAATATTTACAATATTCTTATAGAGTCTATATAAATCATTGCAGAGGAGAAATGCCATGCACGCTGCAGAACATCTCCAGGTACTGCACCCTGTACATCAGCTTCTTGTTGTCCGCCTCCAGCACCTTGAGCTGGCTCTCCAGCTCCCCCACGTAGACCTTCTTCCTCCCTCGGGACATCCTGGCCGCCTCCTTGTTCTGCTGCATACGGAGCTGCCTCTTCTGCTCGGCGTCCATCCAGACTTTGGGCTGCTGGCCCCGGCCCCTGGTGGCCTTCCTCTGAGGAAGACTCGCTGCCGTGCTGCTGGGCAGGGGGCTTCTTTGCACCATGTCCATTGTCGTCGCTGTCCCCTGGTGGAGACCTGAGACAAGGTTGTACAGACCTGCGCTGCTGGGGGGGCTTTGCAACGTGTCCATCACTGTCCACTGGCCCTGGGGTAGAGAGCCCGAGACAAGGTTGTACACTGTGACCACCTGAGGAAGCTGGGCGGTGGTCATCATCTCCTGGAGATGTCCTGAGCTGCTGGGGATGGGCGTGGTGGCCATCAACGTCCCCTGTGGTAAGGCTTGGCTTGAGGAGCCAGGGCTGGATGCCACCTGATGCTCAGCAGTGGTGGTGTCCAAGTCCATCCATGTCCTTGTCTCCTGAGGAAGGCTTGAGACAGGGCTTTGTGCGGTGTCTCCTGGAGAAGGGCTTGAACAAGCCGGGCTGGCTGTTGTGGTGGCCATCTCACGATGGTGCTCAGTGGTACTATAAATGTCCATCATCGTTGTGGTTTCCTGCGGGAGGCTTGAGCAAGCATGGCTGGCTGCGGTGGTGGTAACCGTAACCATCTGATGGTGCTCAGTGGTGGCGGTGGCGTCCAAGTCCATCGTCGTCGTTGCGGTCTCTTGAGAAAGGCTTGAGCCTGGGAATATCAGCTCAAGTAATGCAGCCGTTCCTTCGTCGTTGTCGTCTCCTCCTGCGGCACCTGCCGTCAGCGCGTCCCACCTACCGGCGGTGGTGGTCGTCTGAGGACCAGCTGAGCCGTTGGGGCTGTCGTGTGCGGTGGTGTGCGTCTGAGGACGGGGCATGATGAAGGGGTCCATCATTGTCCCCTCAGTAGGGCTCGAGTCGTCGGAGTAAAGAAGCCTATCGAAGATGGCAGCCGACAGGTCTTCTAAACTGTCTCCTCCTCCTGTGCCGGCCTGCAGAGTCACGTCGTCACCGCCGGGTTGCACCAGCTGCTGGTCATAATCCTGCCACCAGGGTGCGACGACGTCCCGCGTCTCATCCAGGGTGGAGTAAGAATGCGAGAAGACGTCCCGCACCTGCATCTCATCCAGGGTGGAGTAAGAAGACGAGAAGACTGATGGCCCTGTTGCATGGACCACCTGATATCGCTGCTCAGATGTCTCCTTCATCATCACTGTTGTTGTGGGATGAAGAGGAGGATGTTGTTGCCTTGGAGCAATGAGCATCTTCATTGCTGTTGCTGCTGCAATGAGTTGCTGAGATAACTTGACTTGAACGGTAACGGTACTTTCTCTGTGTGTGTCTCTCTTTGTACTGTGCTGGACGAAGTCAAAGGTGCAACTGAACCGTTGAACTTGACGCTGACGATTTATACCTTGAACCGACCAATCACACCGCATCAACAGTCGCGGTCCGGACCGTTGCCACGGCGACCCCGATCTACGTCATTCGAACTCGGCTTCCGATTGGCAGTTACCACAGCGACGCCGATCCTCGCAGTTCGCGGTGTGAACGTGAACGCGTTGGCTGTTCGAGATTTTAAATTTAAAAACCGCGGACGTTGGACAACTCGACTTGTGATTGGCCGAGAGAACCCGGCTTCTGATTGGCCGAGAGACGGTGGAAGGGAGCGCTCAGGTGCAGTCAGTTCAGATCTAACGACGGATCTGGCTGGAACTATTATTATGGCCTGTGACACCACGTGATGTTTATATTTACTTTATTATATGTCAACACATCAATGGATGCATTATAGCCTACTGACAGTTTGTCCAGCTCACACGGCTGTTGGTTTGGGCTAGTTGTGGATGGGCCCGGCGGGCGAGGCAAAACAAGCGCTCCCTAACGTTGTTAGACGTCATCCGAAGGCGACAGCCTGGTAGTAAACAATGAACATGTAGTTGGAGATCACGCTTTAGCAGCTGAAAAAAGTGTGAATATAGTTTGGATTGGAGCATTTGAGTAAAATAGTGTTGCTGCAATGGCGAGGAGACTAGAACATCCTCTCTTTTCTAATTGAAGACTTGTTTCTGGTACTGTTGGATGGATTGGATTCTCTAGCGAGTGTGTTGTGTACGTTAAGAAAAGATCCAAAAAGATGAAAAAGAGATTTAATATGCACACATTCCTGTCACAGCCTGCATACTAGGGAATGTCTGACTAACATTATGTTGTGTCTATATTCGCTGATTTGCTTCTTTGTTTTTCTTGTTGAGAAATACAACTAAGAGAAATCCACAAGTGTTATTTATTAATTATTAGCCAAACAGAGTTCCTGTCTCTACACAAAAAGAGTCCAAAATGTGTCCCAGATTGCCACCAAACAAAATATTATGCAATAAACAGGGGTCATCATGATCAATGTGGCAAATGAAACATTCATAGACATGACAAAGACTTGGTCTTGACTGGGAAATTTTAGATGTTCTTTTTGCACAGCATTATGTTCTCATTTTGATCATAAGACCCAATTACTGAATGTGAGTATCCAGGTCTTCTTACAGAATATATATGACACTTATTTACTACGATACTATGGCATAAGGAGTCCACTAGTACTAGTGGTTACACAAATGTTTTATTTTCAAGGACCCCTTGAACTCAGAGTTACACAAATGAAACTAAGGATCTGGTTCCATTTATACACAGTTACAGACCTGTTATGGTCATTCAGGGCTAGCTCTTTATGTTTCTGGTATTATTATTGTCCACTCATTTAGTAACATATTTATTTTGACAAAAATGTCCAGAATGCCATGGCGATGACCCCTGGCAATAAAACAATGGCTTTCAAACGTTTTGTGAAAAGTCAAAATCTCAAGGCACACGTACTATATTCCGCTATTAGTGTACATTTCCATCCTACACAAACATTAAATTACTGTTGACAATGGAGAATTTGACATCCGTGTCTTAGAAAATCGGCTTAGTGTCTATTTTTGTCTTATACAAACATTAAATTCCCATTGACAATGAATGGAGTTTTACGAGCAAATAGACATAGGGCCCCATCTTATGCCACCCCTTACCCCTAAACTTATTTGCCATTTACTATTTTAAAACATTTTAAATAGTTCAATTAGCCATTCTACATCGTCACGTTGTGATCTTGTAGATCAGCTATTTGAACTATTTTTAAAGTAGTACAAAATGACAAATAAGTTTAGAGATAAGGGGTGGTGCAATATATAGCTCAGTGTCCATGATGAACGATGATAAGAGCGCCCCTCACACAGGTGACTTTTTGAAAAAAAGAGAAAGAAAAATACGGTTGAAAATATGTGAGGGTTTCAAGGATAGGTAGGCCTATAGGGAACTTTGCTGGTACCCAGCATGTAAAGCTCATGAAAACATTTTCTATAGACCGGCAATTTTCAGCACAAGCACCTGACACAGAAGGCATTGGATATTACATTAGCATTAAGAATATACTGCATGCATATAACAATTATCTACTCGCCTGGGAATAATCCATATAGTAGAATCTTTGTTTGTACTGCAAATTGATACTATGGCTATTCAGCTACAGTTGTTGGATTCAAAAACAGTCACATTGAGTCAAAAGCAATTGTGCACACTGTGCAATAAAGACTTCTTTTTTTTTTTTTTTTTTTTACATAAACTGTTTTTTATTCAGCCTGATATGGGTTACACATGGAAAAATGTATTTCTAAGAGAACTACTTCCCTTTGTGAAGCTAATGATATGACAGTTCCTAATCAGCTCTAGATCCCCCACATAACCCCAAACAACAGTTTCCCTGGTTGTGAGGAAAGAAACCTAATCATAATATCATGCTACGTCTGACCTGATCCCATCCCCACCACCACACCCCCCCAAACCCACCCACCACAAAACAAGTTCAAAAACAGCAGTCATATTTTAAGTTTTCTCAACAAGTGATATGGAATGTTAGCATGGAAATGCAAGTAAAAAAAGAAAAAGTTTTCTGCCACGGCAGAAAGCAAGACAACATAAACACAAATGATTCCCAGAATTCTGTTCCCAGGCTGCTACTGTATATGGTTGCTGTCGGGTGGAAACTTAGGTATGTCCAAAAATGTTCAGGAAACGGAAAGGATCTAATGTAGTAGTTATTCGAACCCTTAAAACACAACAAAGTTGAGTGGCAGGAAGTAGGGCATTCATTTATTGGGGGATGGGGTAAAAAGTTTAAATATGGAAATACGTTTCCGCCCGACAGCAACAATATGTGATGCATTAAGAGAAGACCATCTCGGTCCGTTGTGTATGTAAAACAGCAAAAGATTACAACAAAAAATTCAGTTGTACAGTGATTTACTGTCATAATCCCCAAATGTGGATATGAACAGAACCAAGACATGATGCTCAATAGTACAGAAGGTACACAAAATGTACAGTTAGGTTGCAAATGAGCTTTGGAAGCTAATATATTAGGACTGACAGTCATAGACACAGAGGGAAGATCAACTGGGGAAAAGAGGGGATCTTAACATTTAGCAAGTGTTAGTTGAATTTGTACTATTACATTTCACAAAGTGCAAATTTTCATTTGTTGTCTTAACCAGTTTTAGAAATTGCTTTTATATAACAATGAAAAATGTCTATTTCCACTCCCCCCTCCCATATTATCCACAACCAAAATCTACCCAATCCAACTAGCATTAACCACCCATCACTCTGCACCCACCCAGCCCCTACCAGCTATCCATAGAATATTCTTAAAAAGCATCACTAATTAATGACATGCTGTAATGGCACTAGCCAGTTTGTTTGAGATTTGACTAAAGCCCCTTCTTTTGGCTCCTTGTATCTTTTACAGTACACCGTTACTGTCAGCGTGCGTTTTAGACTAGTTAAAATATATATTAATCTATCATTAAATAGTATGCCTCTTGCACAGTCTTGCATGCGTTGGAAAAGCATCTGGGCAAGCTGTACAAGAAGGAGAGACATGTGGACGGACTTGCTCAGGCTGTAGGCTCCAGGCCAGGTCCAGGCACGCTTTTCACAACCTTTAAACTGTGTGGCCTTCGATTCCTTGCAACCATGTAAGTCCAAAAGATGGTTCTCCAGTGTGTTTGTTGAGTGAGCATGTGTTTGTGTGTACATGTACATAATGTGTGGTCCTTAACTCAGTTTCACAAAAGAACTGTAGATCTCACTGAAGTTTTGTTCCCAGCTTTCGTTGTCTGTTCCTAAAAAAAAGAAAAAAGAAAAAAAAGGAGAAATTAGTAAAGAAATTCCAACATTGATGTGCCATGATAGTGTGTGTGTGTGTGTGTGTGTGTGTGTGTGTGTGTGTGTGTACAGACATCGGTTCAGAATATCGGCTGACCGATAAATCAGTGGGGCTCTAGAAACAATACTTTACTTTTAAAGCCTAGTTCTACTAACACAGACAGAAAGCTTTATCATGCTCTATGTGCTATTGTGCTTGTCATATTACACAAAGCACCCCATATTGAATGTTTACATACACAACTAATCAGGCTGGGGCCCAGAACTTAGAAGTGAAGGAATTCTACTTCTTCCAGTGACGTGCACAATTTGCATGAGCCAGAGCACCCCGTCCTCCATAAACAGTTGTAAATCAAAAACACTTGTCACCCTGTCCTGATTAATACATCCCATCCCCGTAGGAGGCGGAGCAGCACAACATGCTTCAGGACTAGCTGCTGGACTGCCAAATGCTACAAGAGGTGGATGTGCCATTTTTGAGACCGACAGCCGTCAACCTTGACTATTCTCCACAAGCACCCACAGCATTTGTGTGATGTGCCTGTGAAAGCCAATAAATGTGCAACGCACAGTCAAAGCTAATGTGCAACACATTACTCACGTGAAAGCTAATGTGCATATCGTGTGAAACTTAAGCCAATGAAAAACACTACTCCAGTCAAAGCTATAGGTGCAACACATTACTCAAGTGAAAGCTAATAATGTGCAACACATTTCTCATTAAAGCTAATGTGAAACACTGTTCATGTGAAAGCTTACAGTATGTGCAGCACACTACTCGTGTTAAATTATGCATGGGTTCCTCCGGCAGTTGAGGTCCCCGACTGTTGCAGAGATATGAGATCAAAAGGTCTTTTTTGTGTCCAACTGGAGCCTTATGGACCACTGCAGGCCTCGCCGCACCACAGGGTGAACAGTCATGACATGAGTCCCAATTGTTGCATCAGTTAATACCATGACTGTGGATACATTCAGCCTCATTACTGGGTTCTGAAAGCCACACACGCAACGCTGGTGCGAATCTAAGAGGAACGGCTATATCATATGGTTACCGAAATCAGTAGAGCTCATCCATTCTTGCAATTTTCCAATTTGATAATGAGATATCTTCCGTGCATTCCTTTTTCAGGTCTGTGGTGAACCCACCCCCACAGGCTTATCATTCTCATTCTTATCCAATTCCTTACTGGGACGAGCAGATGTCATGACACCATCTCTGCACAGTGACAATTCCCCTGTGTGAATTGCAGGCGGCACCACGGTGCATTTTACATGTTAACCCATTTTCGGCAGGAACCCCTTTTGGTGTTTTAAGCATTACGTTATACTTTAGCTATTGAAAAATAGCAGATCTACAAGCTCATAGCGAGCTTGTAGGTCTGCTATTTTTTTTAAATCGTGAAAATGTGGCACAAATCTTTGAAAATTGAACATATATTCTTTCAGAAGACTTTTTTTTTTATTTCGACGTCAGGCCTAAATGGGCTAATCCCAGTACCATGCGTTCCGACAGCTGTCAATCTAATAAAATCTGAAAGACTCCCGACTTCTCCGAGAGATATACTGGTAGTAGCGTAATTTCCCATAAAGCAAGATGAAGCAAATGCTAGTTTAAAAAGGATTCCCTCAGTAAAAATGCCAACTGTGCAAGCACTTGCGTTTTTGGTTTTTTTAAACCTTTTTTTCTCCCCCTAATTCATGAGACCATAATGTAAACTAGACAGGTATTTACCCTGCACATTACTGAGCACAAATACTGTTCACACAGTCTTGTAGACGACATTACTATCTGGCAGGAGCACCAGAAAAAAAGTACTCTGCTGCTGCAACTCCATCATAGTAGAAACACCATGCTGAATGCAAGTGTGTGAAATTAGAGTGTGAAGCCTGCATGAAATAAAATAATAATAATAATGATCTAATCTTACAATACGATGTCTGTTTCCAGCCGGACAGAATCTTACCTTGCTTCTGATCTGGTCACCGTGTATTCAAACCATAAGATGTTTGGGATCAGGCTTGTGTCTCGCACCAGGAAGTACTCTGATATTGGCCTATTATTGTGGAAAAGGAAAATGGGATCGAATGATAAGAGTATATGAATAAGGTACAAAGTTAATAGTGAATACCTGAGACAATGTGCATATCACCTCAGAGACCACCCTCCCAAAAAAATGAAAAGAAAACTTTATTTATATAGCACATTTCATACAGAAAGTGCAACCCAATGTGTTTCAGATTAAAAATTTAAATATGGAGAATATAAGAACATTTAAAATTAAGAATAGACCAAAATAAACAATATACATCTGCTAAACAAATGAAAATAGCAGATGTATAAACTGAAGATCAGCAGAGTGGATGTGCAGGTGCTGTGTTTCTTAAAGGAGGCTTCAACCTTACCTTCATATACCTCACTAATACAGTAGCTCATTGTAAGATGGCATCAACTCCATCTACTCGCTTTGAGCTTCAGAGATGGGCCGTGGACATTGGACAGTGCAAAAACCTGCATAATTCTTGTTTGAGATTACCTCCGATGATGTACCGGTCATGCTATCAGCGGTATCCAATGCCCACGAGTTGCAGAGCGAGTAGACAGTAAGGGCCGATTCATACTCCTATGTTAGAGCCAAATAAAAGTCGGTTCGGCTCTGTAGAGCCTACAATCACACAATGTGACGTCATTTGAGGTTCGGGGGGGCGGGTACCGTCCTAAAGTCGGCTCTTCGGTGCTACTGAAAATTTCTGACGAGCCGAAATCATTTCGGCACTACAGCGCCGAAACAGCGGTAAAATAGGAGTATGAATCGGCCCTAACAGTAGCACCATTTTATAATGATGCATTACTCTCAATCTCTAATCTCACAATGATTCACATTGTGAGCTTGTACATCGGCTATTTTCGTCAAACAATTTGGTGTACTGTGAATGTAGAGACTATGGTCAATGAAGTATATAGGTTTTAAGTAGTTAAACACGGGTCCTTACCATGCTGCCATCTTGGGGAAAAGTGGTGTCAGCACCTCTTGTGTGAACAAGAACCAGAATATGCCAATAGTACTACCCGCCAATCCACCATAGACCACCTGACTCCAGCTGTGATACAACAGGTAGACCCTGAGGATGATAAAACATGATTTTTAAAGTAACATCATGATCTTACACATCATACAGTAGTGTACCTACATTTTCAAATAACGTTTTTGTGCCACACGTTTTTGTACATGGATAATAATTTAACATGACTTAAGGTACACACCATGAGCATTTTCTTGTGCAAATAACTTGCGGTGCGTTTTCTTAATGCAAATAATTTGCTTCTTTAAAAAAAAAAGAAAACACTCATAAAGTCAATGCAAGCCTCCACATCAGCAACAAATTTCCACAGAATGAAAATGTGGCTGTTTTCGCTCCTTATTTTTTGCTGTCAAATCATTTAATTTGATGCAAAAATATTCATCACAGATGCTTTTTTTTTTACATTTGTCATGCTCCTGGTGTGTAAAACCTTTATTTTCATTCAATTTTGTCCAAAATGAATTTAGGGTTAGGCATACAAAGTTAATAGCTGTGTCCCTGTAGAAGAGTTCATATATTGATATGGGTGCAGGAGTGCGCCAAAAAAAAAAGCACAAAATGTCATTGTTATTTAACCCCTTTTTGACCGCAGGAACTTTCTATGAAATTCAGGAACATTCTTCCTTTTCCATCAGGAACCTAGCGGCCTCTGGGAGCCTTTTACACAAGTTGAAAATGTTTTCAACTCAAAACAAATTTCACAGAAGCATATTCGTTAGAGAAGTGGTTTGTTGATGTGTGTGAATTTCCTGAGCTATATGACATAACACGTGTGAATGGATACAGAGTGTGAGAGAAGAGAATTGTAAGCGTACATTGTGCTCCATTACTACACTTAACCACAGGTGCCGTCCCTGGGTGTGCCTTCTCGCTTTGGCACCCTTGAGAAATGATGAGCATCCAAGGCCATGCAGCATCGCGCAGGGCCAGATTTACATTACAGTAGCTCAACGCGGAAAGTCTGTGCATGGATTGGTGGGGAGCGTACCCACATGGTAAAAAAAGAACAAGAGAAGGGCGCACACCAGTGATTGTCTAATAGGCTATAATTTACTGTAGCAATAACGGTAGTTTCAGTTCTGTGTTTCGTGGTCAGTTGTAAATTAATATTATTTTTGTTCTTTCTATTTTCATTCTTATTTTTTTGCAATCCATGATGCACAAATAGCAGCACCGACTCGAGGGAGTGAAGGCACTGTCAACGACAGAGACAATCGTCTTGTAGATTTGCTTTTTTGGTTGGCTATTCATTGTACAATGAGGTTAGGCTTAAGTGGTTGACAAGCGATAACAAAAATGAATGGGACCCGGGCAAAAATAAGACTTTTGGAACATGAAAACTCTCAGATTTATAAAAGTTGAGAAAACAATGTCTTACCTGCTGTATGAGACTGATAAGGCTATGCCCAACAAGATGATGGACAGTATGTGTCTCCACAACAGGTCCACACATCGAGCATTGTTCGTCTGATGCATTCTAGAACACAGACAAAACGATTGAGTTCACAACTACCCCGGAAATAATCTTTTAAAGACTCCAAATCATAGAACTAATGTAGCTAACTGAAAAGGGTAAATTGTCGGGATTAAGCATTTAAAGAGAAGACTCCTGATTTATGGTGTCTTGTTATGCAAAATAACTGTGAGGATTGTGATTTGTACACTGAAATGGGGTTCAAGAACACTGTACACACAGGGTGCGTTCGGAAATGCGCACCGGGAATGTGGTCAGTTTGTTGAGTGTGGTGGGCGTTGACGTCACAGTGTGCCTTATTTACGAACGACCACAGCTGTGACGCATTCACACCGCCGACACCGGACAACCCCAGCTTCAGGGTAGGGTCGCTCAGTGCGGGCACACCCGGTGCGCAGCGCACTGGATTTTCGAACGACAACGCACCGAGTGCACTGAATAAACGAACGACAAGAGAGCACACCAGTGCGTTCAGGGCGCATTTCCGAACGCACCCACAGTGTACTGTCTAGTCTAGAGCACTGATAATGTCAAAGGTGATTTTAAATAGATGCCTTTGTGATGCATTGTTCCCCCGAGATATTTTTGTAATCGACATACTTTTAATCTTCTATGTCGCTTCCTGGCTCCTCAAAACTAACTTTAAAATAGAATGAAGCTCACCTTAAATAAAGGAAAAGAAAGAAGTAAACAACAAAGAACCAGATAAGCTGGGAATGACTGGACGGCATCCCGTAGTCTGTGGTCAGCGATGAATGAGCCCCTGTAAGGACAGCCATATTTTACATCAAAGCACACAAAACACACTAAATAAATAATCCACGTGATTTAGTTGTACTTCATAGATATGAATTTGCAACCAGCCAGGAAGTTCATGCAGAATCCATCATATTTGTTATGTTAGGCATTAGGCATTGTTGATTTCGTCGACTAATACTATAAGTATAACGAACATTTTTGACCTTTTTTTCACTGATGGAAACTAAATGAAAACTAAGCTATGATGACTAAAACTAAGACTAAATATATTGACAATTACATCAACAAATAAAAACTAGACAAAAATGTTAGGAAGGGACTAGTAGACAAAGATCCAGTATAAGTAAGACAGTCGTTTTACACTTTACAGATCGGCTATTTTCAGCACATGTAAAATTACGACAGCATCAAGGCCAGCCAAAATACATTTTAGTCGACTAAATCAACTGTAGATTTAGTCGACTAAAATCTTATGATATTTAGTCGACTAAAACTAGACCAACACTAAAACATTCCAGGTGACTAATATTAAAATTATGAAACCATTCCAAAGACTATGACTAAAACTAAAATCAAAATGTTCTGTCAAAATCAACACTGAAATTAGGGTGGTATAGGCTGCTGTCCCAGCACTGCATTTACCTGCACATGGTCGTGGCTCCCTAATAATGTGCTTCAGTAGCCAGTTCACCCCTTCATTCAGGATGAGCCCACCAAAGAATGAAATCTAGAACAATAGGTTATGGTGACGGGTCACAATCATGATATTTTACTTGACGATTAATTGTCATTCAAATGACTGACAATTATAATGTGTTTTCAACAGTGGAAGATATAAATCAAAATTAAATGTGTTCAATTAATATCGGTCTTCTGACTCCATTACATGGCCATGCATGGTATGATTAACCAAAATAGGGAGGCCAGGTAGAAAGAGGTTACCGTAACTACAAATAAGTCACTTGTAAGTGACATACTCCAACTCACCGTGTGCAGTTCCCGTTTGAATACTATAAGCGTAACGAACCCCACGAGGATGGCAATCGGAAGCAGACTGATGTAGGCCAGCACTCTTCCTGTTAGATCACCTGAAACATGGTGACAATATGTTTGTGTGACACATCATCATCAGGATTCCCACAATTTCATGATCATTGACCATACCATCCATCCATGGCTGTGGGAGGGGTCATCATGTCAGGACTAAAGATGGATATTTGGACTGGAGTTCTCATATTCTACCCGAACCCGACCAGGCCGGACCGGGCCTAATAAATATGCTAATCACTGATCACAGTATGGCTGGGCCTCAGGCTCAGTGAAAACAATAAATAGATAGCATTTTTTTATAATAACAAAAATAATGTTCTGTTTGTGTATTTATCTATTATGAAGATGTGCTGACTGGCGTTTCACTTTCTCATTTTGGACTAAAACCGAAAGTAAAATATTCCAAATTAAATCATCAAAATTCTAATTACAGGTCCAGAGGCGACCGTGCTTTTTCAGTGGCCGGCCCCAAACTCTGGAACTGTTTGCCCCTACATATTAAGTCTGCCCGCTCCTTAGAGGCTTTCAAGTCTTTGCTTAAAACACATCTCTTCTCCCTGGCTTCCAATGTTGTTTGACCTAATTAACCCGTCTAAATACTTGTGTTGCTTCGATGTTGTTTTTACTATGCTATTTGTGTTGATTGTATGCTTGTTTTAGGATCGTGTACAGCACTTTGGTTGAACTTCTGGTCTTTGTAAATGTGCTCTATAAATACAGTTTGATTTGATTTGAAAATATAAGAAAGTAAAAGTAAAACAGAGTTTGGGAGCAGAAAATGACCTGGTGTTGTCAATCAAACCATTCCCTGTTGGGCCACCCTATTTAATCTAATTCTGTATCGCTGAGGTGCAACTGAGTCTGTGACGAGCAGAACATCACTGTATGTAGAGTCCTTGATTAATACACTATTTATAAAACCCTTATTCATCCTCAATGATCCCATATCATATCCTATAAACAGCCAAACCCCTGTAAAAAGTCAAAGCCTACCCACCCTTTTCGCACAGTACAAACTAAAGGACCCCAATAGAAACAAGCCATAGTAGTGCTTTATTGGGTCTAATCCCCTTAACAAACCTTGTACTGTACTATAATACTGTGCTTGTCTTTGCAAACTGTTAATAAAGTATTCTCTCAATCAATACAGAATTTAATAAAACTAAGGTAATTAAACTCAGATAGTACAAATGTAACCAATTTGGTCAGATTTGTAATACTCTCAATAGCTACAAAATTATACATTATTTATCACCGAGGACGTTAGTTTTTGCCTTGCATTCCTCTGTGCAAGGGGCTAATTAATTAGCAGACCCAGTTAATGGAATCCAACACCTTTAGCAAGGCAACATTATTTTATATCCCGGTGGGATATTTGCCTTGTTATCACTGGCTATTTCTCATACTGTACACTGGTACATATATGAACGTCTATGAACCAATTGCATATACAGGAAGCAATGTGACAATGTCGGAATTAAGCTATTAGCATCTCTGCTAGCCACCATTGTGGGCATTCTACCATCAACTGCGCATGCGGGGTATCGTCTCACTATTTGGCATTCCGGGTTCCGTTCCCTGCTGAGCCGTTCATCTCCAAGCAGAGCATTATTTGGCAACAACACTAGCGTCTAGTTGAGTCCATTCAAATGCAAATAACCCTCCAAACAAACACCCGGAATAGTATTGTTAGATGTATTGTTAATTCAAAATAAGTGCAGTTATTAGAAGACACGTTGTTCACTCACCCTCGGGGAACTCTACGTGCGTTAGAGATATGGACCGCCATTGAGGTGGTGCCGAGCACTGCTCTTCCGACGCCATCTTACCCGGACACAACCGGGCAGGCACCACACGCGCGACCCCAGCCCAGACACGCGCCTAATCAACCAATCGCCGAAGAGTCAGACTAGCCTCAAGGTTGCAGATCCGGTTTACAGAAGATACGGAAATGGTCTGTGTGTGTGCGTGTGTGCCCGCGCGCGCACGGCATGTGTGCTTGCGCACGAATTGCCGGATACAGTCACAGGCGGGCTCTAGGGTTCTAGACCGGATCTGAGCACTGAACAGTAAATAGAAATTAGGCTTTGTCTGCCGAACAAAAATAAATAAATCCCAAATAAATATAATCCAGAAAATAATCCCCCACCACAGGATTATTTTGTGTATAGATGACAGCTGGAGCACTCTCTGCTGCTGCACTGGCATGTTGACCTGGTTGATGACATGACTTGTTGTTTGATGTCTGCCAAGTGATGTCTCAACTGTATGATAGATGGATGTGTGTCAACAGTGTGTGTGTGTGTGTGTGTGTGTGTGTGTGTGTGTGACTGTGTGTGTATATATTTCTTTGGGGGGTTTACGCCTGTAAACTTGTTATGTGCTAATACAGTACACTCTCTTGTTGGATAGATTGATCTGTGTTGGAACTCAAAAATAAAAAGCCACCACAGGTTGGGAAATTGCATAATGAATAAGGTTTAATTATGAAAAATAATAAAATCACACAAATATGCAGAATCAAACTTAATTTACAGTATGTGCTGGCATTGTAATGTAACATTATAAAATCCAAAGGCATAAATATGACACTTGTAGTGGAGAGCAGTGATTTTAACACAAAATATAAATATTTTATAATATCCCTGTCTTAACCATCTGATTTTTTAAATCAAGCTATATTCTAGACTGCATACTGCACCTGACATTTGATATTCAAATAGCTAAAAATGTATTCTTTTATATACTCTCGACTCATATTGATTTTCAAAACTTTATATATATATACAGTAAGTCTGTGATTCGGTTCTATAATGATTTGATGGGACACATGCACAAGACACAATCCAAAACAATGTACAATAAATGTTCACATAGGAATGTGAAATTCTCAGACCAGCTATTCTCCAGGCATTTTAAACAGGTAAACTAAACCAATCTTGCGACAAAAGACTAAACATTATACAAAGAGGGGGGCATTTATTTGTAGGATATATATAACTATACTTGATTATTACGTTACAGTAACAGGACCAGAGACTACCGTTTGTCATTTAGAAATTCATCAGGGATATGACAAATTACAAGTTCTAACTAAATGAACCTGTAGTACCAGTAGGGGCAGACTCAAATAAAATAACACAAATAAATAACTTCAACAGTGGTGATGGTGATGAACATCTATATGCAATATAAATTTCAACTCGATGAACGCTAAAATGCTGTTTTCAGTTAAAGGCAAAAGGTTACATTTCATAGAATTGATAATATTCTTCTACATGGTCAGCATCATGTTTCATGAATATGAAATTGAATTAGCAAGATGATTTATCTGATAAAAGTGTCGACAGACATAATCATCTTTCTAATAAAGTGCAAAAAAGGGAAGAACGGTAGGGATGGACGAAGGGGGAAAAAAGAAACAGCATATCACAAAACGTGAAGAGAACCTCTAGGCCTACTAGTGGCAGAAATGCAAAATTTCAGTATGATTCTTTGTTGTGGTCAAGTATAACAGCATCAGATATATTCCCATATTGTGCAATTTGAAGACACCCACTGCACAGGGGGGGTATCAATAAATACCACCATGGTGAACTGGCCTTAATGTCATACCAAATATATTTAGTTTTTGTTATTTAAATTTTGAATCCAGGCTTGTGAAACACAAAATGATTTACAGGCTACAGAACATGATGCCTTCTTTCAATTATGTATAAGCAAAAGCATTCTTCCATTCATGTCTACAATGCAACATACTTTCCATTCATTAAGTTAATATTCAGCACTTTCCTAAACACTAATAAAATACAACCTGCATGACACAGGTCTATCTGTACAGTAATGGAGGTATATTCCTGGGGTTTTGGCTTGGCATCAAGTGCCCCTTCAGTCAGCATCTCTATGCTCTAACAATACTCAAAGTGTGTACAGTAGATACCATGTATCCAGGGATACAGTTCACTAACTTCACCAGCACAGACTTTGGAGAATCAAACATAGCCATGTGAGGAATAGCAATGCTCACACTAGCCACTGGATGGCACGGCCCCTTAATTAGAATCTCTTAAAAGGGATAGCTTTGTTTTGGGTGATTTTTACTCGGTTACGATTTACCCTATGTTAGACAAACTCATGGATACTATTTTATGTCTCCGTGTGGCATCTATGATTTTGTCAGATTCTGGATACCAGTAAGTATAGGAGAAATCATATAAATCACGCAAAAACAAAAACAAAACCAAAATCATCTCTTTAAAGGAGAATACCAATCAATTTCAACATTGGACTGTCATTAATATACCCTAGAGTTGTTGAAATAATAATAAAGTCCCCCGCTTCTGTTTAGCCTAGAACTTGGGAGGTCCAGAACTTGGGCTCATGTCACTGACATCATGACCCCAAGTTCTAGATGAGTGGTATTCCCCTTTAACCAATGAGAGAAAGGAAACGGGAAAGGGCACATAATACAAGCATAATATAAATAACTCAAAGAGCAAGATTTTCTATTTAGTCCCCATTGGGTGTTCCTTTTTCTGCAGATCGATGGATTTAAGAAATGGTTTGTGACACTTTTATTATTCTAGCTACATCGCTGCAGCAATACTTAAGGTGAAATACTGCTTGCAAATCTTGATGGGCACAATTCAGGCAAAAGGTTTTAGGGCGATTATTATTGGCTCCACTGGAGCAGACATGCTCACCTAATAAGTGAAATTATTAAAAACATCATGCCTCTTTTCATTTCACTGGCATATGTGTCACCTGTGAATGCCAAACATTTATCACAAATAAAATAAAGACTCACAGAGGTACTAAATCAGCAAGGAAACACAAATTATTAGGTCCTTCATCTGACTTCACTCATCGCAAAACATTATTTTTGCAATGGATTACAAAAACAAATCCTAGCCCATTTAATATAAAATGAATATACAAACACTCAAACATTTCACACCATTTTGTTTTGCACATGGACAATGAAAAAACCTTGTAACATAATGCTGTGTTCTGTATATGGAGACTTGACTCAGCACAAGTGATTTGAGTAATCTGCCCCTTACATAGAATTATCAATTTCACCCAGCGAGGTGAAGCCAAGTCCCCATAAAAGACACGTTAATGTGTGCAGAGATGTCAACACATAAAACAGTCCTATTAGTTTTGTGTTTCTGATTAAAGTAAATATCTGTTTGATGTAGATGAAGAGGTGATGCTGGTCTTCAGTTTGTCACATACACTTGATTCAATCATATGTTAATACACAACACTGATCCAATCTATTGGCACTGTAGCATTTTGCAGTTATACCTAGAATTAATTAAACTCAACTCAATGTGTTGGAATTGTTGGAATTGAACAATAGCACATATCAGACCCGCTCTAGTGATTTTTTAAGGCTCAAGGTTCCTCAGGCTCCATCAGAGTTGGGCAAGACAGCATTTTCTGTCAATGGCCCAACCTCGTGGAATGAACTTCAAAACTCCTTAAAACTGAGCTCCCTGCCATCCTTCAGTCAGTTCAAAGGATTGCTCCTGCTTCAATTGATTTATTTTACTGGTTGTTCTGCATTTAAGTTCCTTTGTAATTTATCCTGATTTATAATGCGTTGATGTATTGTTTTGACTGTATTTGTGAATTGTAACCTCGGCTACATTGAAAATGAGGGCTTGCCCTCAACTGTATTTCCGAGTATAAATAAAGGTGATGATGAATGTAGCTTGAGAGTGTGTCGTGTCGTGTACCGAACACAGCCGATCTACAAGCTCTCAGCATGATTGCAAGCTTGTAGACCAGCTATTTGCAGTGCGTGACACCAACGTGCAACTAAGGCTTTAAGTGCTGCTTTCACCATGGCTTAGACAGAAATAATAGCCTGGCCACAGAGATACACTACAGAACAGTGTAGCAATGTAAAGTAAATAAGCTTACAGCCATGAATGTCATCATAAAAGACTGACGTTTGAAAGCAGATAATGGCTTTGTTCTACTAACATGTCAGCCTTCTGACACTGTAGATACAGCATCACTTTACTTGATCCCTTAGCATTGGATGAGTATCAAAGGCACAGCTCTGAGCTGGTATAACTTCGATGCTCAATAACACTGTGAGGAAATTCTTCATTATCATCACAAAGTTCTCATCAGAATCATATCTCCTCCTTATTGCCAAGTACATGTTTACACACAATGGCAATATTAAGAGATATTTACAGTTGAGTTCTCAAAACTATAAAGGCAAAGAGAAGGGTAAATAATATAGAACATCTATTGCAATTTACAATACAGAGGCCGATATGGGTAACAGGTTTCTAGTAGCTACGTACATATTAATTATGTGGGGTACCTCAGGTATTAATTTAACATCTGATCGTTTTCTCCATCCTCCTTCTTGGTTAAATCATCTGTAATTTAACCTGTTAGATGACACAGAATCATGTTTTTTGTTTTGTTTTTTAAACACAAAAAGCCAGTACTCAGACTAGAAGAACATTGCTTTACAGATATTATGAAAGATAAAGATGACCAGGCCTTTGCCATCAGAGCTAGACTTTTGAATAACCTGCCCAAGAAATATTAGCAAAGTCTTTTAAATCACTTCCTAAAATCTGTCTTTAGAAATGGATTTTCTCTTCTTCTTCTCCTAGTTTTATGCCTTGTTCAATGTGTAGACCAAATAGTTTTTACACCACATACGTGTAATATAACAAATCGTAAGCTCATATTCTTAAGCAATATCTTTGATATATTTAACTCTTAATTCGCAATACATTTTAGAGTGAAGGTAGGTGGAATTGCATGATTTCTCACATTTTCTAAACTTTGACAATACTTACACTAAAATTATCTATAAGGGTCCACTGATTTCTCTGAGATCATAATCTAAGCTCTGTGATTTAGTTATTGAATTATGATCATTTGTATGGCACATACACACACATAGGATCTGCACTAAATGCTGCCAATTGTTCCAACATTTGTAGGAATAATGCTGCTCCCACAATTCTCCTATTTGGCATACCTTAACATGTTCTCCAATTCCTGCTTTCACTCACCTTCAAATATCCTAGTGATAGCACTTATGGTTTAGGTGATATTAAGCTGTGAAGCGTCATGACGGTCCACAAAGAACAGGCATTCAAAAATAATTTAAACACATCCTATTTTGGTGTTGAGACAAACTGCGAGGGCAGTGAAACCACAAAACAGCCATTCGTCACACAGTCCAGTGACCTCATAGCTACGCACAGTGGTCATTGGTTGGAATACTGAAAGATCCATAGTTTGAATGCCCGAAGGGACATGCATTTTTACGCTGAAGATTTACCTTTTTTCTTACTTTCACCACAATTTATAAAACAGTCATGCAGGACTTCTACACCAGGAGGAGTAGGGTGAAGTCTCAGAGGATCAAAAAAAAACCTCACCCCAGCAATGGACTGTTGGTGCCGGAGCATCCAGCAAGCCCAGGGACAGTTTCTATCCCCTGGCCATTGGACCTCTGTACAAACAGTTTACCGATTATGGACTGTAACAAATCCTTTCCTATTGCCATTTCTAATTATTTACTGATATCTTTCAGTATTTTTTACTGCACTTTATGTTACCAACATTGCAGTCACATAGATGGCTGTGATATTAATAATATATGATTAAGATCCGCCTATGGCTATTTTAACTATTCAGTATTTATTATTCCTCATGAATTACCATTATTTTACCTTTCTATCCTATTTAATTGTGTTCTTACTTAATTACTATTCACATGGTTGAGGAACGATAATTTAACGCTTAACGCTGCTACCATCTGTATTGCACATGTACAGTGAGTGAACATAATTTATGTTATAATATTTTGTTGGTTCTGCTGACTCATCATATATATATTATATACAATATATATAGTTTTCTAGTTTAAAAAAATATATATATTTCAGTTTTGACCATGGGGTCTTTTATATGATTGGGATATAGCAGACAGATATAGAGTATATGGATCTCAGAAACCACAACAAGTTACAGCTACCACACACCAATCAGCCTTATGGTGGTGCAAAACAGCAAACTTGACATTTAGGCTTTTAAAATATGAACATTATAAGAAAATGTGTTGCCCAAATTCCTTTGGTCATGCCGCATTTATGTATATAGGCCACTCCCATTTACACATTTCAATTTTATACCATTTTTCTTTTACGTCGGAACACTTTGACACATTATGTCCAGCCCTTGTACACAATTTCTGGAGACATCTCTTGAGCACATGCTGCATTGGGGGGCAACACCACTTTACAAATTCCCCCAACTGTTCATTCATTGTAGGTACAAATGTAAAATGCTTGGGTGCCAATAATTAAAAAATCTGTATAATAGAAGGTAAGCTGTGATTCCCTGTCCTTCCCACTTGGTTAGCCCAAATATACTCGTCCGACATGTACGCCCATAGTCTCAGTTCAGCCTAGAGGGGCCTCAGAGAGGCCTCTAGTCTCAGAGGGGCCTCCTGTGTCTCTAAGCAGGGTTCCATTGAGCTCCAGGAGACTCTCAATTCCCAGATAGCCCAGTAAAATGTCACTACGCCGATGGGAGAGGTTCAGGACGTCCTCAGCCAAGCACTGGGCAGAGGTGAAGCGAACCTTGTCATGGTCAAACATATCCTTTAGGTACTGCACTATTTGTTGCTAAAGAGGAGAGGTGAGAAAGAGGTTCGTTACAGATTGAATTTGGAACATTTTTCTTTTTTTTTAGATAAAGCCTTTTTGCACACCTGCTTACATTGGACAGGTGCATAGGAGAGGAACAGCCAACGTTGAAAGTATTGGTAGTCCCACTCAGCCTTCACTTGCGTATCACCACATATCGTGGTTGGGGGACAACCATGTTTGTCTCTGCTCTTGATATCTCCAGCCAATTGGTCATTCGTTTGTATTGCCGCTGCGGCATATTTTATCCCTTCTGCCTTAACAGCCAGCCCCCCCCCCCACACACACACAAACACCCTTGTTTATCCTGCTTGGAAATTCAAAATGTTAAAGACATACCTTGAAGATTGTGCAAACTTCAGTTAGGTGTTGCCTCGACCCCAAGAACCCAAATGCTAAAACTGGGCTCACGTGTTCTGATATGGCATAGAAGTGGGAGATAAACCCATCGGGAACCTATGGAACAATTGAAATCCATTATAAGAAGGAACCGACATCTGTAAAGATATTGAAATGTTTTTCTTTTCTTTTTTTAAATAATAAGTAGTTCCGTTTTGGAACGTGTTCAACCTCACCATAAGAAGACGTCTTTTAGCTTTCAGAACAGACCAGCAAGCTGTAGCTAGGGCCTGATAGAGACACACACACACACACACAGATGTTAAGTGTATATTTTACCCACTAGACTAGAGTTTATAGTGTCATGCTAACATAATGTACATATAGGTATATAGAGAGTATGCGCGTGACATCATCATCAAACCAGGAAGTTATGCAGGAACGCAAAAAACTACTTTCTGGCCTTCACAGCCCATACATCCACACAGAAAAGTCATATCTGATTGCATTAAACAACATTAAACGATGTTAAACTCACTTTGCCTGTTGCTTTGCCACTCGATGTGCCATTCACTTTAAGCATGCGCATACTCTCTATTCTGTGTGCGAGTGTATGCAATTTACGCATGGAATAAAGCAAAATAAAATCTCAAGACTGAAAATGTAATGATAATGTTTTAGGCCGACCAGCTGAAGAAATCATGACATTTCTGAGACATTCATGTTTCTAAACTTGTATTCTATTGCTAGTTTGATCACTTCAAATACTCTTCCATCTTAAAATAACTAATTACCGAAAATAGCAGATCTACAAGCTCACAACATGGTGAGCTGCGATGTGTTGCGCAGCTTGTAGGTCTGCTATTTTCGGTGCGCAGCATGCTTTCACGGAAGACACGCTGGCTTCTATCTATGGAATCCTAAATGACTGAAATCAGTCGTGGCGACGGAGTGAGAACTTGAATCCATGCTTACGGTCTCTTTAAAGCTGTCTGACAGCCAGCGGTTCCTCAACACTGCCACCACAGAGGAGGGAGGACTCTCTAGATCTTCAAAGGCATCCATCAGGATGAAGTCCAGCACCACGTCAAAGAAGTTCATAGACACCACCTACAGGAATCACGCAGTCAGTGTTGGGGAAAAAGTACTCAAATGTTTTACTTAAAAAAGAGGAATACCGCTCATTTTCAACATTTGACTATGTCATTAATATACCTTATATACGAAGAAAAAAAATCATTAACATTGTGAATCACATCTTGATGATGTCATCAAGATGTGATTCACAATGTTAATGATTTTTGAGTGGTGCAACCACTCCAAGGAACAGCACATGGGACTATGTGACTATGTCCCAATGTTTAGAGTACCAGTAGGGGCAAAAGTGGCGCTGTTGTGCCAGAAACAGAGAGAGAGAGATAGTGTTGCACTGTTGCCTGCTAATTACAGAGAGAGAGAGAGAGAGAGAGAGAGAGAGAGAGAGAGAGGGGGGAGTTGCACCACTCAGTTCACACAGGTGTGATTTTTTTATCATACCTCCAGTTCTAGGAAACACAGAATGGTGGACTATTTCCACACAACAGCTCAAAGGTATATTAACTCATCCAGTGCCACCGGGTGAACACAAGTTTTGGCCCTCGTTGCCACCGAAGCCCATTATAAATAAAAGAAAGAAAATTTAATTATATTGTGCATGTAATGTGCATGTCATCACCTGACATGCAGATTAGAGCAATTTTCAAAATATGGATAAAAAAAATTATATATATATATATATATATATATATATATATATATATATATTAAAAAAAAGGCGTCCAATGGCACTCGCGGCCACCAGGGGCAGGCGTCCAAAGGCGTCCTGTGGCACTGAGACAGTAATGACAGTAAAATGTTGAAAATGAGTGGTATTCCCCTTTAAGTAGAAGTATAAATAGTAAATACTGTACTTGAGTAAAAGTACAAAAGTATTGGCAACAATATGTACTTAAAGCACCAAAAGTAGAAAGTGCTCGTTATGCAGAATATCCCATTTGTGAGCTTGTACTATTTACTACTTTTGTGTGACTACAATGAAGCCGGGCATAAATTTACCTAAAATATATATATATATATATATATATATATATATATATAGAGAGAGAGAGAGAGAGAGAGATGCAAGCCAAGGTTTCTGCCAGACAGCAACAGTATACATAGAATGACAGCCAAATGCATCCATGGAAATCGCATCGCAAACAAACCAGATCATACAGTCGAGTCTACAATCTCAGGAGAATGTCAATGTGTGAGTGTGAAAGATCAGAAAAGGGAAATATGTCTGTTTCACAAATCAAGAAAGAAGTCACTTTTAAGTCCCAGTCCCAGTAAGGGGCGATATGGATCAAATCAGATATCACTATTTTTGACCAAATACCCTGATAAGTGGGTAAAGGCAAACAATAGAACGACTAGAACAATCATGAAATGCTAGACAAGCCCCCAAAATAACTTAACCCATTTAGACTTGAGATCCTTTTTAAAAAGGCTTCTAAATCCTAACAATTTAAAAACCACTCCGTCAGTGGTTCTCAACCTTTCCATGTCAAGGACCCCTGTATTTGGCCACGGACGCCCATCTGAAAATATGTTGTACCAGGGACCCCCCAGAAGCAAAGATTTGAGTTAAAAACGTTCTGAAAGAATATATATTCAAAGATTTGCGCCACATTTTCATGATTTTTCAAAAATAGCAGATCTACAAGCTCGTAGCTATTTTTCAATAGCTAAAGGGAGGTATTGCTCACCCCTCTGCCCTCTAGCTCCATTTTGGTGATGGGCCATGTCTCTTCTCTCTTAGTGTACAGCAGCATGTCCTCATAGGCCTCTAGAAAGGCCTTGGGACTCTGAAGTGGGGTAAGAAAATAGATACATTATTCCAATATGTCTGAAAGAAACAAGTCAAACTAATCCAAGATACAGCACATTAATAATGAATGACCCAAGTAAAAGGTTTTACCTTGTTTCCCTTAACCATCAAGCCCACAATCATTTGCTTCCCCGACTCCATGAAGAATGTCCGGTGAGTTTCATCCAACAACAGAGCCTGCATAAAATAATATCAGTTTTAGATAGTAAACCAGACAGGAGAAAGGACACTTTATATTATACCAGGTTGTGCCAAGCTAAAACCCTTGAAAAAACAAAATAAGAAAATTAGATAGATTGCGGCTGCAGTTTCTAATGATTATCCATCCATCCATCCATCTTCAACCGTCGGGTCACGGGGGCAACAGCTCCACCAGAGAGCTCCAGACTTCTCTCTCCAGAGCAACATTAGTAACTTCCTCCTGGGGGATCCCGAGGCGTTCCAAGGCCAGTGAGTCGATGTGCCCCGGGGTCTCCTCCCAGTGGGACGTGCCTCGAGGACGTCCCTAGGGAGATGCCCGAGAGGCATCCTAACCAGATGCCCAAACCACCTTCCCAGGCTAAGAAGCAGTGACTCTACTCCGAGTCTCTCTCGTGTGACTGAACTTCTCACCTTATCTCTAAGGGAGATGCCAGCCACCCGTCATTTCGTCCGCTTGTATTCGCAACATTATTCTTTCGGTCATGACCCACGTGATTAACCATAGGTTCTAATGATTAATGATCTAATAATTTAACTAGGCTATAGAGGGTATGCGCGTGACATCATCACACCCAGAACTTATGCGGGAATGCCAACTGAGTGGCAAAAAACTACTTTCCGGCCATGACAGCCCATACATCCAAATAGAAAAGTCCTATCCGATTGCACTAAACAACGTTAAACGACGTTAAACTCACTTTGCCACTCGATTTGCCACTCACTTTATTCAGACTGAGCACCTAAACTGTGTTGTTAGTTTGGGTCATTTACCAATCAAATAAAACATGTTTAGATTATTGAACTAACTGATGCACATTTCCCTCTAGTAGCGCCGGAAGTTGTGATGTGATGCCATAGCAAAAGCAAAGTAAAGCAAAGTTCTTTGTTTACCCAGGGTAAGTGGACTAAGCTCGAGATGCTTGTTTACAGCCACGCCCTGCTCATAGAACATTTCATGGTTGGGGTTCAATGCCTTGCTCAAGGGCACTTCAGCGGTGGTAATTTTAACGTGCCGGTCGGGGGATTCGAACTGGCGACCTTCCGGTATCAAGACCGCTCCGCAAACCGTTCGGCCACCGCTGCCTGATAGGACTTTCGGGTGAACGAACGTGTTGCGCTGACTGATTCAATCCCTCATTTACAATCCAACAATGTTCTCAGAGTAGCCATGCATACAGTACAGTGAGCATGATCATACAGTACAGTGAGCATGATTATACAGTACAGTGAGCATGATTGTGATACTGCAGGAACTGACCTGGAATGCTTGTCTCACACAGTGAAGCTTGGCAAGAAAGTCTTCATCTCCATAACATTCAAGTAATTCGGTCCTGTTGAAGACAGAGGTGGATGAGAGGAGCAATTAAACAAAATAAGACGTTATTATTGTTCTGTATACTACTGTTGGTGTATTTAGGTGCAGAGCTTGATTATGAATCGTTAGCCATACCTGAGGGACCGATAGACCACTTTGTCTTGCCGCACAAGCTCAAGGGCCTCTTCATAAAGAGCAGCAGGCTTAAGAGGCTGGTACACCTCATCTAGTGTCATGGCATCAAACAACTGCACAGAAGGAGAGATGCTCACAGTCAAAAAGTAATGACTATAGCCTCATTTATACATAGCTGTGCACTGGTGCCACGGACCGAAGATAGCTGATGTACGTACGAGCTCAGCTGCATCACAGCACGAAGCATTGTGCGCTTGTACAGTAAATTGTTTTGTGGTGAATTACTATGATTGACAGCGCAAATCCAGTATAGCGATAGTTCAGGTAGACGAGGAAGGCAGGAGGTGTACATCGCTAGCTCACTCTCCCACTAAATGTGTGTCACTAACCGTTTAGGACAAAATAACCAAAATTAACCGAATTTAAGTTGTATACAAAATAAATAACATTATTAGTGTGGTTGCCCTAAAGGGCAACCAGACTATTGTAATTGGAACACTTTATTATTCCAGTAACCTTTTGTTTGACGCACTACTCCTCCCACAGTTTTGACTGTATGCACTTGAGCCATATCTCAAATTGACCGGCTTCATCGGGAAGGATGTGCATGTATTTTTTTAAGAGAAATGTTGTATAGTTTAATTGATATTAATTTATTAGTGAATAAAATTTCCCCATTGACATGAATGGGAAAATGCGATTTTTCGCATTTTCTCACATTCAAGTATTTTTTCCTCAGAGACTGTAAGCACTATAGTTACAAAACTTGGAGGGTAGGTTCATAATAATTACTAAAATGAATCAACTTAGAATGTTATCGGTCGGCCTCATGGTGGCGCTATAACAGCCCACTTTACATTTTGGCTTATAACTCTTGAACCGTAGGTTGTAAAATAAAAAATAAAAAAATCCCTGACTTCCTTGGGTCATGACGCATCTCCTCATATAGGGCACGCCCATTTGCGTCATGATAGATTTTCAGCCATTTCGAATTTTCTCCAAAACACACTTTTTGATCCTCCTCCTACAGATTTTGTCCAAATCTCACAAAAATTGGGACACATGATCTCTGGACCTTTCCGATGAAGACACCACAGGCGGAATTTTGATAGTGCGTATCGTTTGGCCGTAATCGGCTTCTGAAGTTAGTGGGGTGGGCCTATTTTACAAAAAATGCCATAAATCCCGAACGAAATGTCCGATCCATCCCAAATTTGAATCACATGTCGCGGGTGGTTCAATCAACCAAGTACCAAAAGCAATTCCATTTTCATCCATAGGGGGCGCCGCAAATGCGAGAAATTTAACAGTTTGTCGCAAAAACATGATTTTTGGGGGATAAATCCCCTCCGAATTACTTACGCATGATCGCAGGGGTGACGCGACATTGTAATTGGCTGGCAATATCAGTGGGAGGGGCATATGTAAGCCACTGCGGCTTGTAGATCAGCTATTTTCAATGGGTCGAAATGTATATAGGGTTGAAGTGGTTACAGTAATGTATGTTTTTCTAATCAAAATGTAAATCTCCAAATTAACTAGTAACTAAAGTTTTCAAATAATTGTAGTGGAGTAAAAGTACAAATGTTGGCTCTGAGATGTAGTGGAGTAGATGTAAATGTATTGGAAATTGGTACAAATACCTCAAAATTGTACTTAAGTACAGTATTTGAGTAAATGTACTTACTTTCCACCACTGGGTTAACGGCAGGAGGATGAGTTAACAAAACGTCAACAAAGAGAGAAGTATATGACCAAGCTGTCCGTCTGATGACAAAAAGGATTACGAAAGAAAGGAGAGAGAAGTATGACTAAAACACAGAAGTGGTCAATGTTATCCTCAACTTCATATTGACATCTGTTGTCCAGATCATATCTCACACCAGGGCTGCAGGGCTGAATCATTCAGGCCGCGGTAGTCAAGTCATACACCCAGCCAGGCCACCCTATCCCTATACCCACACGCATGTACGTTGGATTACAACAGAGCCATAGAGTATAGACAGAGTTGCGACATTGAGGGGGCAGAAAACAGCCCGGTCACGTGGTTCATGTACTCGCGCGAGCCCTCGACTACAATAGATTCTGTAAACTTCCGGTGTCCCTATTCGCCAATAGAAGTCTATGTAGAAGAGGACTGGCCCCATGAAGTGAACGGAGTTGTCGTAACTCTGTCTATACTCTATGGGCTCTGGATTACAAGTAGGGCTGCACGATATGGACAACATTTCATATCTCTGTATTTATGCCAAATATTGCGATATCGATACGATATTACCGTTAAAATTTCATGCAAATCTTTGAATATATATTCTGTCAGAGCGATCGTTTTTAACTCAATCTTTGCTTCATGGGGGATCCCTGGAACAACATATTTTCAGATGGGGGTCGGCGGCCAATTACATATATTTTTGGGGTCCTTGACATGAAAAACTTTAAGAACGACTGACATAGAAACATAGGCTTTTCAGAAAACTGTCAGGATTTAGAAGACATTTGCAGAAACGTCTTCAGGTCTAAATGGGTTAAGAGCGTACCGGACCGCATCTCCATGATATGATCTACTGCACCACGGATATGTCAACATGAAGTCGAAATGAGTCATAGTTCTCTCTTTTTGTATCTTTTTGTCATCAGTTTCCTCCTTTAAGTGAAAGAAAAGTAGTGTCAGTAACACTTTATTTTTACTGGAGTAAGACTTTTTTTGAAACGCTACTCCTCCCACAGTTTTGACTGTACGCACTTGAGCCATATGTCAAATCGACGACTTCATCGGGAATGGTGTGCTTGCTCATTGCTAAGAGAAATGTTGTATAGTTTAATTGATATTAATTAATTAGTGAATTCATTTTCCCCATTCACTTAACATGGGAAGATCTAAAAGTCCAACTCAAGTATTTTTGAGTTGGACTATGTAAGCGACTGCGGCAACCACACTTTGCAATTTTTTTAAATTGCGACCTTTCTAGTTATTAACACTCTGATCGCCCAGGGGTATTTGGAACCATTACATCAGTACGCCCAGCAATTTGCAGCTTCAGAGCCCATTTCAAGGTGACACAACGCCATCTTGGTTTGTGCTAGATATAATAGCATGTAGCCAAAACACCCGCGGGAGGATCGACAACCACCGGAGGTATGATTACTTTACTTCTAACGCGACAAGCGACGGGACCGCGATGAGCCGTCACAAACATAGTCTTTGGTTAGAATTGGAATCATTGATTTAGATTAAGAGTTATTCACGTTTTAAGACTTTTCATCCCATCCATTAAAATGGAGGGGGAACACTTTGGATGACGTCCCAACCGGAAACGAATGTTTCCCAATAGACGCTACCAGGCTGTAGACTGGTGCGTTATGTTATCAAACACGTAATGTTCCGTCTCTTGATTAATCTCCGTCCTGGGCGTCGGGGCGTAATTATTTAATAGGACGTCTGTTTTGGCCGGCTAGAGTGTTAACCACCAACATACTAGGGCATTCACTTCTAGTCATTTTTACTAGTTGACTAGTTGCCTAGTTTACTAGTCGACTAGTTGTTTAACCACCTATTATGTAAATAATTCAGTTTTTTTTTTTGGGAAATAAATATTTGTACATTTAAAAACTGTGTACATTGGTGACTATAACTATAATCTACCTGATCTTGAGGCCTACAAAATCGGGGGGGAAAAAAAATCAACTAGTCAACTAGTACCAGCAAGCTCGACTAGTGGATTTACTAGTCGACTAGTAAACTAGTCGACTAGTTGCTTAATGCCCTACAACATACCAAAGGTTACACATTTCCCACGAAAACGTCAAACCGACAAACATTCATCAAGACCATCTGAGTAGCCATCTGGTGGGTGAAGCCAAGACTGAATTTCCCCCCCATGGGATTAATAATAATGGTCAACCTTTTTTTGTAGGAGACATTCTGGTAGCAGAACAAAAGCACCGACCTCTGCAGCCGAGAAGAAAGAATCGTCAGAAGTAATCGTCGTGGCATCATCGTCTAGTTGTCGGAGTGATCTCTCCACATTAGGCAAGATAAGTGTTCCTTCACTCGCTGCTAGAGGAACACCAGAACGATGTGTGAACCACACTGAACACTGATGCTTATGACAAAACTATGATGACTGTTTAACCCAGGGGTGCCCAAAAGGTAGATCGCAATCTACCAGTAGATCACAAAGGCTGTGCAGGTAGATCACATGACATGCCCCTAAAGAGTATTTCATTTAAATATATTGAAGTAAAAACAAACGATAAAAAAGAAAAAAACATCTCTCCCCCTCTATTTCCCATTCCAAGTGCATTTGTCTTATACTGTACAGAATGTAACACGAACTCTACTATTCCGAAGCCCCCTCAGGTACATATTTAAACTATTTTCAGCAATGGTATAATTGATTTGGTGGGTAGATCTTGCCGAGCTGGTCATTTTGAAAGTAGCTCTCAAGTCAAAAAGTGTGGGCACCCCTGGTTTAACCCATTTTGGGCGGGAACCTATTTGTGTTTTAAGCATTACGTTATACTTTAGCTATTGAAAAATAGCAGATCTACAAGCTCATAGCGCGCCACGCACGAGCTTGTAGGTCTGCTATTTTTTTTAAATCGTGAAAATATTTATTTCAGAAAACTGGAGAATTTAGAATTTTTTTTTTTAAATTTCGAGGTCAGGCCTAAATGGGTTAAACATTAAACTGATTTGATTGATTAACTGTTATGATACTGCTATGATTAGAATGCTTTACCAAAGTCAGCCAGCAGGCTGTCTGGTGGGATAGAGCTTCCAAAGTCCTCCTGGAGGTGGTACGCTCGGTGTAAGAGGGTCTCCAACTTCTCTGCAAACACTTTATTGCGCGTGTCCACCTACAGTACAAAGGTATGACAGAAACCAAAATCATTCACTTTCTCTCTGGAAACAATCTTGTTATTTCCACAGTAAATATAATTTCATTTATAGACATTAAATTAATCTTCATGTGACCACGGCGCTTGGATTTTGCGCTTCAAAATATTTACAGGGACAAACGTTTCGGCTCACACACTGATGAAGGCTGGATAGCCGAACTTGGTTCCCTCCTTTTGTTTTTACCTCTCAAATGGTTTGAAAATATGTGTCTATAAGTGGTTAAAAATATACAAAAATATATAAATGTTATGCACCAAGGGATTGAAGGGAACGTCAAGACATGCTGCTCCCTGCAGGGCGAGGCTGGTACTGCTGTTGGAGGAAGAGTGGAAGTTGTGGCGAATGTTGAGTGCCTGCTCCCACTTCTGCAAGGCTTCTTCAAACAGCTCCATCCCTGGTGAAAAACAGGGAAGAATGGAAGAGAAAGCATAACCATGGAGATTTCAATTAAACAGGTTATTTTTTATATTGCTGGTATTTCTTTTCACAGAAATCATTCTCTAAATGATATTTGTGAATGTCTACACCAGAGACTCACGAGACACGTGTATGGCAATTAGTAGTAGTGTGAGAGTAGAATCATAGTAAATCTTTAATCGTTTGAAGTTGCTGGCAATAGCATTTTTCACACGATTTTCACAACTAGCTCATTTCAAATGTGGTTACTGCTAATAATAATGGGATTATTGAATTGGAAATTGTAACTAGTTACACTAGTAGTTCCCGCAAAAAGGAGGAGCACAGTAGTACTTAACAATGCATTAGTCCCAACACTGCTGAGCACTGACATGCAATGTCAGCACTCAGAATGCATTAGCCCAACTGGGAACGCAATGATGCAAGTGTCCAAGATAGACCTTTATTGATCCCACAGAGAGAAATGTAGTCTCCAGAGGAGAGCATTTAAGATACAGTTATAGAGCAAATCAAGATACAGTACTGTGTAGATACAGCGGGGTAAAGACGAATAGTGAACAATGAACAATAGTATACACTCAACACTTTTGAAGATTACTATTCATATGCTCTCTGGCTTATTCCATTTGTCTTCTGAAGAGGGCACTGGTTGCAAGTTCAAACTGTGTTATGTAATGTCAAATAAAATAAAAGATCCATACTTGGTCATTGACCTTTTTGACTCATGCACTTGCTTTTGCAGTAGGCAAAGATACCAAGCAGACACTCACAGGCTATACGCTATTCTAGTAAGACAAAGTTGCAACTTTATCATTCAAACATTTCCCTTATAGCACTATGAATTATTTATGAACACAAGTCTCCATTTCTGCCAGTCATTTTGGGTTTTCTTGTAAACTCACTTTCTGATACTACTCCAGTACTTTTGTAATGTGGTCTCTGTCACTGCCTACTGTTGGTCTGGGGATTGTGCAGACAACCACTTGTCTCCTCTGATCAGGCCCGGTCCTGAGCAATCTGGCGCCCCAGGCAGGATTTTCCACGGCGACCCCGCACTGGGGGGGCACTGGGGGACACACACTGGGGAGGCACTGTGGATGCACTGGGGAGACACTGGGGAGTGGGACTCACTAGGGAGGCCCTGGGCAGACATTGGGGAGGTACTGGGGAGGCACTGGGGAGACTTTTTTTTTTTTGGGCACCCCTCCCCCATGGCGCCCCAGCTGCATGCTCGGCCTGTAGGAAGGGCCGGGCCTGCCTCTGATATACAATAGTCACCAGCTGCTTCTTTTCACCTGACAGCATGGAGTTTCACTGGGAGAACATGTCAGTTCTGTTCAACCTATCTCCCGCAAATCCTATTCCTGTATAATAGCTGTTCCAACAAATCAGTGGTCTGGTCACTAATGCAGCAATATGGACATGATCACTCACCATCGGTAAACCCTGCCAATTGTGATAAATTGAGCACCAAGCCAAGCCAGAGACACAGCCAAGAATTCAACCCCCATTTCTGCAAGGGTGGGCAACTAACATTATATAAGTCTATACTGTAGTCTTCCTTCCTCTACACTTATTTTTTCTTCCTAGACAAGCAACTACCAATCGTCTGGTCAGAATCTTGGTAGCCAATGTATCTCAAGAATGATACAAAATAAATGTTAATCAATAGACCAAATTCTTGTTCAAGTCATGTTGTTTGTATAAAACAACTACAGAAAGTACGTACCCAATATATAGAGATTCTCTGCATTTGCATCCTCTGCTGCACCTGGCTCTTCCACTACAGGCTCTGCCTCCCAAGGAGTAGATGGGTTGGCTGACTGATTTGGGGAGACGGTGACCCGCGTCTGTCACACACACGCACGCACACACACAGACAGCTAATTAATACGATAGAGAGACCAAAGAAGACAGACGAAAGGGACAATTTTGTATTGGTAAAAAAACAAAACATGTGATTGATACGTACCGAGTTGCTGTGTGAGGAACTGTGCGAGTGTTTGCTGGGGGCCAGAGAGGAGATTCCACTCATCGCGTCATTGCTCCGTGTGCTTGGACTCATCATTTGACGGCCCGGAAATGGACCTGTAGCAGAAATTAAGCTAAATCTAGTGTTAAACCCCTATAAAGAGTCTCAGAGTTTAACACAAGATTTTGAGACATTCAACAACTTGTTTAACCCTTTTAGGTCTGAGGATCTGTGTCACCTTTATATAGCTTTTAACCACTTTAACCATTATTTTAAACTTTAGCTGTTGAAAAATAGCAGATCTACAAGCTCCTCCCTGGAACAATATATTTTCGGAAAAAGGTTTGAGCACCAGTGCACCACTGATACGTTTTTCTGAAAACGGATTTAGAAGACATTTGTGGAATCTGTTCTCAGGTTTAAATGGGTTAAACTTGTTGAACTTGACTAACATCCTCACCTCTCTTCAGTGACGATGGTCGGCCTGTCTTTAGCAATGCCTCAGGAATTCCCACAGTTTTTTGTCCCTCCTTTCCTTGCGTTACCTGTTTCCTCTTCCTACCTCTCCGTTTAAGATGGTGTGCAGTGAGAGCCAGTGCCACACTACCGAGTGCGGTGGCAAATAGCACCTTCTTCAAGCTGGGTGTAAGCTTAAGCTGAGAGAATATGGACTGATAGAGGGAGGGATGTATAATTAGGAAAAGGTGAGCCGGGGGGTTGGGGAGAGAGAGCAGGTTATGTGTTTTTTTCTTTTTGTATTACGTTTGCATATATTCGTTATGTGTTTTATGTTGTATTTAAAACAGAATCTTAGATCTTGAATTGGAAATTACATGTATGCTTGCCATATTGCTCAATAAACTGTTTGAAACGAGAATATGGACTGAAAGAGGGAGATGCACTAATTAAAGTTACAGCTTAACCTTAAGCAAGCCTGACCAACCTTAGGCTTGATGCACTAAATGTCAACACTTTTCAGTCGAAAATGTCATTTTTGCCAAGTGAAAGAAACAAATTTGCCTCAAGACGTTTAACACAGAGGTCTTCAATATCCATATTGCTGAAGAATAATTACATTTTCAGTATTTACTATTTATTCATTTAGAAAAGATGGATATCTTTTCTAAAAATATGATAAAAGATGGATATCTTTTCTAAATGGTCAAACATAGAAAACATGATCATTGTTTCAACAATATATATATATATATTTTTTTACATGTCTTGTCTTGATTTGTATGTTTAAAACAAAAGCAATACAAAAATGTTAAAGAGAAAATATAACCAGACCACACAGATAAGTGTGGTCTGACTGTGCTGTAGACTGCAACTACAGCACAGAACAAATCACATAAGCACAAAGTGTTTTACCTGGCCAAACGTGGAATAGAGAAACACTGGTATCTCAGCTACTGTCATGGCCAAAGCCTGGGCGATGGACATCGCATCCACTCTTCTGACTGACATCTCAGTGACAAAAATGCCAAAAGGCCACAGTTGTCTGAGGCCCCGTCACAGTCACCTTCCAGAAGGCTTCCTCTCTCTTCTGTGAGCAGCCAGGACAGGGCCTGCTGGTGATCTGTCTGTCGTCATCCACTTCTCAACCAGATTCCCAATACTGGTCTTACTTCTGAATAGAACTGTATCCCAAAGACCGGCAGCACTGGGTTTGCGAACCTATCTGGAGGTAAAGCTTTCTAGGTGTGCAGATCTTCCTCTTTCATGCTATTATGTTGCAGCAGCGCCGTGGCGACCTATATGACATTGTTTTAAGAAACATGATGGATTGGTGGGCAGTACACGGTCAGCTGATCAAAAGTAATGGCCTTGACTCCATGAATGAAAATAATGGCCACAAATGAAAATGAAATGAAAACGTGCTATCATTCATGATTTAGCATGGAAACCCCGACCCAATAACTAACTTTCCCCGTTTCCCACATGAATCAAGACAAGAAAAGCCATAGTTTGTCCATTTTCAAACTATCAGTTTGTCCATTTTCAAACGATCAGCATCTATACTTAGCGCAAGCAGCTCTTTACTTATGCTTGATATCTGGCATTAGTGGCATATAGAGTTGCAATACCAACCCTTGACAGCCCATTCATCCTAACAGAAAAGTCCTAACTGATTGCATTAAACAACGTTAAACTCATCAACATTGCAGCTGTACAGAAATCTTGGATCATCCACAAGGAGGATGATCTGTCAAGTTTTTGTTTCATACAAATCCACCATAGACATGTTATGAGCTACTTTATGCCAATAAATTCCATGCAGGTGATCATTTTTGTTTGAGTGTTCGAGTTCGGATTGGAAGTGTTTGTTAACGCATTATGTGCAATCATCTGCATGGAATTAATTGACAGAAGGTACTAGCTCATAACATGTCCACAGTGGATTTGTATTAAACAAAAACTTGACAGAAACAAAGAGGATACATTTCTGTACTACTACAATCTTGGTGAGTTAAATGTTGTTTAATACAATCAGATGTTTGGATGAATGGCCTGTCAAGGAGTTGGCATAGATGCCACATAGCATTATGGCATCTAAGAGTTGCTTGCAGCTGCCTACAAGACATCAACATCTCATAAAGATACCTGTGCCATTTAAAAAGGTAACGATCATGGCCAGGTACCTTTTAGACTTGTCATGACCAAATAAGCATTTACCAAACTGAAACAAGTTGGTGTTACTCATACATGGTGTGATAATAAGAATGTAAGGCTCTGGCAGCTTTCAATTGAAAAACTGAAACATTTGAAAATGTTTAGGACGTCAGAATGAATGGTATAAGTAAAGCTGAACAGAGAGCAGACTGGATGACATGAACACTATTGTATGATCTGTTGTAACATCTGTCGCCACCTATTTAAATCTGGTGATTATTGTGACTTTTATGTTTATGATCTGGGAAATATTATGTCAGTACTACCAGACCAGTGATATGTTTTATATAGCCTTGGATCAAGACTATCATAGGTGTATCGTATCGAGTCGATAAAATACATCAGACGTCTTGATCCAAGGATAAGTTTGATAGTTATTCCAACAACTAGACAATCTTTCTTCACTCACAGGCTGCTAACCATGTTAGCTAACGAATTAGCCACATATGGCTAATGTGTCAACATCACAGTTTCGTGGGACGTTGTAGGATAGTTTCATATTCAATGAGATATATTAGATGTGTTGATTGTTGATGTCTGGAGGACATCAATGTGTTTATACAGTTAGCAATTAGCTTACCTTTAACATACCATCAGATCCCATCAGTCGGGGCTAGAAGGACATTTCATTTCACACACACTAGATTTTTGCTCCGGGGCGGTACTTACCGTACTTTGGACTGACGGGTGTACTGGCCAATTGCGTACCGAGTGTGGAAAAGGCCAGCGCCCTTTTGACCAATCATATGTCAGATAGGAAGTAGCAATAACAGAAAGAAGAAAAAAAAACACCGGCCACCACAGATCATATACTGCATCACACATACAGTCAGATCTATGGCATCGCAGATGCAATAATTGCGTCACTGGGATCAAATCACGTTGCTGGTTACAGGTCCGGTCTAGAGCGGATACGGATCTGACCACTGAGCAGTAAAAAACCCATGAAAAAACCAAGCCGGGTTTTTAGAGCCCGCCTACTAATGTTTCAGGTTTGTGCTACAGTGTTATTGTTCCCCCGCACAATGCCGACTCGAGTAACAATAAATAATAACTCCGTGAAAAATAGACATGGTAATAATACCAAACCAGCGATGCACTATTTAATTTTACTCGTAGATGTTTTATCTAACCTGTTTAATTTCCACCCAACCCATGGGGCAGCTGCTTGGCTAGCCCGTCTCCGGACCCCCCGGATTGATGATAGTGGGAACCAGAGCCTTAGGAACCAGCTGCTCTATTTGATGTTTTCAGGCGGAACAAGTTTATGTGCACCACTATCCTTCCAGAAAATATTGGGATATAAACTATTTAGATATTCAAAGCAATTATTCGAACGGCATAGACATCCATTCGTTGTTAATCTTTGGTGTCCGTTTTATTATAGAATTATATGTATTATTATTATCTCTAAGATTATTATGCGTCGGTCACTCATTCAAATGTAGTATCTGCGAGACTGCGAGAACAGAAGCAGGGATAATAATTAACACGTAAATAACGGTACTGTACTGCTGCGTATGGGGGGGAGGGGGGGTTGTGATAAGTAAATATTACGAGTCTTTAGCAAAGCTAACGAGCTATTAGGACATGATCCAGATTGTGTGTTAAAAATATGTTGCAAAGAGTTTATCAAAGAAGGTGTGTTCATTTCAGCTCGACGCTAGCTTTCGTGAAAACTTAAATGTAAATCCAGTTGGGAGTGTTAATTTGTTCCTTGATGGAAGAAAGGTTGAACACGAATGTCTGTCACACATTTTCATGCAATGACAGATGACCCCCCACGCACACAAACACCATGATGCCATCATGCTATGGACCAGTGGGGGTCTCCTAAAAGCTGTGACATGAAATCTCTGGTAAGATCATTTATGTCGTTAGAATTTAGTCAATATTTGAGTTTTTCACATTGTTAAACTGTGAAATTCCCTATTGAAATAGGGACTAAAATCCCAGATTTTCCAAATGTACTGTGACATATGCCTACTAATCTTTTCTATAAATCTTTTTTTGTTTTTGTCTTTTTTTTTTGCTCTCAGAAAGTCTTCTGGGTTTGCCTCGTGGTTGGAGGGCTTGGGGTGATGTTTTGGTGTGGTCAAGTGAACAGATCCATTTCTTTGCACAACTCTGGTCTCAAAGGATACACCAGGATCAAACCTGAAAACATGGACCAGGTGAGGAATTGCTTAAGACACTGGTTCTCAATGTGGGGTCTGGGTAGCTCTGGTCCATACCATAGCCCTAATGCCGTTGCATTAGACTGGGTGTGTAGGATGGGTGACTAATTCCAAATGTACTTTGTCAATGAATTTAGCTTTCTCTCTCCATTCTGTCATAAACTATAGTAAAACCAAACCAAAACAGGGCGGCGGTGGCTCAGGGGGTAGAGTGGCTGGATGGTAACTGCAAGGTTGCCAGTTCGAATCCGGGCTCCCCCAGAGTTGGTGTCGAAGTGTCCTTGCACTATATATTTCTAAAACTATGAAACATTTCAAAGATTTCTTTTCAGGCAAACATGTCCACCGTAAGATGAACCTACATTTTTCTAGGTGTAAGTATGTAGGACAAGTAGCATGCCAAAGTTTGTGTAATTGCCATTGAGAATGCATTGGGCGTTTAAGTTAAATAACTCCGAAACTACAAATCATTTCAAAGTAAAAAGTTCCAGCATGTGTCTCCACAGTAAGCTGAATTATAAAATGTGTGAATGGAGTTTCTAGGTGAAAGTGCTTTTTTGACGTGCCAATATCTGCCATTGAGCCCCATTATACATTTCTCTAATTTGAAAGCACTATATATTTATAAAACTATGAAACATTTCAAAGATTCCATTTCAGGCAAACATTTCCACCGTAAGATGAACCTAAATAGGTTTGAATGGGGTTTCTATAGGTGTAAGTATGTAGGACTAGTAGCATGCCAAAGTTTGTGCTATTGCCATTGAGAATGCATTGGGCGTTTAAGTTAAATAACTCAGAAACTACAAATCATTTCAAAGTAAAAAGTTCCAGCATGTGTCTCCACAGTAAGCTGAATTATAAAATGTGTGAATAGAGTTTCTAGGTGAAAGTAATGTTTTGACGTGCCATAGAGCTGCCATTGAGCCCCATTATACATTTCTCAAATTTGAAAGCACTATATTTCTAAAACTATGAAACATTTCAAAGATTTATTTTCAGGCAAACATGTCCACCGTATGTAGGACTAGTAGCATGGCAAAGTTTGTGCTATTGCCATTGAGAATGCATTGGGCGTTTAAGTTAAATACGGGGGGGACATATTTTGACAGCAGAAACTGCCTGTCATAATTTCTCCCCTATTCCAAAGCCCCCCCAAGTACATTATATATTTAAACTATTTTCAGCAATGGTACACTTATTTTTTCAGTGGGTAGATCTTGTTGAGCTGGTCATTTTGAAAGTAGATCTCACGTCATAAATGTGTGGGCACCCCGGCATTAGAGACTATGGGACTTTCAATGAATTGCCTTCTCATAAAATGCAGACCAGCCTCTCGACTTCTGCTAAAATAAAAAATATGTTTTCGCTACTCACCAATACAAAGACGGTTTTGGTCATTAGAAAGACTACTTTCCGGTGGAAGGACTCTGAGCCCCCCACCACATGTACTGTATAAAATGCACTTTTTGAGCAGAAAAGGATTTTCTTTCACCAGAAGGAAAAATCTTGTGTATGGGATTTTTTTTCTCTTGGCAATATCGGTAGAGGGTGCTGCGCAGTGTAGTAACTAAAAGTAGTTCAGTCAGACAACTCACAGATAGATTTAACCAATATTTATTATAGAATGAGAATACAAGTGTGCATATAATATATTATCTTGGTGTTCGGCTCTGCTGCATTTCTCCCGGCTCGGCACAATCAAACACCATCGTTAAACATTAAGAGCAGGGAGATAGAAATACAATAAACCCCCATGGGGAACATAAATAACAGAGCCCACCGGTGGTGGTGGTGGGAGCAAACATCACAACAACCAGGAACCATAGCAGAAGGAAGGCAAGGAAGCTCTGAGAAGGAAGGGAAGTGGTCACGCTGCGCCATGACACTTTCATGGACACTTTCATGGGAGCCAAACTCACACCGGAAGTGCAATGAATACATGGCAGTGAATGGAGCCGGCTGGACCAGCTCATAACAAACATTATTTATGAACAATTGAGACCTTTTGTAAAGTAATCACTTCTGGAAAATAACAGAAGACATATCACAGGTTGTTTTCTAATCACTTACTTTTCGATTTGGCTGCCAGACAGGAAACGGTGGGAAGTCTCGCGATACTCGGTACATTCAGAAAGGTACTTTGTGCTCTTTAGATACCATACATCTATAAAAATGACACAGTGTACACATCGAATAACAACACAGCAGACAATAATGTGTTACATGTCTTCTGTTATTTTCCAGAAGTGATTACTTTACAAAAGGTCTCAATTGTTCATAAATAATGTTTGTTCATGAGCTGGTCACTGAGCTCTCATTGACTCCAGTGCATTCTGCCAAACCTCCGGGTAGTTTGGCTCCCATGAAAGTGTCCATGAAAGTGTCATGGCGCAGCCCAGTCACGTGACCACTTCACTTCCTTCTCAGAGCTTCCTTGAAGGAAGGCAGGAAGAGCATGCAGACTAGTGAGCTTAAGTAGCCCAATTGGTCAGCTGACTGCCACATCAGCGAATGACGTGTGGGTCTTGCACACACTGAATACACCCACATAATGCAGCATATTAACCCCTTGAGTATATGTATGCACTATGCACCCTTGAGCACAGCATGAAACCCCTCGAGTATATCTGACTGAACTAACTCCGCAAGCTACGTGTAATTTTTCTTCCAGTGAAAAACAAAATCCTTTTCTGGCCTAATGCAACAGCATTTGGGGGCTATGGACCAGAGCTAGAGTCTGGGACCCTTGAGGGGCTTTGAGAAATGGTTGAATTTGTCAGTGGTCTAATGCATGCATATCAAACAAGGTCCTCCTTGAAATTAAAAAGGTTGAGACTCACCGGATTAAGATTCAATGATTTAACAACCAACCTGATACCAACCTGTGTCAGCGAGAACAACTGATATAACAGGAGAACATGCTGTTATTGTTGACAGTTGACACTGTAACGACGACATACATATTTGCCTCATCTTAATGTGGGAGTCTATGATGTCACTGTGATGATTACAGGCTATTGTACAGGTGGTACAGGGCTTGATGTCTTGTTCCTATACTGTTTGCTTACAAAGTTGTCGTTGCTCTCGGCGGGATGCTGTTTCGATACTGGAACTATGTGTAACACAATGTGGTGCATTGTGAGATTGCAGATCTGCTATTTTTGACATGACCAAAATAGGCACGCCTGGTTGAAAGCATGTCTGTGGGTTTTATAAATATTTAACCAGTTAAAAATATTGGCAAGAGCTTGTGACTAAATAATAACAACTTTGGATCTATTTGGAACACAGGCTAATTATCTTTTCGATTTCCTGAAAAGTAACTTTTTTACTACTATACAAGGTTTCCTCCTGACGGCGACAATATGGCCATGGTGGAACCACTGTCCACTACATAGTGATTTTTATTTTATTTAAATGAAATTTGCATTGTGTTTCATTGAACAGTTCCTGGACCTGCGCTGCAGTCACTGTGCGTTGGTGTCCAGCTCTGGACAGATGCTGGGAGCTGGAGTGGGAGAGGAGATCGACAAGACTGGATGTGTGATTCGCATGAACAATGCTCCTACGCGCGGCTACGAGAGGGATGTCGGGAAGCAGACGAACGTCAGAGTCGTTTCTCACACCAGTGTCCCCCTGCTGCTGAAAAACGAGAAGTATTACTTCCAGTCTTCTGCAGACACCACATACGTGTTCTGGGGCCCTGAAAGGAACATGAGGCAGGATGGAAAGGGACACATCTTCAATGTCCTGTTGAAAATGGCAAACAAGTATCCAAACGTCCGAATCTATGCTGTGACCAGGGAGAAGATACAGTATTGCGACGGTGTTTTTCAGAACGAGACTGGAAAAAACAGGTATAGCATATAATATAGAATAGAATACAACACAAGATGATTTTTAGCAGCATTTTTTTAAGCCAAACCTCAGAATTTGCTCTGAATTTATTAAAAGCATGTTTTCGAGGGTGTCCTATTGACACGAAGACAAAAATAACAAACACAAATAAAAGCAATACATATGCTACAGTACAAATACAGATAACAGTTGGTGCCTTTGTTTCTCAGAATGAAGACGGGGGCATTTCTCAGCACTGGATTCTTCACCATGGTTCTAGCCCTGGACATGTGTGACAGTATTTATGTCTATGGAATGATTGATGATAACCACTGCAGGTAAGATATTTGCCTTGGTTGGCAATATGGATTAATCAAACTGGGGGCGGGGGGGGGGGGGGGGGGGTGGCGGGGGGCAAATAGTCATTCTATTTTCGCCATTTCAACATCGCACGGCAAAGTATAAAATAGGTCGTAACTGACATTTATGAATATATTTGTGACTTTCCTCCTCGTGGCAGTCGTGCCAATCACAGCATCGTCCCGTACCATTACTATGAACGGAGCCGAATTGACGAATGCAGAATGTACAGGATCCACGAACACACCCGCCGCGGGGGGCATCGCTTCATAACAGAGAAGGCCATCTATGCTAAATGGGCCAAACGCTACAAGATGGAGTTTAAACACCCCTCGTGGAGCCACGGATAAAGGAGATACTGGAACCATTAAGGTTTGACGTGATCATCCCTGTGGAACTATTGTTCTTTTATGCCGTCTATAGATCAACGTGATAGTTTTTACTCTGCAGTGTTACTGAATTGAATGTTTACCAGGCTTCTATGACGCGAGTTCTACTTTATGTCAACACCTTTTTAATTTTTTAATTTTTATTTTGCTGTTGCAATCTAATAGTTATTTTCTGTGTAAAATAATACATTTTAGCTTGATCGGTGCATGACACTACACCAGCATGTATTTATGTATGCAGCGTCTATTTTCAGTTAAATACAATTTAGCTTGTGTTTTTTCCATGCAAAACAATGGTGTTACGCAGGTATGGTGGTGAAGAGCTACAGCTGGCTGCAAACTTGTCAAATACTACAGTACATTAACCACGGGGGCGGCGGTGGCTCAGTGGTAGAGTGGCCAGATCGAACCCGGGCTCCCCCATAGTTAGTGTCGAAGTATCCTTGAGCAAGACTCTGAACCCCTAATTGCTCCCGATGAGCAGGTTGGTGCCTTGCATGGTGAATCGGTGTGTGAATGTTTGTGTGAATGGGTGAATGTAATGCATGTAATGCACATTCTATGTAAAGCACCTTGGATAAAGGCGCTATAGGCGGTAAATGCACGATTTACCACTTTCAACCTGGCATCCCTATTTTGGACATGCTATTACATGTTACATTATACATTATAGGTGTTTCCTAACATTTCAAAAATAGCTAAATAATATTAATTATACAAGAAAAGAAAAAAGCTCACAACATATCGTGATGCAACAGATTGTGAGCTTGTAGATATGTTTTCTTTTGCTATATGTCGTACAACAAAGTATACAGTGGTTAGGATAATGCAGAGGGTATAGAATGTGGTGTGTCACTGTCTTTACTTATTGAGAGTGCAGCACTGGGAGTGGGATTAAACCACTGGAAACTATAAAATGCTTGGACTGCTTATATGTGAAAGTCGATCAGACTTTAAGGTCTCAGTTTTTAAATGGTCAGAAGGCATATCACTTTAATGCACTGAAATTAAGGAATTGACTGTTGCATGGATTTTTATTTTAACATTTTAAACCGTTAGTAATAATAATATACATATTTGTCTTTTTTTATGGTATCAGTATGCTTAAAGATAAAGCACCTTAACCCCAAACACTACTGAAATAATGTTACCAAAGTTGACCATTTTAATGTCTTACCTGCTGTGCCTTATTTTTTTTTACAGTATTCATTCATTGGGTTTATTTTTATGTTTCAGTATTTCCATGTGATTTGAATGTTAAGCAATTAAATAAGCTTATAGCATGTTTTATTTTTGTATTACTCTTTGATCAAACTGAATTATAAAACATAAAATTTGCAGTCATATCACATGTATCATTATTACAGTATAAATACTACAATCTTTGTAGAGAAACTGACTCAACAAGTTTTGTTGTATTTGTTGATGTAACAGTTGTATCATATAAATAGTTATGCGTATGTGTACATTGGTTGTTGTTGTTGTTGTTGTTGTTTACTTAGGCTGTCAGATGTCTTGCAGAAATGACTAGCATTTTTGTATTTGTTTATTGAGACGGGACAATGCATATTAATGGACATTACATAAATGCACCGGATTTTGCAAAACTGCTAATTATCATCCGCAGTCCCATTAGGAAACAAAGCATTAAAAACATACATACACAAGGAAAGTACAAAGGTGTAAAGTGCAATATAATTTAGCAGCATTCTTTTTTAAATATATGTAACCTGTGCATAAGGTTCAGTATTGCTTTCAAATAATACAGGATTCAAGTAATATAGGATACGCTGTCAAAGTGCACTAGACTAGCATGTGTTATTGGACAGTCATTGACAAAAACAATAGTATTTTTAATATGCAAATTTTTGTTCAAACATAGCTTGTTTCCAATTCTAGTGAACATGAAATAGACACCATCCACCAGTTTATTAATATAGATGTATCAGTATAATCACTCTATAGGCCTTAATTGATAATCAACCTATCTTCTGGTTCGAATAATCTGTGAATATTGAAACAGTGACTATACTGACGATTGATTGACTTATTGAATACTTTAGGCCTATTAGTCATAAATGTGGAACAGCATGAGGTACAGACTTTGCCTAAAGGCATAACACAAAAAGATAATACATATCAACAAATATAAAACACTAAAAAAGAGAAAAGGCTAAAATGTTGGCACTTGGCCTTTCTGTGGGATAATGTTTTACCTCCTGATAGATCTATTTTCAGGCCTGTTTTGAAGGAAGCCCACAAAAGTCCACATTTAAAGAGATGGTGTCAGGGCATTCCACATTTTGGTGGCAGAGTAGCCTAGTTAGTAGAATGAGAATTTTCTCATGTTTCTTATATATATGGTGGTACAATATTGTGGGTGTCACTGTGAAGAAATAGTCAGGTATGAGGTAATCGAATGTGAACAGAAATAAAAGCCTGGGTACAGAGGCTAGGTATGAGGGTAGGACATTCATTGCCCCTTTTTAGAAACCAATCGCATTATGAATTGCTTAACCTTCTATCCTGAGCCATCCCACACTAGCAAAATGTGTAGGAATGAGTTGGGTCATGGGCTTTAGGCAGAGAAGTAATCAAATCTGCTATAATTTTGGGACGTCTGAAGCTTAGTTTTATTTTATTTATTGAGATGTTGGAGAACCAAGAGGTGCAAGCACATGCAGTCAAAGTGGCATTGAATGAGGGCTCTCATTTTGTTGACAAAAAAGAGGAAATTCTTCCCCAAAATCGTGTTCTTTGAATTATTTATTTATTTGATGCCTGCATATAAATTAAGAGCAACTGGACAGCCAGACCCATTGTTGGACAAGACAGATCCATCATCATGGACAGGACAGGACAGCACCAAAGGGTCCCCGGCCTTCACTGCAGTGAGCAGTGAAATGTTGCATGACGTAGTATCCAATTCCTCTCCCACAGTGGTGCATAACTACACTCGCGTCACAGCCTTCCCGCAGTCACATTGCTGCAAAGTGCTCCCATCCGGCACAGAGCACGCCTACTGTATCCGGCCATTTCCCCCATACACAACACACGGCCCGTTTCTGTATCCGCTCTGCAGCGCATCTGTAAACTGCGAGGTGAATTGATCCCAGTGTGAGTGAGTGGTGCATGGAGGAAGATGGGGGACGAGACATATCAGACGTCAAGGAAGCATAGATCGGGCACGACAAAAACATTTAAATGGTGAGCCTTGTTTTATTTGATAAAATTACGTGGTATGTTGTTGTGCTAATTGTTGCCTTCATCTTAAAGCGTATGAGAACGCCTAAATAATTGTTACCATTTTGTGAATACTAGAGGCTATGAATGGGCAAGATGGTTTTCTAATAATAATAATATCATTGGGTTACGGTATGTACTTAGCTGTCCGTTATAGCTAAGAATTAAATACTTTACTACTACAACATGAAATCTGTTAGGCTACTTCATAAACATTATAGCTTGGCTATATTTCATAAGATTCAGCTGAAATGCCTATAGCCTACATTTCTCCAAACAGACCCCCAGGGATCGGGAAAAGGAGAAAATGTATTAATTAGTTCGATCGTATTACTGTAAGGTTAATCTAAATGTAACCTAAAACAATGTACACTGTTCTCATCTAAAATAATGTTATGTTAAAACAAAGTGATTGCCATACAGGGCCTTCTCTGAAAATTACTGAAAATCGAACTGATATTCTCACGTTTTTTTTTTCCAAGGTATGATGACAAATAATCACAGCAAGAGTTTTGCACAGTTTAATAATAATCAGTCGTCATGGTGCCCAGGCTCATTGACAAGGTATGACACAAGACAAGACTCAGTATAGAAGGGAGTGGCAGTGATGACTGCTGACTGTGCTGTATCCACTGTTTTTAAAAAACAGTCATATTGGCCTTGCATTTAAAAAGGTTGAAAAACAGTGTTTTTTTTAAAATGCAAGGCCCCCAGTTTGATTAGCATTAGGCTATGCATTAAGCCACAAACCCCAAGTTCTATCACTGGGACCCCGATCTACACTGTCAATGTATAGCCTAACTCTGAGAGTGTACAAATGGAACTTGCAGTTCATTTGGTTCCACTTTTTATACTCTCTGTGAGGTACAGACACGTAAAGGTCCATTTGGTTTATAACTAGGTTATTAATAATTTAGCCGGGGACCCACAGGAACCCCCCCAAGGACCCCTGGGGGTCCCCATATACCCCACTTTGAGAACAATGCCATAGGCTAATACAAGAATGTTTAATTTGTGTAGGTAAGGCCACCCTGATAATTTGTTTGTAATTTGTTAACGATATTAGTTAGTGACGATACTATTGCAACCATTATAATAATAATTATTGTTATTATAATTGTACACAGCAAGGAAATCAGAGCAAGAGGATGGTGATATTTGGAGCCATCTTCGTCCTGACAACCCTCCTCATCCTCTACAGCTCCAACAGTAGAAATGACATCATGTCCGGTCCGTTCCGTGTCGGTACAAACCATCATGCTTTAAAAGTCACTAACCTGAAGAAATGGGCTGGAAAAGATGGTTATGTGGCTGTATATAGAAACAAGGTATTGTAGAACACATAGAAGTATAAACAGCACATTCTGATCTTTTCACTCAACACATTATGATTGTGTCTTTCATTGTGTTGATTTGTTGGTGTGATATATATATATAAAATGCACCATTTATGTTGAGCAGGGGTGGGCAACTTTGATGATGGAAAGGGCCACTATATTTCCACACCCACATTGCATATTGCTGTCGTAGCAAAAATAGCAGATCTACAAGCTCAAAACGCGTCGCACTGCGACACGTTTTGAGCTTGTTGATCAGCTATTTTTGCACTGTATTTAGGCAACGTTTCGGTCAAAGACCTCAAAGACCATCATCTGGTGTGGAGGTGTGCATAAGACTTTGTTGGCTATTTTTGAATTGAAATCCTTAATTTTTTTGATAGGTTTAATGTTTGTCTTTAGTTCAATGTTTGTTTTGTAAACGCCATTGACAATGAAGGGAAAATGTAGGTCATAATGTAACTCATTAGGTCATATTGTCTCTTTATTGTTAATGGCGTTTAATGTTTGTGTTGGCACCGTTTGTTTCACATCACCATTACATCACCTAATCAACATGAGTTAGACTTTAATATATAGCTCCCCTCACTTCACACGGGTGTGATATTTTTGAATTGGAATCCTGAAAAGTAACATTTTTATTTAATTTCAAATCCCTTTCAAATGCCTTTAATTATAGTTATTTTAACTTTATGAACTAAATCCAAATACATTGGACAAAAAGACAATAACATTTCAGTCTAAATTAGTATAGCGTAACGAGTAGTATACTCATTACACTACTAATTTAGACTGAATTAATTAGAGCGGTTCATGTTTGCATGTTTGGAATTATAGCAGCTGAAATCAATAATATATCAGTATTTCAACATTAACTTTAAGTGAATGGATTGGGCCGCCAGTTGCCCATGTATAATGTTGGGGATCACAAAATAACAATGTAATATTCCTTCTCCAGAGCATGACCCTGCGTTGTCATCACTGCGCACTGGTGACGAGCTCCAGCCACGTCCTGGGCTCCAAGGCAGGGAAAGACATTGACCAGACTGAATGTGTGATCCGAATGAACGATGCTCCCACTACGGGACACGAGACAGACGTGGGGAATCGCACTTCTCTGAGGGTGGTGGCCCATTCCAGTGTGTTCAGGGTCGCTCGGAGGCCATCCGAGTTCCTGAACCACACGGGCAGCGATCCTGTCATCATATTCTGGGGACCCCCCACCAAGATTGGGAAAGACGCTAAAGGAACCCTTTATAGATTGATACAGAGAGTCAGCATGACCTACAGTAACCTCTCTTGTTTCACAATCATACCAAACAAGATGCGCAAATTTGATACTCTGTTTCAGAAGGAGACTGGACGGGACAGGTGGGTACATTTCGAAAAAGGGTGGGTGGCTATAATTATTCAAAACATATTTCCTATTGTTATGTTAAGCACTTGAACCCTGACATCCTTATTCTGGGTCTAACATTCAGTGAAAATAGATATACAAGCTCACAGCGCATCGCAACACGACACATTGTGAGCTTGTAGATTTTCTGTGAATATATTTAGTGTAGACTACACTAAATAGAGCAAAAACAGGTGGGGGCCTAGTTGGGAATCTGGCCTATATTCAGATAGTAATCATTGCAGGGGTCTTCAACGTTTTTCAGGCCAAGGACTAGTCTTTCTACAAGCTCACAAAGCGCTGCAGCGCTGATGACCTTGTGGATCGGCTATTTCTGGCAAATATTCCCCCCAGAATAGAGATGCTATAGGGTTCACGTGGTTAATGTAAATACAATTCAAAGTTCCAATCACACAGAGATTTGGCGGCCCTGCAGTAACTCTGGGGACCCCCTAGGGCTCCCGGAGAACGCCCTTCAATGCCCCATTGAGTGTCTGGGGTTTCCCTGTCTCTCTAGCAGAAAAACACCCCCTTGTGACGTGAGGGGCGCTCTAATCATCGTACATCATAATCAAGAATGGTGGTCCCTTATTGGCCAAGGGTTCCCACCGACATAGATATGCCGATTTGTTCAGACACATATGACGTAAATTCTCCGTTCATTGTCAATGGCATTTTTAATGTTTGTTCAGACAACACAAACATTAGTTCTCCGTTCATTGTCAATGGCATTTTTAATGTTTGTTCAGACAACACAAACATTAAAGCTGTATATAGGAGGGGCTAGCACCCCTCAAAAAACATTTAAGGAGGGTCTTGCCAATCTCATTAACAGTGTATGTTTTTTGTCATCACATCCAATTCCTGTATGAGTTGGATAAAATTACCTGAAAACAAATATACGTCTAGTCTATAGCAATGTTTACCATCAGACTATAGAGCTATTTAACGCTTATTTTAATGAGTGCAACATACCCGGTTTTCATTTCTCACAGGCAAAAGTCTCAGTCGTGGTTGAGCACAGGCTGGTTCACTATGGTGATAGCCATTGAGATTTGCGACAACATCAAAGTCTATGGAATGGTTCCACCAAATCACTGTGGGTACGTATACCATGACAAAATGATAGATATACTACTTTCATGTATGGCTGTCTATGTTTAACACAGTATTGGAGACACATTACAATGGGAAAGCTCTTTCATCTCACTTATTTACAATGCTATGCAAGGACATTATTTGCTTTGCATAAAATGTGCTACTTTTCCTGTAGTGTGCTTTAAGCATTAAAAAAAAGCATTTAAGCATTACAATTTCTTCTTTAGGAGGAAACAAGGATCTAAGAAAATTCCGTATCACTACTATAAGCCCAGGGGACCAGATGAATGTGTGACATATCTCCAACACGAGAGAGGTCGGAGAGGGAACCATCATCGCTTTATAACAGAGAAGCATGTGTTTGCACGCTGGGCAAAGCTGTATAATATCACATTCACTCATCCCACCTGGTGAAAAGACATGTTTGAGACCAGAACTGAACCCATTATCATAGCTGCTCTATCAAGAGCCTTGGAAGGAATCCTCCATAGCATTTTACTTGATCCTTTTCACATAAACGCATACGGGATTTCATATAAAGCCTGATTTATCTTTAGTTGTGCGCCAGTGTTGTGCAACAAACAATGCAGATCTACAAGCTCATGTGTCGGGATTTGACGCATTCTGAGCTTGTACATCCGCAATCTCCGCATGTGCAATATGCTGCGCAAACTAAGTAGAATGGAAGTCATGCCATGAAGGCGGTTGTGAAAACATGTATTACTGGAACAAGTGATCAATGAGAGATCTATAAAAATGTTTTCTTTTTCAAAGTGATACAAAGAATTCGGAATCTCATTTTTCTTTAGGTTCCTGAAAGTCACTGTATCCCACATGGAAATGTGGCACCCAACTGACAAGTGTTATTGTAAATAGGGGAAGAAAATTTAAAGAGGTATTTTTACATGTTTATAATGGCTTTGTTAAGAAATGTCCTCAAAATGTACACATAATTCCCATGTTGAGGGGGATTGTATGAGCCAGCCAGATAGTTGAACAAAACTAAGTGACCTATAAAAAAAATACATTATTTACATCCCATTCAATCTTCCTGAGCAACACTATTGTATGAACAGATTACTGTCTGCTAGGTACAGGAGAATACTGGCAAGAGGGATTAGCATCTATCGATTAGTGACAGTTGGAATTACAGGACATAATATACAAAAGGAGGCTCTTAACATTGACTTTAAATGTATAGTATCTATGATTACATATTCTTCAGTTTGATGGCATTTCTATCCATATTGTATGAACAGGAACAGGTTATAAGCTTATGGTACATATTGCATTTGGTTCACTTCAGGGGAAAGGCACGCTCAACTCACATTCAGGCTTGTGCTGGGTGCAGATTCACAGAATCTCTTTCTATCCATATTGCATTTGAACAGATTAAAATGACTAATGTAGTGAGGTGCCCACTAACACCAATCCTTTCAACGTATGTTCATGTAAGGCTTAAATGCATCTGCTGACAAAATATACGCTCAAATTGTCTGTGCTCACTTCAAACTACATTGCTGCTGTTTACTTTTGACACCTGTCAAAGGTATCAATAAAACAAGATTTTTTGAGCTCAGTGTGAATGGAAGCTTCTTAATCAAAGATAATTGCTACATGTAAGCTTTGTGAAGGAGTCAATAGGTGTAGAATAGATTTTTGTTTTTCATAGATGCCAGGATATATATTGGGACACAGCTGTATTCTTGGCTCAATGGCTCTAAAACTAGAAATCTTGCATAGACTAAATTCAACCAATACAAGAACAATGTACTGAGCTAAGTTGGAGATGTTTCCCTGGTTGTTTTTTACAACCAGGGAGTGTCCAACTCCATTTTTGTTGTTGCAACGGCACTACCATTGGAATCCATCAGATGTATTGACATTTTCTTTATTTCAAAGTGTTGACCAAAAAAGGTTTGCAAAACGTTATTTTAATCAAACTGTATTAATAGAAATATACATAGACATATGAATACAAATTCATGTCAGGTCCTGACCCCAGTTAGAAAACATGTGAAATTTGTGTTTAATGTCTCCATCAACACTTCTGTTGAATGTCTGAAAAAGCAGACGTGATCTTGTGTCTCAGAACCGCCATGGAAATCAAGATGGCCTCCTATGGAAAAAGAGACAAATTTATAGATGGTACCTAGTGTGCTTTTGCCATGAGACTTGTAAAGATCAGTGTAAAAATCAGCTATTTTTGATGTGTAGTTCAGGACACCGATACAAACATGACACCATCACTATTTAGGCCAGATCAACTTAAAACATATCATAACTAGTCAGATGTGACCCAGAATAAGCTAAATTATTTCAACTGGTGAAGACATCCTGGAAATGACCCCATATGGGCTGTGATGAGTGTGATGATCTGGCCTAGTCCTGAACGTCACCGGAGGACGTCATGACATTTGGCTTGCTGGGGACTGTTATACATTAACATACTAGACGTACTTAGTCTCGCGTTACCAGACTGTTGCCTCTCACAAATGCTTCCATCATACAGTCTGGAGCAACAGAAGTTCTATCATGAGAAAAATAGCGACTTTAAGCAACGACGGCTACGCCAGTCGGATACGGCAACCGGAAATGGATCAGTGCTCGATACATAAACCTGCTCTCCGTCGCAGCCCTTTCTACTACGGCAGAAGCTACACTTACACGTAGTGTCTACAACGCCATGTCATAACAATGTTTATTGAAATTATAGCTGTCATACATTTACACCGATTGCTCCATCACCTCTCTTATGCTGTGTAAAGTGTTGGCATGCTCTGAATGAAGAAATAACACTAATAACATGTCATATTAACCATGTTTATTAAAACGGTTTTAGAATAACACAGATTACTCCAGCACCTTCCTCTTTCCACTGCTGATCATGTCCAGCGCATGTAAGAATTAAGCAATATCGGCAAGTTAGCTGACGCGCGACGGGGTGTTTTAAAAAAAGTGTTTGTTTGACACATGCTGCATAGACGCGTCACCATGGGAACCAAAGTCGCCGTCGCCGACGGCTGTTTGCTTAACGATTTTGACAGCTACGGCGATGGCGTCATAGCCGCCGTACTTCCGCATAGCGTCGCCGTCCTGAAACAGTCGTTGCTTAAAGTACCTAGTATAAAGCGGAAGTGGAGCCTCCTCCCCACTTCCGTTTCGTCTTTACAGTCACGCAAATTTATCCCAATATAAATAGAAATCATCTAAGCTTGCTGATTAGCAGAAAAGGAAATAAAAAAATAAGATATTTTAAAATATATTTTCGTGAACTGAAATGGCAGCTTCCTTACTAGGATTTTCAGACACTATATAGCATTCGGAGATTGTGGAATAGTTGTCTGGCTACGCGAGACTAAGACGTACTAGACATGACATTCCCTGGGATACAGTGAATCAATGTATGTTCCACGTAATTTGAGTGGCCAACAGACTTTCCTCTTCCTCAGCATGGTTTCTACAACGTTCTATCGTCATCACCTCACCGGTGTATGGTTTACCACCCTGTGACGTTCAGGCTCACCTCTGTGCGTATGGTTCTACTACCCTGTGAAGGACAGGTGTTGAGATAATGGTCAAACAGAACGGCAGGGTCGGTCACATTCAGTTTCTGGTCAGCATCTAGACTGGTCTCCAGTCCCTGTAGCCCTCCAAACATTACCAACAGATGTCTGCAAAAGTGAACAATTATAATAGCTTAGAAGTGTGTTAGAGCAGAGGATATTCCTATTTGTCCACAACTGTGTATCTTGGGTATATTTCCTAATAACTTAAAAATTAATAGTAAAAATAAGAGTATGATTACTTACTCTCTTCTACAGGCTAAACATACAATTGAACTCTTTTGGAAAAACCCAGACAAACCAGACATCAAGCAATGGTACAAAGAATTGTCAAATTGTCTTGCACTAGAAAAATTTACTTTAGCCATTAAAGGGAAATCTGATGACTTTCAAGAAATATGGGGACAGTTCATGCATTTTATGAACAGCAATCCATTAGGACCTGTATTAGATAATCCACAGTAATGTGGGGAGGAAAATGGGGACCATATCTGTTTTATTTGTTTTTTTGTTGAGTTGTTTGTTATGATTGTATTTTTTATGTATTTGTTGTCATTGTATTTGTGTTGTATTGTATTGTATTGTATTGTATTGTATTGTATTGTATTGTATTGTATTGTATTGTTGTATTGTATCTGTTGTTTGTTTTTTCTGGACATTTTATTTAACAAGAGAGCTATAACTGTAATGTTTTATATAAATGAAAAAGAATGTCAATAAATATATTGTTTAAAAAAAAGAAGTGTGTTAGAGAAATATGTTAGGCAAAACTCTTTTTGCTGCATTGGGAGCAGATCTGCTATTTTAGCCATCCATATGTTACAATACAACGAGTGTTTAGCGTTTAGCCCATTTAGACCTGAGGCCGATTCTAAAAAAAATGGCTTCTAAAAACAGTTTTCTGAAAAACGTGTTTCTATGTCAGTGGTGCTCAACCTTTTTCATGTCAAGGACCCCCAGAATTACCTGTATTTGGCCACAGACCCCCATCTGAAAATATTTTGTTCCAGGGACCCCCCTCCCCAGAAGCAAAGATTTGAGTTAAAAACGTTCACTGTGAAAGAATATATATTCAAAGATTTGCGCCACATTTTCACGATTTTTCAAAAATAGCAGATGTACAAGCTCGCAACGTGGCACAGGGTGCACCAAAAGGGGTTCCCGTCCTGAATGGGATAAAATAAAGTTCTATTTAGAGCACTGTTATAGTCTTACTTGAATGGTGAGAGTGTTGTATGGTCGATGTCGCTGCCTCTCTCAGAGGTGCCAATCGTCATATCGTATCCGTCTTCATATGGACCATCTGTGAACACATCACCTGAAATCGACACGAGGACAGAACAAAAGGTTGACGTCATTTCAGCTGGATTAAATCCCACTAAAAACCCATGATGCCATGCTTACTCTGAAAAACTATTATTTTAAGTTCAAGGTTGAAGTATATTGTTAAATCTTGTGTACAGGTACATACGAGTCAAACTTATTTTTGTTTGGCTTCCTTACAGACAATTCAGCGGCATAGATAGCATAACATTCAAAACAACAAAAAGCACAGCAAACAAAGGGATAGAATAAAGAGTGCAAGAAAGAGCAATCTAGGAGTAGAAAAATAGTAACATATTATATGTACATGTGCATGTTCATGGTGTGCACTAGGGGGGGGGGGGGGTAATATCAATGCATATCATTTTTAATTCATCATATCAAACCATGCATGTGATGAACAATATGGCATGCCCAGCCATAGAAGAATGGCTGAAAAATGACAATACATAACAGCTACATTCATATGAAGAACCTACTGAGAGAGGATGCCAGGCGGACGTTATAACCCCAGTACAGACCACCTTCCGTCCTGGGTACATGAGGTGCCACCACCACACCTTTACATATTTTGCTCTCTGAAAGAAATATTACACACATACATAAGTGTGCGCACACAAATTTCACTACTATGTGCAAATCGTCACTGTCGGGCAGTGTCTTGTATGTTCAATTTCGGTCATGTAATTTGGCAGTAATTTTCACGAATGTTAAAATGGAAAGAATAAAACAAACACGTTGTAAGCTCGTAGATCAGTTATTTTCTCAAAATAAGAAAAAAGATACAAGGTTTCGGCCTGACAATGATGAAATGTACAGTGACAACAATAACAACAACACTTTATTGTGGAATGTGATGAGCTCTAGAACAATGTACTCAATACATTCTCCAAAAACCTACTAGTGGAGAAAATACATACCGTTCTCTGTCTTTTTAAGGTGCACTGTAACTCTCAGCCCAGACTGCAGCTGTTTATCAATCTGCACATCCTGGAGGAGTAGATGGATAATATAGTTAGACTTATATATTCACTTATGTCCCGCTACTTTGGAAACCAATCATGTCACTGCCCAAATACGAAGGACCACACTAAAGACTTTGGCTTGGTTCTGCAATGCAGTTTTTTTTAACTCCCTAATTGTTAGTAACAAAAGGTGGGAGATTGTCCTCAGTCTCTAGTTGCAAAGCTTTTAGATTCTGACTTGTGAGTCTAATCCACCAAAATAAGTGTTGCTCAAACTCTTTATTGTGTGCGACTGTGGACATCTGGTCCATACATTTCAATGAGAATGCACACGGAATACATTTTTTTGTAAGGCCGGAGCGAGAAAAAAATCTACGTATGCGTCCGTTCCATTAGCACGTAATTCTCACTTATCAGGCTTATATTCACTCAGCAGAAGCCATACCCTTGTTAAAAATTGTCATCAACTATGTAAAAGAATGAACTAAACCACACCGGCTCACCTTCCTCATTCCACAGTTGACTAAAGAACCTTTGCCTGGTTTGGTCGGCCTGTCGAGAACGATCCCCTCTCTGTACTCTGCTTCTTCATCTATCCTCATATGATGTGGACTGTCCAATGGGTTACATAGGCCTGAAAACAGAAGCAAAAACAATTAAAGATATAGAGCTGATATAGTGAGAGAAATAATTAAAGAAATTCAATGTTTTGAAAATAATAATTAGGAATGATTCATTTTACCGGCATATTGTAAATCTTGATGCTTGGGGAAAAACCACTTCCGAAGATACCTGTTGGTAGAAAAAAAAAAAAAAAAAAAAGGTTATGCCATAGAAATCTCATCATCTTTCATTATGTCATAATCATCAGTCAAATGTCACTACTCACTGTGGACATTCTAGGTACTGAAGTATTCTTGCAAGCTGGATACATGCTTGTCCTTTCTTCTTAACACCTGTGAATTCACCTTCTACACTTCTGCAAGACAGCAACAAAGTAGATAGTGATTCTGTTACCTTATCCACTTTTAACCTGTTATGAGCATGTCATCACTGGCACATAAAAAATCCCTATTAGGGCTGAGTGGCACTGGTTAATAGTCCGGTAGCCGGAGAGTGGAGTGGGAAATTTGGTATAGTATTTTCAATTGGCCTAAAAAAACACTCCTTGTGCTAAAACCGCCCATAACCGAGCCGTCACCACAAATGTGACATTTGAGTACATTTGGGCAAGTGGCAATGGCCGAATTTAGCCCAAGGAGATACAGAAATCTCCATATATGGGCACAAAAGGGACACAGACAGATGTTACAACGGGTATTATAACAGTGTGGGGTATGCATTTCCTATTTGCATCCTAGCCGAGCCTAGTTAACTAATTTGACAGGTCTAAAAGAGTTTCTGATTAGATAACAAAGCAGAGGATGACTTACTTAACATCTTCTCCGTATTCATCAAATATGATGATTTCATCCACACAGAAGACAGAACAGGCTCTGGCTATCTGTCCAGCCAGGTAGGTACGGAGCTCTGTGGACTGTGCGTTATCCAGGACAGAACCTGGCAGCGCCACACTCACTGTGTATGGCCGACCTAAGAGATGCAAATCACAAGATAGATACAGGTTCTAGCAATTGATTCTGAAGCAGTCGGGTATCAACTTCCATCTCCATGCTGTTTGCAGGAGTGACTGACTTTTTGACTAGCATCTTCCTCAGGGACAAAATGACATATGACTTGTGTCTTTTACTTATACTAGGTATTTGTCCACTAGTCTCTTCCTAACATTTTAGTCTAGTTATTTGTTGATGAAATTGTCACTATATTTAGTCTTAGTCATCATAGCTTAGTTTTCATTTAGTTTTTGTCATTGAAAAAAGGTAGTCAACGAACATTTTTCGACGAAATCAACACCGGAAGTGAGGTTACCTTTGTTACTTGGCCTGTTGTGGTCATGTTCATTTGCTGCCTCCTCCTCGCAATCCACATCTGATGTATTCTGCTTCTCCAACTGTTTAATCAGCTTGTCCTCTTTCCACTGTTTCTTAACCGCCTTCCCTGTCAGTACAAGATCATTATTTATAGTAAAAGATAATTTATTTGATTTTGTGTGCTCTACAAATGTATAATGCCACTTCCTGTTAACCCATGTACATTTTGGCTAAAGTGACCTGTTGTAGGCAGTTGTGTTTTCCAGGTCATAGCAGGAAGGTCAATATTGACATATTTAATGATTAACTATAAGGTGATTCCAGACACTCAGATTATGCTAACACAGGACGTCTGTACCCCCCTCCCCTAAAACACCCCGCTCAGTCATTGGCCAGTAGTCAATGTGATCGACAGTTCTCGTATTTAGATCACGACTCTTTTCTGTTCTGGCCCCACAGTGGTGGAATGAACTTCCCACTGATGTTAGGACAGCAGAGTCACTGCCCATATTTCGCCGCAGGTTGAAAACCCACCTCTTCAGGAAACACTACCCTTCCTCTCTGCCTGACCTACTTGTTGTTAACTAGTTGTACGAACGCTTGTTTTCTATTGTTGTATTGTTTATTGGATCTTGTTTAGTCGATACACTTAATTGTTTTAGCTCATGTTTTAGCTCATGCTCATTTGATTTAGCTATTTTGTCTCATCTGTTTAAGGAAATAGGTAGCTGATATATTGCACTTTTACCTTAGCGCTAGGTATACTCTTGGTTGCTTGTTTTTGCAGAAAATGCACTAAAGACTTCTGGTGATTAGTAGTTTTTGTTCCCTACCTATGTTGAATACACTTATTGTAAGTCGCTTTGGATAAAAGCGTCTGCTAAATGACTGTAATGTAGATATAGCACGTATTTTAGATAGCATATAGATTCTAGGTTTTGTTTACCTGGTGTCTGACTTTGTAGCACAAAACAGTGTTTTTCTTGGCAATGTACTTATACATTATACTGTATGTTTGTTTGTGTATGTACTATGTAGCAGTCATAAATTAAATTCCAATTATCATGCATCCAGCGCCACCTGCCGGTCTTACGAGTTTACTGAAACGCATTATAAATTCAGCAATAAACTTTTGAGTTTTGAGCTCTTGAGTCTTGATCGACAGTATAATGTACTGTAATTAAAACAAATAGTTTATCTACCTAGTTTGCTGTACAACACCGAAAATAGCCAATCAACAAACTCAGTGTGTTATAAACTAAATTACTTGTAATCAGCTATTTACGGAGAAATATATATATATATATACTACAGTATAAATCTGACTTAAGTTATAATATTAATAATAATAATAACGGTATTATTAACAATGTTGACACGAGATGATACCCGGATGATACTCACGTTCTCCTTTCCATTTCTTCCAGTCCACGTGCTCTTCACGCTGTAAAAATGAAAGCGTGCAATATGAATATGAACACAATAGCATTAGCACCAAAACATACTGGAGTCGAGGCCGCTGTTATTGTTATAATACCTGTGAACTATCAAGTTTTATTTTCTTCGCTGCACTGTCGTCTGACTCTGACATCCTTGCTTGCAAATGTACCACCAGAGTATTATAGCCTGCCCCCTTGTGTACCACACGTGAACTTTATTTACTTCCGGGTTACTTCTTCAGTGTTTCCGGCAGACTGGATAGACGCCAGACACCCGTTGGCGTATTGCTGCCCCCCACTGTTGGTCTTCATGTACTGCACATTGCACTAATGCCCTACACTTTTCTTCACCTCCATGCTTGCATAGTAATACTAGTATAGTGCTTGCACCTTAAGGTGCAGCAAAATACAGAACAGATGGGTGGAGTTTTGCATTGACTTTCTCTAGAGGAAAAAAGGGTCCCAAACTAGCAACCCCACAAGGTTCTGGTGTGTTTGAAATCACACTCATAGTATACCATATGGGGTAGATTGAAGGAACTGACATTGGCTTGAGGTACATTGCCAATCAATAATTTTGTATTACTACTGTATAACTACAGTAGCCTAAGCCAGCACTCAATCGTCTTAAAAATACAATATAAATAATAGCATGACTGGCATTATATGGATAATTAACGAAGGTATAGTGATCAGCAGTATGATAAAAATGTTATCTATAAGATTAAACAAATGCATAAGCAATCCCATTCACACAACAAGCTACAGTAAAACTGTCTTTGCCAGTTAATTGACACTTTCCATTAAAACACCAGAGCTCCAAAAGTCAGACTTTATGTGTACGCCATTTAAATTAAACATAGCTCTTAACTTAAGCAAGACGCAAAATCAATACATTTGCATATTTTATTTTGCATCATTTTACATGAAAAACTGAATTTCAGTACAAATTTGTCACAGTTGAGAACAATATTCCAGTGAAAAATACTTGCATCCATTTGTACCGATTTGTACAGGAGCAATCACAGAAAATGTTCCATTACGAGCTGTCATAAAACAAACGACAAGGTGCTTGACAAGGTTGTGTAATATAATATATTACTGTAATATCACAAAATTAAATTACATAACACAAGATAACATACTATATGGCTTTATTGTTCAACATGGATAAATTGCATTATAGATACTTCAAGTAGAATATCTGGGACAGAGACTGGATAGACATGGTTGGATGGATGACTGTCCATAGACGGTTCTTTCACTTTCCTTCACTCCACTTTCTCAAGATGTCTTCTGCTGCATTCAGCGTTGAGTCCTCCTTTAATAAGTAAGAGAGAGTAAAGTGGTTGCATGTGAGAGCCCTGCACCAGAAATAGCAGATCTATAAAGATCAAGAAATGTCAAATAATCAGAAAACACCAGTAGAATCACCTGACTCCATTCTTACCTTGACGAAGCAGAATCGTATATAGTTGTCAAAGTCTTTACAGTGCTCTGAGCTGTAGAATGCTGATACAGGGATTGTTGCCAAACCCTGACAAAAACAACACAATAAAAAGTCAGACTTAAACAAGGAATAAACCTCCTGTTTGGAAAACTATATAGAATAGGCTTCCTTCTATGCATTACTGTAAATGTTCTAATCTACACACTACTGTTAATGCATGGATGGATTAGAAATCCTCTTTAAAATGTAAGTATAGTGACTGAATCTTTTCTTACCTTCTTCTTAATTAGCCACTTAACAAATCTGTAGTCGCAAGGTTCATCCAGGCTGACTGAGTCATCCACGTCAGATTCTGTTGAAAATAAAACAAAACAACTGAAAACTATAGATTATATTATAATGTAATGTATAATAGTTATAATGAATATAGAACACTGAAAAAGGTTGACCCTTTCAAGAGATTTAACCATTTTTGTCTCCACCAGGCCGAAGGCAAGGGGAGAGAGTATGTTTTGCACTCCGTCCGTGTGTGTGTGTGTGTGTGTGTGTGTGTGTGTGTGTGTGTGTGTCCGTCCTTCCGTCCGTCCGTTACCAGCTAATCTCCGGCACTGTTAACCCGGTCGATGCCAAACTTTGCACACACACTCCCTGGATGCCAACGATGAACCTCTGCCCCACATTTTCCAGAACGGCCTGTTATAGCGCCACCATGAGGCAGCTTTTCACATGTTTTACCTAAAACTGCACCGATCTGCGTGAAACGTTGCATGCACACTCCCTAGAGGCCAAGGACAAACGTTTGACCTGCATTTTCCGCATCTGCCTTTTATAGCAAAAACACATTTTTTGATATTACTCCTCCAGATTCTGTCCAAAAATCTCACAAATCGTTACACAGTATCTCTATGGTCATGTGCGCAAGTCGGATCTGTCCGATATTTCATATTCCATCTTAATTGCCTATAATTGGCTTTCACAGTTTGCAAGATTGCCCCGTTTTGAACAAAAGCCTCAAATCATGAACGCAGCGTGCAATTTACGTGAAATCTTTCACACATTTTCTTACTAGGCTGAGGAATATATCCCACCCTTTTCACATTGGCCTGTTATAGCGCCACCAACAGGTTGATTTTTGCAAAACATATTTTTGGAACAAAATGCCTCAAATCATCCAATTGCCATCAAAGGCGTATGAAGAAATGGCACCCTTTTCACATTGGCTTATTATAGCACCACCAGGAGGCCACAACCTGACCTGCCCTGGTGGAGACCTGTGCCCCGAGGGGCACTTTTTCTAGTTTTAAATAAAACACCGCCCAAAGAATCAGAATATACGACACCTAGAGTACATATAGTGCTAACAATTGATATAATTCATAATATAATACAGTCAATACTCACTGACAGAGGATATGTCTGCTATCATGAAATAGCCTCCCTCTGGCATTATGGGCTGCAAACCAACACTCTCCAGACATTTGGCAAGTTTCTTCCTCTTGTGATGCAGTTGCTCAGGTAACTGCAGGAAGTAGCTCTCTGGAGTCCCAAATGTCTCATATTCTCTTTGGAAACCAACGGCGACTGCCTCCTGTTGAATGGAGGAATGAAGGAGAAGGGAACAAAATGATATGAGCTAAACGGACAACCTTTCAGTAAATAAACCTATATGTTGTAATTTAGGTGCTTCTGGCCACAAGTACGAATAAAGCATGTCAAATATTTCTTAACCTGAGCAGCTGTTGCGCAGTGGTAAACAGAGTTTTGATGGATGGTTTGCAGGTGTTTTAAGATATGCCCAGAACCAATCGCCCAGCCAACCTTTAAAAGAAGAATAAAATAACCCAAGCTAAACATGAGTCAATAATTCATGGTAAATCAGATTGCCTAAAGGGATTTCTGAAAAATATCATATTACCTTCCACCCTGTAGCACTGAAGGTCTTTCCAGCACTACCAATAGTGACTGTCCGTTCCCACATACCAGGAAGGCTGGCTTCAAAAGACACAATCACACCAAATTATGGTAAAAGGTAATAGTTAGAATAATGATTGAATATGTAGAACTGTAGTTCAAACTCGGTTAAACAACAACAAATAAAACAAATATAATTTAAAAAGCAAATGCAAGATACTTCTTTGCCAGTTGTGTCTAAAATAGTTTTAGCTTAAAGGCAAAATTGCATGCAGCTCATAAATGATTTTCATGATCTGAGAGTTCAACCATAGACACCTAGAATAAGTGCAACATGACATGAAACCGATGCCAAATCTAGTTTAAATAAGTTTTAATAATTTTACGGTTATATTGTTTGCATTTAATCTATTGAATGGCAGATGTATCTCACCTATCTTGACATGCTTGGCTCCATCATAGGTCAGCCATTCATAAACCTCATCACTAATGCACACCACATCGTGCTTGATACAGAGGTCAGCAATCACCTGGAGCTCTTCTGTTTTGTACACCTGCATATGAAGTAGTTATAAGAGAAAACAGTAGTGGAGGTACTTCTGTGGCCTACTAATTTGGTGGCGATCAATCCATCAGTTTGCAAGATTAGCTCCGGACACACACACACACACACACACACACACACACACACACACACACACACACACACACACACACACACACACACACACACACACACACACACACACACACACACACACACACACACACACACACACACACACACACACACACACACACACACACGCACACGCACACGCACGCACATCCCTCCAGATTCCAGACAAGCTGAGTGAGTCTTTAAATGTTACAGCCATGTATGTTCATTGGCTGAAGCCCTAGACAATGAGTACTGATCAGATAACACTATATGCACCGGGTTGATTGGCTCAGGCTGTGATACTAGTGTTGTCTATTGCATGCCAGATCCTGAGAGGTGACAGTTGTCATCCAGGAAAGTGAAACAAAATGAAAATTCAGACCGAGTGTCAGGCTAGCTTGACTTGAGCTCGCTCACGCACGCACGCACGCACGCACGCACGCACGCACGCACGCACGCACGCACGCACGCACGCACGCACGCACACACGCACGCACGCAGAAAATAGAGTAGCCAATTATTTTGTAGTTTTGTACCCCTTAGTGCCAATTGATTCCTCAGTCCTCACCACACAGATTTCTGTACTGTCACTGCTGTTGTGTCCTAGTGGCTGACCTGCCAGTGAGGAGCCCCCACCAGGAGGACGTAGCCATCGTCCTACTACTCCCGCCCTACACTCCACTGGCAGGTGCTGCCCCAGCCCGTAAGACAAATGACAATTATCACCATCCCAGCCCGCCTTCCCTTCCCCAATGGTGTTTGTGTAGACGCCTGACAAACTGTGGTGGTGGGCAGGGACTTGGTGGGCAGGGACATGCTACTTCTACAAGAAACTCACCTTGCCTAATGGGTTGTTTGGAGTGTTCATAACAATGGCTTTTGTGCGTGAAGAGAATTTACTGGCCAGCTCCTCAGGCGAGAGCACCCAGTCTCCACTTGAAAGGACCTCGCTGCACCCCACCCTCTGGAAAGAAATCTAAATTAATCACTTTGTAAAACCATGAAACAAACAGAGATGCTAGCAGACGCTTGAAACTAGCCATCATTACATATACAGTATATTACCCATTTAGACCTGAGGACACGTCTGTATCACTTTATAGTTTTTAACCACTTTAACCATTATTTTAAACTTTAGCTGTTGAAAAATAGCAGATCTACAAGCTCATAGCGCAGCACCGAGTGCCACGCTACAAGCTTGTAGATCTGCTATTTTGAAGAATTGTGAAAAATTGTACAAATCTTTGAATTACATATTCTTTCACAGTGAAGGTTTTTGAGTGGTGTAAACCACTCCTACGACTGGCTTTGTTAGTTTACGTGTCTGTCTGTCTGTCTGTTCGTACCAAAAAATGAGCATGGTTACTACGGTCACCCAGTTCACCCGGGTGTGATTTCATTAGGAAAGTGGTCACTCAGTTCACACGGGTGTGATTTCATTACGTCAGACATTACGTCAGACCACAGCTGATCAGGCTATATAAGACCTTACACCACTCAGTTCACACAGGTGTGATTTTTAACTCATATCTAGCTTCTGGTGGGGTCCCTAGAACAACCTATGTTCAGATGGGGGTCGGCGGCCAAATAAATGTTGGGGTCCTTGACATGATCACTCACTGGCCTCAGAGGTACGAAGACAGCCTTTCCTCCAGCCATCTTCACCATAGGCTGGTAGCAGTCAAAGAACGGTTCAATTATTATGACCTAAAACACAGATTTGTCTTATGTGAGGACAAAAAGGTTCAGCGTGTTTCATATTCTTAACCACTTAAAAGGACCACTTTTCACTTTTCAACCTACCGGTACCTTCATATAATTGGTCCTCACTAATGTTCATGATAAAATGCTCCCCCAAAAAGTTCTACTCGGTCTGTGTCTCATAGGAGGGTTGTGGGCAGTTCAGAAACCCGCCCACCAGTGACATCGATGGGGAATATAAGATAATCAAAACGGCAGGGTTTCTATTCCTGAAAAGTTGCAATTCGATAATGGAAGCCATCGTTCTCACGATAATAAAAATGTAAAATAAATTCTGAACAATGATGTGGTGATGGGTTACAGTGAGACACAGATGGAATAGAAAAAAATGGTGATATTTTATCATGAACATTAGTAAGGACCAATTATATGAAGACAGGTTGAAAAGTGGTGAAGTGGTCGCATGACACAAAGGATGAAAATAGCAGATCCACTAGCTCGCAACCATCATAATACGATGCATTGTAAACTTGTATCAGCTATTTTCACGGCACAACACAGGCGTGTATACATTAAGTATAAGATTGCTCAGACGAGGAAGAGCCACCATGCAGGCTCAAATGTCATAGATTAGAATACCGTAGATTACTCATTTACTGTGTCCTTTCACCCCTTGGTGCCCTCATATCTTTTGCACGCACACACACACACACACACACACACACACACACACACACACACACACACACACACACACACACACACACACACACACACACACACACACACACACACACACACACACACACACACACACACACAGCAAATAGTAATACAAAGCAAGGTGTAATACGATATATAACTTATATAACTTTATAACTTAAGTAGGTAACAAGGTTATAATAAAAGGGTACTGAGGATCAGTAAAATTTTGGTTTTCTTTTGTGTGGGGGCTGACTTTTGTTTTGATCTTAATGATCTACTTTGCAGTTCTGTAACAAATCTCTTATGTTACAATACATAATGAACAAACCTGACTTGCCTTGAATTCAGTTTCTTACCTCGTCCCCTTCATCGATCAGTGCTTGAAACGTACAGAAGAGAGCCTGGTAGGCTCCGACTGTGACAAGGACATCTTCAAGAGGATCAATCTCACACCCAACAATCCTGCCAAAGAATTTAGCTAAAATCTTTACTAGAGCGGGATGGCCCTGAGGAAATATGGAAATGCTCTATCAACTTTCACACACAAAGGAAAGGGATATGATGATAAATAAAGCAACAGGATTCTCAGTTGTTTGTGATGAATGTTGTATATTGTCAGTCACTTACAAAAGCACGGGTATATTGGTGCATTGAGCATCCTCCGCTCACAGCTTTACAGAAAGCCTCCTGGATGTAACCAGGAGGGGAGAAATCAGGGAAGCCCTGGCCTAGATTCACAGCTTTGTAGTCAGCCGCCAATTGTGTGAACTCAATCCTGTCAATAAAAATAATTGAGATGTGAGGAATGATATCATTTTCTCAAATGGGACGTAATTGATCACCTGTCACTGAAATAGTAGTGTTCTGCATTGTTGCCATCCCTATTTCATATGTCCCTTAACTGAATGTGTAAATCAATCACACTAAATTTGTCATAAAAATAAAACTACTAAAGAAAAATCTTTTATATAATGTAAAGGTGGTTGCACACCGGCCGCGTTTTTTTCTGATGGAGAAACGCCCCTTAAAAATCCGAATTCGCGCTCGGTGTGTGGAGAACTTAAATACTGTATATTTTAATTTGACTCTTCCCTCCCCAGTCCCCATTTATGTAACAGTGAAGCTACCGTTTAGTAGCACTTTACTTCTGCTTACAGTCTTATCGTTGACTGGTTCATGTGACACGCATTGATGACAATTCACATGACAGATGTGGAAAGCCTGGAGACGCCAGGTTACATGACAGACACACAGACATATATGCCTGAGGTTAAAAAGTAAAACACATGTACAGTACACTTAAAACAAGATACAGAGTAAAAGTGAGTCTCATATGAATAAAAAGTGATAAATTGCATAAAAGGTTGTCACTTGAAATAATAATCCTTAATGTAGTCCGTATTTAACAGACCAAGTAGAATGTGGAAGATGTGTTTCCATGTCGTTCCGGACAAACATTAATCCTAGTAAATGTATTCGCCTGATACTTCGTCGTATAACTGTGTCGCAACTAAGCTCGCAGGATTTTCGGCGAGCGACACTAGCCGATACAAGGCTGTCTTGTGATCACTTGTCAATATTGAACACTTACCATATGTTTTTGTCGAGACCTTCTAATCTGCGCGCATGCAAGCGGCGTGCCATAATTATCTGAAAAGATTTCAACAAATATGAAATGTACGTCATATTCAATTTCACCATGGCCGTGTTTATTTCCCACTGTATTATTTCCCAAGTAAACAACAGGCGTAGCCTACTCACCTTAGGATGAACGTTTTTATTAATTCTCTGACAAATTACAGCCACATTTGCCGACGCTTTTATCATAAAGATAAAGAAGAGAACAATGGCTCGATTTAACACAAAATAAGTGGACCCTTTGTCCCCATAACTTGACACAATACTGAAGACGAACCCCGAACTTTGGATCTCCTTGAGGTTTTCGTGTCACGTTCAACTTCCTGTGTAGGCGGGGTGGGCTATATAAAGAGCTTGAACAGGCATCAATAAGCTTTGTAGGGTGCAGATCCGGCCTGGCGCGGATACGGAAACAGTCGTGTAGACATGGCTACAGCAGTTTGGACTCGAGACCGGATCTGAGCACTGAGCAGTAAATAGAAAACAGGCTACCACCAATATTGCCTTTCTTGACACAATTTCACAACACTACACTAGCACAGGTCCTGACTCAGGGATAAGAAGACTAGAGAAAAAATATGTATGCATTTTCAAATAATAATTATGATGATGTTTGAACAGAAAATGTTCAATGTACCCATTTAGACCTGAGGACGCATCTGTGTCACCTCATAGCTTTTAACCACTTTAACTTTAATTATTTTTTAAACTTATGTTGAAAAATAGCAGATCTACAAGCTCATAGCACGGCACGAGTGCTGTACTTCTTTGACAGTGAACGTTTTTAACTAAAATATTTTCTTCTGGGGGGGGGGGGGTGGTCCCTGAAACAACATATTTTCGGATGGGGGTCCGCAGCCAAATACAGATAATTCTGTGGGTCCTTCACATGAAATAGTTTGAGAACCACTGAACAGAGGTTATTCAAAACTGTCATGATTTAGAAGACATAAGTAGAATCTGGTCTCAGGTCTTAATAGGTTAACACCAGGTAACCCTTGTCTCCTTCCTTCTGGTGGATGAGGAAACAACTTCAGAATATTATGTTTGATTTTAGAGTTTAAGATTTTAGTCAGGCATTTCAAAAATGGGATATACTATTAGGAGCCAGCAAGAAAAACAACAGAATATGTTTGCAGTTCAGTAGTTATATTGCTCATACTTTGCTTACTAAACTACACTGAAGCCTTCTTCAAATCCTCAGGCAACACTCTGCCCTTTTTACGTGCTCTGTCCTTTGCCTTATCCATTTTCTGATTCTTGCGTTTCGTGATGTTCTTGCGTCGCTTGTCCTGTCGCTGCTGCATCTTTCCTACAACATACTGACTTCGCTCCTCCCATTGCTTTTTCCTCGCTGAACGCATCTTCTCCTTCCTCTTTAGCGAGGCTCGCAACATGTCCTCATTGTCTTTGATCTTGAGGCCCTCAGCCTTGTATAGAACATTGGTCCACTTCATCTTCTGCTCCATGTCCTTGGCCTTGTCCTCATCCTTTTCTCTCAGCTCCTCCAACTTAGCTTTGCGTGCCTCTACGCGACTTAGCAGCTGCTTGTAGTTCTTCCCCGTCAGTGGTGTTAAATTGCCCTTCACACTCTTCTTCTTATCCTTCTTTTTCTGAACTTTGTCTACATACTCTTCCTCTACCATTTCCACCGTGTTGAAGAGAATTGCGGTGTCATCCCTCTGCTTTTTTGCAGGAGCAGGCTGTTCTTCCTTCTTAATTTCCTGCTCTTGTAGTTTGCCAGCTTCTTCTGCCAGCTTTTTCATCTGGAATTCTTTTCTTTTCCTTTTCTTGCGTTCCTTTTCCAGCTTTCTCTTTGCTCGCTTTGCCAAAACTGCTTCTGAGTTACTTGGGGTTCCCTGAGAGAAGCATGGAATGTTAATGTTAATACATGTTGATCCAGCTTTAACCACACAAACCCTGGTGTCCCTATTTTGGGCATGTTATTATAAGGGCATGCTATAATAAATAAAATCCTAATAGCAGATCTACAAGCTACTAACACATCGCACAGGGTTGTGAGCTTTAGCTCGCCTATTTTCACACACCGGTATGAAAAGGAAATAGGGCTAAGTATGAAATAGGGCTAAGTGGTTAATTCAAATTATATTTGAGCCATCACAGCTTAAGAAAGTAGTAAAATGAATGCATTACATTAAACAAGGTAGTGAAGCTCGGAAGCTCATACATCAGGTCATTGCAGTGTGTCACCTAATTCTGCACCTCCTTGAGTGCTTAAGTGCTTGCTAGATGTTTGTGACTTAGATCATCAGGATGCAGATATTGGAATGCATCCAAAGACAGATGGACATCAATATTCCCTTTTATAAGATTGAATACTCTTTCTAATGTTACATACCTGCACTCTGGACTCTTCAATCTTCTCATGTAGTCTCTTGCGAAGAACGTCTACGGCGGAGAAGTTTGAAACAGTAGTTCCCTCTTAAGAAACAAAACAAAAACACAAAAGTCAGGACAATAGCATGGGAGTTGGATATTGGTCTAAATATAATACAGCAAAACAAATTTAAATAATGTGATGTGAGTATTCAAATCAATAAGTAAATGGAAAATTACCTTTGGCTGCCTGCATTTCATCTGTTGTTGCGTCATTGGTGATCTTAGCTTTGTGGTCGTTCTGTTTTGCTGTGGCTGCACTTGGTGGAGGCTTCCGTTGGAGTTTAGGAGGTGATATTGTCCCATTGGTGCCCTTTTCTACCACGGATTTGGGTTTAGGCTTGTTTTTCTTGGCAGGACCAGTATCACCTCCACCCTTAAATGGAACTGTACAAAGAAGCAGAAGACAGCATTATCGTTTTACAATTTAAATATTAGGCTTTCAGCAGACGTTCTTATCCACTTAATAGTGTGTGATCGGAGTAAATCCTATCCTAGTCAACAAATGACAGGATAATGGTCACATAAGTAGGAATGCAAAGAAACACCATCAAAGAAACTAGGATACTATTAGGTATAAATAATTGAACTGTTTCAGGTCCAAAATTCTCCATAATATTGCTTTACAATTATGTTTTTTTCTTTTTTGTAAATGAGAAATTGATTCATAGTAGTGTTATTAGAGACATAACGCTAGAATAAACACTCATGCAATTATTACATTGTAATAATCTCATATTAGTTGAATTATAGTGAAATTAAACTATTCATTTGGATGGGGACCCCCTGGAAGAGCCTCAAGAAGCCCTGGGGTCCCCGAACCCCATTCTAAATGCATTATTACAATAATATCATCAGCACGACAATTAACTTAGATAAGCTCCGAGATGAGCTACAGTGGGGCTAAAATATCCTAAGCCTACACTAACACTACGATATACTATCAATGATTATGATAGTATATCGTAGTGTTAGCCCCAGTATGTTCCCTCAGCACTACACTCATTCGGAGCTACAGAATGAGCGTAGTGAGGGAACATACTGGGGCTAATCGTAGTGTTAGTGTGTAGGCTTACTGGCTTAGGATATATGATAGTCTATCATCATTACGAGTGATTGATTGATTGATTGAATACTTTATTAGACAGAAATGTAAACAGCAAGAGGTAAAGTCTGACAGAACATTTAGTATTTAATGAAAACATGTCTTTTACCATATAATGGCTTCTTCCTTTGCTCCAGGCGCTGTTGAGAACAGACTCTGCTCGCCAACTTCTGAATATACGAGTCCTTCGCTGCAAGAAGATCCATCTCGAGAAATGAACGTGACTGTAAACTTAAGTTGTAATTTAAACAAAAGTAATACCAAAAGATTGAGTTTCACACGAGACGAAAAAAAACGAACTGGTAGAAATCACAAGAGAAGAGAAATCAACACGTGGGTACAGACACATGGGCGTGGCTTAAGCCTCAAAGTTCGACGGTGCTGCCGAAAATGGCAAATCTACAAGCTCACAGGGCGTCGCGGATAAGCCAGTAGTACCGCGTTCTTAGCTTGTAGATCTGATATTTTATGTGCGCGACACCGCCGTATGTCGATTGTGACAGAAGAGCCTGAACCGGAAGTAGTAACATTAAAAAACATCCCCCTGTGTTCGGTGTGTTATTCAAAAATATGTTCGTAATGTAGTTGTTAATTTACCCTCATTTTTGGTGTTCTGATATTAATAAACATGACTTCTTTGAAATCTATGCTGGTGTATTCCATCGGGACGCTGAAGATATTGAAAAGGAACGTGAGTTGTTTAATGATATTTTTTCTATAATGTTTGTATAAGAGCTCAAGGTGCTTTTACAATATCGAGGATAACGCTACTATAATGTTCTACATTAGCCTGGGATCAAAGCTATCATAGATGTATTTATTGTATCGAGTCTGACTCTTACTTTAGTATCTATCATAGATGTGCAAATGTCTGAAAGAATCGATCAAATAGTCTACTACATCTATTGATCCAAGGCTAGTTCTACATAGTACATACAAGGAAGGATATAAGATATTCTTGTAGACAAAGATGACAAAGAAGTACGAATATCCTCTTTACACTTTTGGGCAGTCAGATATGTCAAATGTCAATAGCATTTTTATACAGTAAAGGCATAATATGCAACAGAGGTGATGTAAGTGCGACATCTAGTGGTTGAATGTTATCACATACAGAGCAGATGGAAGGTGACAGGTGTCCATTAGTTAGAATAGATTGTTGCAGCACTTATTCTAAAAGGATGTTACAATGTCACCCATAATTGATTATTATTATTTTTTATTGTGATCTAGGCTACTATAAATGAGTGATGCATACATTATTGGCCATTCGATCACACAGAATGATCAGTAATTACAAATGAACTGTTCTTTTTGCAGACAAATGTCATTTACATAAAGAGGACTCTTCTCCTGCCCAGGCAGTACATCTTCAAACATACAGAGGGTAAATAGGAATGATGAAAATCATACTGAAATTAACATGGGAATACGTACAGTCGGTACACATTGCTCACTGTCCTTCTGTCTTTGCTTAACAGTACTTAACAGACTTGTTTGTCTTTTTTGTTTCGTTTTCTACTCCTAGGCAAGTTGTTTTCATTTGGGCGCCAGTCAAGTACCACAGCCGCCAGTAGTGTAAAGGCAGAGGACTCATTTCTCAAATGGTTCCTGCTTTTGATTCCTGCCTTAACGTTTGGCCTTGGAACATGGCAGGTATATGCTTTCTTTAGTGTGTTGTCAGTTTTACAATTGCTAATCTCTCAAGACAGATTTTGGTAACAGCTTTATCGATTAAATCTTGACAAATTCCTATGACTATCAGTCAAACTTATTTAGTGAAGGACAGCCCAAGAGTTATCAATGAATGAAGAAAGTGCGTCATCAATCATCATATGGACAACCGCTCACACCCCTCCACATGGAGATTGTAGGGAGGTTTAGTGGGAGGGGAAATGATAGATTCATCTAACCCAAGAAGCAGTGTTGATTTCGTCGAATAATACTATGACGAAAAATGTTCGTTGACTACCTTTTTTCACTGACAAACTAAATGGAAACTAAATGAAAATTAAGCTGTGATAAATCAAATCTAGACTAAAATGTTCGGAAGGGACTAGTGGATAAGAGATCCAGTATAAGTAAAAAGCAGTCATTTTACACTTGGTTGCGTGCTGAAAATAGCAGCGCGACGAGTTGAGCTTGTTGATCGCCTCGGCTATTTTCAGCAAGTGTATAATCAGCCATTATGACGGCATCAAGGCCCGCCAAAATACATTTTAGTCGACTCACTAAATCAACTGTAGATATTTAGTCAACTAAAACTAGACTAACACTTAAACATTCCAGGTGAACAAAATGTGATGACACCCTATTGGATTGTGACTTTCAATTTAGTGGTTTGAAGACACCACTTTTGGTGTATCACCATACAATGGCCATTCACAGCTTTTAGAGTTACATGGTAGAATAAAAATGTTCCCTTTCTTTTCTTTCTCCAATTGGTGTGGTGTTGCCCACATCACACCGTCACAGGTATCTACAGTACTTTTCTTGCTCTGTAACTGTATCTTAACTGCTGTGCTGTTTTTGTGACTGAATATCCCTCAAGTCAATTATCGTATACTCCTCTTCACAAGGTCAAACGGCGTCAGTGGAAATTGCAACTCATTGCAGACCTGAGAAGTCTTACTACTGCAGAGCCTATTCCTCTTCCTATCGAGTAAGCATATCAGATATCATCACATTACAGTAACAGTTAACTACAACAAAAAGGGGGAGAAAATTGTGTAAAGTTAACAAAACAATAGGAACTATAATTAACAATTAAAAACTAACTGAAATAAAAGTAAAATCATCGTAGTTTTAGCCTTTTCATCATATGTGAGTACTACAGACGAAAAACAGTTAAGTCCAAATTTTATTCTGACCCCTCCACGAAAAGGCCTCGTTGTCCTGACCCCTTATCCATCATTTATACATTATGGATAATTCGTGTGGACTTAAACAGCTTTTCGTCTGTAGTACTCAATTATAACTCTGGATTACATAAGACATTCAATGTACAGTAGGCTATATACCCTAGTTCTGCTTTTTTCTCCATCAATGGTATAATTCGCCAGAAATCTACTAAGCTCACAATGTGTCACAATGTGTCATAATGTGCCCCGTAGTGAGCTTGAAGATCGGATATTTACGGCACGCAACTCAGTTGTATGAGAAAGTATAAATAAATAAAGCATATTTGTGCTAATCAAGTGTGTCTTTGGTTCCCAGTCCTCTTGAGCTAAATAACCTAGAATACAGAAGGGTGACGGTTCGAGGACAGTACGACCACTCACAAGAGCTGTATATACTGCCCCGGTCACCGGTTGACCCAGAGAAGGAGGCCAGGGAGGCTGGCAGACTGTCCTCCAGTGGAGAGAATGGAGCAAATGTCATCACTCCATTCTACTGTACCGACCTAGGGTGAGTATCAACTATTCCTAGACCAGTATCTAGTTTGTAATTCTTCTACAAAGAATGCCAGTCTGTAATGAAGAAAGGTGAGAATCATTACAGTAAGTATTAAGAATGAGTTAAGAAGTTTCAAATTCCACCACTCGTATATTCTCTCAAACAGCATCAAAATCTTGGTGAACAGAGGATATGTCCCCAGGAAGAAGATAAGACCCGAGACAAGGGAAAAGGGACAGGTAAATGGTTAATTTGTGTAAATAACTGAACATGCAGAGTATTTGTATTCCATATGCATTCCAAGGGTGCAATGTCCAGGGCCCGATTCATCAATTAGTTATTTTGTTATACAAAAACATTAAGAGATTTGTACATAAACTGGATCTGCTCCCCACTTGTCGTGACACTAGCTGGTTTTAAACTTTTGTTGTTAAGATATGTAGTAATCTTCGTAATCTGTTTCCCAGGAGTCTAGTGTCATTGAAAGTGGTTTTAGTAGATGCTTTTCATTGTTATTCCAGGTGGAAGGAGAAGTAGACATGGTAGGGATAGTAAGGCTGACAGAAATCCGCAAACCTTTTGTGCCACACAATGATGCGGAGAGAAATCGCTGGCACTACCGCGATCTTGAGGCCATGGCCAGTGTCACTGGGGCTGAGCCCATCTTCATTGATGCAGACTTTGGTAGGACCTCTTTAACCCATTAAAACCGGGAAAGCATCTGTAGAACTGGCCTCAGGTCTACATGTTTTTCCTCATTTTAATATTTCAGTAATTATATATAATTCAATTAATAAAATAGCATAACTCTCCTAAATCTGAATTTGAAGAACACAATTTTGTACATCAAAACTGAAAGGACAGCCGATAGTAGCAGCATAATTATGCTTTTTTGCAGGCAGCACCATTCCTGGCGGACCAGTAGGTGGACAGACCAGGGTCACCCTGAGGAATGAACACATCCAGTATGTAATTACATGGTAGGTTTCACAACTATAACATTGTATTGCCATTGAGTTTTTGGCCCTGCCTATAACATGCCCAAAATAGGGACAATAGCTTGAAACTACCAATGGCCACTGAAGACACAACTGTCTTGTTGATTTCAATTTGATTATTAATATTATTTGATATTGATTATTGCCTCTTTCCCCAGGTATGGTCTGTGTGCTGCAACTTCTTATATGTGGTATGCAAAGTTCATCAAAAAGATGATATGAACTGAACAGCCGGCTGGATGAAACTCACATATTTACAAGACAATCTTTTAAAATAAAATGGTGTAATATTTAACTACATTTTGAGCATCAATGATCAAACTCAGAACAGTACCGTTTTTGTAACAGTATTCACCAAATTGCTTTAGAAATATGCATTACATTTACTTTCATGTTAAAATAAGTGTTACCACTTACTTACATTGACTCCCTTTAATAAAGGTGTTATATGCTTGCCTTGTGTGTGTATGTAATTTGAACACTGAATTTCACCTGGACAAATATTTTTGTAATTTATATAATCTGAGATGGGTCGCTCAGTGACATCGGAAGGTAGATTTGTTTCCCTGCCCACATCCCTGGTTTTCTACAGGCTGGTGTTAGTGTTTAATGAATGATAGAGAAAAATCCAGTACACCCACAATGGGATTATTTTTCACTGTACCACTTACACATTTTAGGAATATTTTTTTTTTTAACCTCAAGTTGCCTTGTATTGCTGTACTGTATTGATTAGATATATTTATGAAATATTGGGTAAGGGAATGATGGTTTTTCAATGTTGAATGTTTAGTGTTCTAGGGTTAATAAACCCAAATCAAACGCAATTTCCATGGAGCTAAGCATCTTACAATTGAGTAGAGGGAATTTGGGCTAAGAAAGGTTCAAGAAAATGGTTAACTTGATTCAAATTTGTTCTGGATTGCAGTCATAAGAGAAATGAGTTGCCCTCATGTAGAGCACCGAAGTCTGACGTAAATATATTTTTGAACCACAATGCTTATGAGATGACCCGATGTTATTCTCCATTGAGAAATTACTTCCGTGAAGCAGGGGATGAGCAAGTGACGTCAGGACTTCTGTGCTCTATAGTTCAGGACTAGGATACTGTCAATGATTAACAGGTGTTTTCAGCACAGTATCTCATCAAGTAGGACTACAATAATTTGGGTTCCAGTTATTTCAAGCATCAGTTTAATCAACATACTGAGGATTCACATTCAGTACTATGAACCAAGGCCAGATACACAAAACTATGGCTTCCCAATCAAAGAACATTGTAAATGCAACATTGTAAAGCACAATATGACATAAGACAATACAACCAAGTATGGTTGATGGGCATTTATTTCAAGAATTTACATTTTATCCAAGTTTGGTGGCCAGTTCCTTGGCCTTGGCCTTTTCCAGCTTTGTGACACGGGCTGTAGATTTGGGACCAAGGATATTGCCTCCCCAATGACGACGAATCTGAAAAACAGACAATTATACAAATTTATAGCAGGTTCAATGACTAGTCATTTTACCACATCCATATAAAATGCAGAATGGATTACATGACAGGTACATGCATCAAGAACACAAAAGGAACACCAATTGCATGTATAACTGGTATGCTTATGCCCTATTAAAATGCGGTCTTTGCTCAGGGTTAAAAAGCTAATTGAGCCACATGGGAGGATTCAGGTGAATATATTTTCATCATTGCAAATGACCACCTCAGCACTGAATTAGACATTTAATAAAGTATGGCAAGTGCACATCTATGCGAACACATTTCAAACCAAGGGAACCAATGTCCATACATTTGTTTAATATGGGTATCAGATGAAATCTCACCTCATCGTATCTGTCGTTGTAATTGGTCTTAATGGCTTCCACAAGCTTAGCAAGGGCGCCCTTGTCCTCACTGTGAAGAAACAAAAGCAATAAGTCACCTGGAATGCATTTCTCATGTTAAGTCCACAAGTTAGTGCTTTTACATTTAATGAGATTTTGGCTTAATTGAGTATACAAGTCCCAGTGCTTTTTGGCTATTCAGAAACACTGAAACCAACAGACACCAACTATGCTGCACACACTATAATACATAGGGCTAATCAAGCCACTGGAATCATTCAAAGCATGAATCAGCAACATGAAATGCTGTCATGTGGGCTTTTCCCCAGGTCTGTCTAACAATGCTGAAAGCATGGCATTTTATCCAGTGACATGTCATGCTTGTGCCCATCATTAGTGTAGTCTCTGCTCAGGGTTAAAAAGCACCTATGTTGATCCACATGGAGGATTCAGATATTAATTGCAAAAGAGTATGGTCTCTGCTCAGGGTTAAAAAGCTATTTGAGCCACATGGAGGATTCAGTTGAAGAAATTCAAACATCATTGCAAATGACCACCTCTGAACTAAAATATGGTTTAGTGTAACCATCGTGGGAGCAATGTTCTTAAGGGCTGTCCACAGACCTAAAAACGGAGTAATGCCATTGTGTATGAAAAGGCAAAAACTAAAAAGGTCCCATCAGAAACAAAGAAAAGTTTGCACATAACTAGTAGCAAGATTGTACTTACGGGTTAATCTGGGTGAAAGCCACTGAAGTGCACGTCTTTCTGTGCACGAGCCTTCCCAACCTAGCCTTGCCCTTGATTATGCAGTATGGGACACCCATCTTGCGGCACAGGGCTGGCAGGAAGACAACCAGCTAGGAAAGTAAAATAAAATATATATTTAAGTAATGTATTATTTTAATAGTCATGTTCAATATCTTACCCTAGGTCAAACATCCAATTGCAAATCAATGGTACGCTTATAGCCATCACTAGTGCGGTCTTTGCTCAGGGTTAAAAAGCTATTGAGCCACATGGAGGATTCAGGTGAATATATTTTCATCATTGCAAATGACCACTCTGCACTGAATTATGGCTTAACTTAGGTACACATGTGTATCCATTGTGAACAGGTTTTACCTCAATAGGATCCACATCATGAGCAATGATCACCAGCTGGGCCTTCTTGCTCTCCACCAGAGTTGTGACTGAGTTCACACCTATGGGACAGACATTTTCATTTCATTCATCATCTTTTCTCATCTAATAATTTGACCAGTGTCTGCATCACTAAGCATTTCAAGATTAACTCTTTCAATGAGCTTTTAATATCCATCCATCCCATCACTTGCCTAAATTCAGTCTAAATGAGACAAACCAAGTTTGAAACCGTCAAAAACTTTCTACACATCACACCTACAATTAAGTTAGGCGTTTAGAAGATGCTCTTAAACCTATGGGCCTGTCTGGAGGCATTTCAAATGGGAATATTAATTGCAAAAGAGTATGGTCTTTGCTCAGGGTTAAAAAGCTATTTGAGCCACATGGAGGATTCAGTTGAAGAAATTCAAACATCATTGCAAATGACCACCTCTGAACTAAAATATGGTTAATCCAAGTGACTTAAAGTGCAAGACTGGAGAATGAATCCTAGTAAACAATGTAAACCACCAACTTGGCTTGCCAACAATTTCCACAAGGTTTCAGGTAAACAGAATGAGAATGTGATGTTTATTTAAGGCACCTTCCTTTCCCAGTCCCAGTATCTCACCTGCACGGAGGACAGGAGGCCTCTTGGTTGGCGTGTCTCCCTTTCCTGCTGCCTTCAGCTCAGCACGGGCCAGCAGCCTCTGCCTCTTCTCCTGCTTTGTCTCTGGTCTGTACTTGTGGGCCAACTTGAACAACTGTGTTGCTACGGTGAAATGGCACAGTACACATTTAAGACATTTTCAATGCAGTCATCCCCATTACAGGCATGTCATAGATTAAAATGTTGACAAAATGGCTCATATAGAAGCTCAACATGAAGTGTTGTGAGCTAGTTTCTAGTTCATGTAGGCATGTCAGTCTCATGTGCATCAGCGATCTTGGTGGGTGTCATCATTGACATAAGATAGCAAATATTCTTTACATCATTTGCACAGCATTAGACCTAACAACCTTAAAAGAATGCCATCAAATATTTTACACAGAATCCCAAAAAAGTTAACACTGCCTCAACCTTTCCAGTCATGTTTGAAAGTGAACAAGCCTGAAATACTTCTCTAGACCATCAGTTTGTTTTTTTGCTGACCTGTCTGGCGGTCCAGAGCTTGGGTGAACTGGTTGATCGCAGGAGGGACCTTCAGGCGCTTGTACAGGATGGCACGCTGCCTCTGAAGGCGGATGTAGCGAGGCCATTTAACAAAGCGGGTCAAGTCACGCTTTGGTTGAATGTCCTGACCTGTTAAGGACGGGAAAATAGGTTTAGTTCCTTTATCAATGTCTAGTTATGCAGTCTATTCAGTCTCATGTGCATCAGCGATCTTGGTGGTTTGTCATCATACGTTTAAGATAGCAAATATTATTTTACATCATTTGCACTAGATTGCACCAAACAAGATGTCAAATAATACTTACCAATGCCAAAGTTCTTGGGTCGCTTCTCAAAGAGGGGGTTGACCACCTTCTTCACCTCATGCTTCTTGGCTACAGAAGGGGCTGGTGCCACCTTCTTCCCCTTCGCCTTCTTTCCCTTCGGCTAAAAAGATGAAAGTAGCAAGTACACGACAATGTATAAGAATTAAACAGCACTGACTGAGGTAAATACAAACTTAAAGATAACTTTTGCTCAGGGTTAAAAAATAAATAAGGCTATCGTTTTCTGTAAGGTTAAGTGGGCTATCAATTCTATGCTTAAGACTAGTGGTCTTCGCTCAGGATTATACACCTTTATGTTATCCACATGTACTGGAGGATTAAGAACACCTTCCAGTGATAATCATCATTGCGAATGACCACTCTTCACTGCATTTTGTAAATACACAAACCTACACTTTAAGATAAACACTTTTGCTCAGGGTTTAAAAAATAAATGGATCCTCACGTGATTCAGATTGCTTTCACCATTGTAAAAGCCAGTGAGGGGCTAGCATCGATCTAAATTGTAATCCAACGTTTCCAGAACTATGTCCAAAAGATGTCCAGTTAATAAAACAATTACTTCCCGTTAAAGAGTGTTTCCCCTTGTTCAGGGGAGACACGTTGGGTCTATGCACCGTCAAATCAAATGTTTTGAGAGCGAGACAACTTCTGATTTGGTATTGGCAGGAGGATATCATAATACAATGAACTGAACCGGCTTACTTACTAGTTAGGATGTCTAGTCATTCAGCCAACCAACCAATCAACAAGATAACTTTTAAATCTTAAATGTATGCACGAGTTCTAACACATTCACTGTGTAGGAGTGGGAGCATTGACGACAAGCCCCGGCCTCTCGTCGCGGAACCCGGCAAACGTCTATAATAACTTTTAACAGCAATTTAATTTAACATAAGAAAACTGCCGATATGTACAGCCGTAAATGATCTAAGTGCAACTATTGGGTTAATTCAATATTACAAACATAAGACGTATAAGCAACTGGGTTGAAATTCGTATTCACCGTATACTAGTGACCAGTCCACAACACATCGCAGTTTAACATGGATTTTTACAAAAACCGCGACACATAAACTAGTCATATCGACTTGTAATATAATGTTTACTTAAACTACATCGATGGTTGTGCTCAATTTGATATAAAAACGTCGATAACACATAGATGCAAACGGATAAAAATGCAATAATATCATCTCACCATGATGGTTCAGATAGAAAAGAACGTAGGAGGGAATTCTGGGTAACTTTAGAGTATCGCGATGCTTGCGTGTGATGACGTAGTCAGATCTACAAGCTCACAGCGCGTTGCATCCGCTATTCGTAGTGAGCTTGTAGATCTGCCGGTTTTAGTACCCAGTGTGTGGAAACCGGAAACCTGGTGGAAACGGACCCAGGGTCAGATTTCATAAAAGTCTTCTCCTGCATTCTCTGCAGTCTGCACCATGCGCCACACCACTACAACTGATCCTAGGTCATCAACACCAAAGTGTAAAGAAAACCAGGGATTTTTACGGCTCTAGCAGAGATTCTCAACCCGTTAAGGACCCCCAGTTTGACATGCATTAGTCTACAGACCCCCATTACTGGCATTTCTATCTCTGGGACCCCCAATTTATATTGTAAAATGGAACCAATGGAACCAAATGGATTGGTACTGTACACTCTCAGAGTTACAGTGTGTGTAAAGACGATTTTAAACTAGTTATGGTAACAACTGATGAGGTAATTAAGAAACTGAGTGCCCTCCAACCCCACAAGGCCACAGGCCATGACAATATTCCCTCCAAATTTCTCAGAGACTCAGCCATCTCTATAGCTCCAATCATCACCCACATAGTAAACCTCTCCATCAAACAGGGACAGGTCCCCCAAGATTTCAAACTGGCCAAAGTAACCCCCTTGCACAAGAAAGGGAGTAAATTAGACCCCGGCAACTACCGCCCTATTTCTATTCTAAGCTCCATCTCGAAAGTGATGGAAAAAATAGTCTATGAACAGGTTGAAAAGTATCTTGCCACTAATAAATTAATGTACGAGTTCCAATCTGGCTTCAGAACGTCCCACTCCACTGACACATGCCTTCTCTATTTGAGCGACCACATCAAACATGAGGTGGATGCTGGCAAATACTGCGGCATGGTCATGCTGGACCTCCAAAAGGCTTTTGACACCGTGAACCACTCCATACTGGTTAACAAGCTAAAAGCAATTGGTTTCGATAGCACATCAGTGAGCTGGATGCAATCCTACCTGAAGGGGAGAGAACAGATGGTGGAGGTGAATGGAACACTGCCCCCCCCCCCCCCCCCCCCCCTCCCAGTGAGCTGTGGCGTTCCACAAGGGAACATACTAGGACCTTTACTGTTCCTAATATATGTTAACGACATGACTTCAGCTTGTCCTGTTCGCAGATGACTCGGCACTGCTAGTCTCGGACAGGAACAAACTGCAGGTTGAAAAGGCCCTCAGCTCGGAACTCGGTAGAATCTGCACCTGGCTCGCTGATAACAAACTATCTTTACACCTGGGAAAAACTGAATCCATTCTCTTTGGCTCTAATAGTAATCTCAGCAAGGCAAATGGCTTCTTGGTTAGAGTTGGTGACAATGTTATCACACGTAAAGATGAAATTACCTACCTAGGTTCCATCCTGGAGGCTAATCTTTCCGGTGATAAGATGGCCACCAACGTAATCAAAAAGGTCAACCATAGAACAAGATTCCTTTACAGGATCTCCTCACTGGTCGACAAAAACACCTTGAAGACCTTAACAGGAGCCCTTGTACAGGGTTTCTTTGACTATGCATGCACCTCCTGGTACCACAGCACCTCAAAGGCCCTTAAAACCAGGCTCCAGACTTCCCAAAACAAACTGGTCAGGCTCCTACTTGACCTCCTACTTGACCTCGCCCCCCGAACCCACCTCACCCCTGCCCACTTCGACAGGCTGGAATGGCTTAGGGTCGACGACAGAGTACAGCATCTTGCAATGGGTCTGGTCCACAAGATTCGATACACCACCAAGATACCCATGTACCTGTCTAGATACTTCCTTAATGTTAACGAAGTCCACACCCACAACACCAGAGGGAGTGCAACGAACCATGTACAACCCAGATTCGGCACAAACAAGGGACTAAATTCTTTCCGCTCCTATGCCACCAAAATGTGGAACGCCCTACCAACAGTCATTAAGACATGCGAATCCCTTGATTCCTTCAAAACCGCTCTCAAAGGGCACCTACGGACGGCTGCAATTCGAAACTGGCCCCTGTAAAATCGGAATCCCTCAAACACGGACGCAAGGACAACACAAGAGACGGTCGCGGCCACACAGCCAACTCAAGGTATGGCCACTGAGCCGACTTGGGGACCCAACGCAAGGACAACACAAGAGATGGTCACGGCCACACAGCCAACTCAAGGTACGGCCACTGAGCCGACTTGGGGACCCAACACAAGGACAACACAAGAGATGGTCACGGCCACACAGCCAACTCAAGGTACGGCCACAGAGCCGACTTGGGGACCCAACGCAGCTCCTCCAAGGAAAACAAACAAATGAACGGAGCTGAACGTGAATCCCCCCCACCGCCCACCCCTTTTTTCCCCTCACTGTATATGTTTCTTTTCCCTTTTTACCTCCTTTATGATGAATTCCTGTTCTGTCCTTTGTCTATATAGAAGTGTCTATTTGTACGTCTCTAAATGTTTTGATGAATTGAACATTGTGGACCCTATTGGAAACAAGTGTAATGCTTAATTGGGTCGTCCACTCACAGTTAACAGCCTTTGTATTGAGTTTGTGCTTGAAATGTACTGTAATTCTGCAAACTGTTAATACATTTTTCAATCAATCAATCAAAAAACAGACCCATAAGAGTCCAATTTGGTTCCATTCCAAATAGTTAGAGAAAATTTGCGAAATGTGTGGCAAATCTGCAAAAGAAATGCTTACCACTAGCTTTCTTCACAGATGTGTTCATAAATGTGTCTACTATAACATATAAATTTGTTCCAACCCAACTCCTTTGGGAAACTTTGTGACAGATGCTGAAAGTTGGGGTATCATTAACAACCAATATTAGGCAAAATTCCAAAATTTTCATTATGTTTTAAGTAGCATGTGATGTGTCAAACTAGGGGGTTTTCATGATGCTGAATCCATTCCAAGCATTAGTTTTGCACGAAAACACTCTTTGGGCTAAATTCGGCCATAGCCACTTGCCCAAATATGCCCATGTGCTGACCTCATCACATTTGTGATGATGGCTATGGCCATTTTTAGGCGAAGGAGTGTTTTTTGTGCAAAACTAATGCTTACAATGGATTCAGAATCATGAAAACCCCATAGTTTGACACATCACATGCTACTTAAAGTATAATGAAATTTGGACATTTTTGCCTTATATTATATTGGTTGAATCCATAGAGTATATATATAATAGAGACTGAACTGGCGCGAAGCTCCGCCCCCCCAGCTATTCATGTCAGTGGAAGTTGCTCAGTGGCGTTTTGAAGCACCCGGAAGACTGCCGGAAGTCCCTCCCCGGACCTCAACTTTGAGGTCCTGAGTGACGTAGGGCAACCCAGAGCCTTATATGGCTCTGGGGCAACCGAGCGCTCAACGTTAAAGCCCAGCTGCACGTAGCCTCTAGCCTGGTATCCAGCCTGCTTCGCTACGTTCGGCGGATTTTTTTTTCTCTCTTCGCTTATCAGCGAAGAGAGAAAAAAAAATCCGCCGAACGTAGCGAAGCAGGCTGGATACCAGGCTACGTAGCCTCGGTCCCAGGCTCACTTAACTGCGAAAAAGAAGAGCTGCACGGGGTTTCCCGGTCATGAATCCACGGGTCCGCCTGTAGTCCCTCCTCCTACCACTAGGACCCAGAGCTTCAACGTTGGAAAGTCTGCCTGCCCCCTTGGTTGAATCGGTTGATAATGGTACCCCAACTTTCAGGAACAAATGTATATGTTATAGTAGACACATTTATGAACACATTTGTGAAGAAAGCTAGTGGTAAGCATTTTTTTTTGCAGATTTGCCACACATTTCGCTAATTTTCCCTTATTAAAACTATAATTTAGCCCTCAAGAACGCCTGGGGGGGGCCCGCCCCGGACCCCACTTTGGGAACCACTGGTCTGGGTAGGATACGACTGTGACGTCACTACTGTGTTGCGAAGGGAGGAAATGGATCCCTTGAGGGACAGTGCTGTGTTTTGAAGGGGCGGGGGGAGTCGCATCGCGTCAGCCGCTTGTCAGGATCTACAGTCGATCTACCGCAAACATCACGTTTATTATAAGAATGAACAATACATACCTGATATAGTCGAGACTATTTTGCATTTTCTATTTTAATTTGGTAGACGTGCACCCGTCGTTACGATGACGTCGTTTAAAGCTCGAATAGCCTTTTCATAGCGATAATTCGCTATGAAAACAAGGCCTTTTAATTTGAAGAGCTGTCACATTTTCTGAGGAAAGGTAGATGTTTCTATGATGGCGTGAAACATATTTTTGGTTTAATAGCTAATTAGCACAGATGACCAAAACAATCATACCTAGCCTACTATAAATCCTTGCGGGGTGTTATGTTGATTATGATGACAGTGATAGCTACTGGCTAGCGTTAGCTACAACAGCTTGCCTTAAAAACAAGTTATATATGTTTTAATCTCAAGAGACTTTAGATCTCCAATTGAGGAGACTGAATTAATATGGCTGACCAAGATATCTGCCCCCACCTGGATTCCATAGGGGAGGTGACCAAAGAGGAACTCTTGCAGAAATCCAAGGTGGGTTTTATTTTTTTGCCTCACCTTTTGCGTTGACGTTCTGGATTGCATTTGGAAAATGTGTCACATTATTGTAGCAGTATTCATAATAATCATGTGCTGTGCACTGTCTCTCTTCGTAGGGAACCTGCCAGTCATGTGGAGCAGGGGGGCCAAACCTATGGGCCTGTCTGGAGGTAGGGTCTATAGAGGGACACATTTCAAATGTCTGACACTTTAGTGAGGGTTGCTGCTATATTATCCATGATCCATCTTCATGTTTTGTTTATAAAAACATCAAAGAGAGGTCATTAGGTGGTCCCCCAACCTTCTTAGAGTAAGTAACTATCTCTTGTGGAAATAATAGACCTTTAAAGATACCTTTTGGAGTAGCTAAAGTAGAGAAAGAAGGAAGGAACAGACTTCTCTGTTGTTGCCCTCACTGCATGTTGTTATGGATACGAGCGTCATCTTTATCTAGTTTATCTATGTAGGCTATACATTGGAGTAAGTACTACAGTATTAATTAGGACTAAATGAAAGTAAATGCCAGGTCTGTGTCCCTCAGCGCTATTGGCACCTTATGTTCCCTCAGACCCTACACTCATACTGTAGCTCCGAGATGAGCTACAGAATGAGCGTGGGTCTGAGGGAATATACAGGGCTAAATATTGACTTGCATTTTCTTTTAGCATTTTTTGCCCCATGCCCTGTTTGGACAGCACAGAGCACCGCTTGTTGGCAGAAATACACTATACTGTAAATGAGAGCTTGGCATTTTTACTTACAGATATAAGATAACATGGAGAAGGTCTGCTTACTGAAACATTGTGTCTTTCAACACATTTTTTATTTGCAGTAAAGAGGACAGTGCAGGAATCTTTTCTTCTATGTAGCTCAAACATACAATACAAACACTTGTTAAGGAAGGATATTTTTGTATGATATATATATATATAATATAATATAACTTATCCAATGTGTTGTTTCTGCAGAATGACTGCTCATACGTTGGTTGTGGAGAATCATACTGTGACCACAGCACCTTGCATGCACAGGTAAAATGCTCTTACTAAAATTCATTTATTGAAAGTTCTCATTTGTTTCTCAGAAAGCATTTACCTCCTCCATCCAAAGTATTGATTGTGTGTGTGTGTGTGTGTGTGTGTGTGTGTGTGTGTGTGTGTGTGTGTGTGTGTGTGTGTGTGTGTGTGTGTGTGTGTGTGTGTGTGTGTGTGTGTGTGTGTGTGTGTGTGTGTGTGTGTGTGTGTGTGTGCGTGCGTGCGTGCGTGTGTGTGTGTGTGTGCGTGTGCGTGTGCGTGTGCGTGTGCAGTCTAAGAAGCACAACCTGACCGTGAACCTGACCACGTTCAGGATCTGGTGTTATGTGTGTGAGAGGGAGGTGTTTCTGGAGCAGAGACCAGCCCCGGTGCCTGTCGCTAATACACCCCACCATTGTAAAGCCACGGAGCAGGTACGGCTTCGCTTGAAGAAGGTCAGATCTGCTCAGCCTCATCATTCATTACACTTCTTTTATATAAAAAAAACAATTGAAATGCTACAAATGCTGATGTTTTGGGCTAGCTCAAATGTTGTTGTTTTTATTCCCGACCAAAATGTTTCTCTAGGATGCAATGTCGCCACCAACTGGTCACCCAATAAAAGCAGTACCAATTGCTGTGGCAGAAGAGGAAGGATCCGAGTCAGAAGAGGATGAGATCAAACCCAGGGGTGCGTTCATACCTTGTGTAGTAGTATTGTATTTTTGTTCTTGGTCCCGGAATGGTATCTATTCAGGACCCAATTTGTACAAGCTCATTTCCAACACAAAGTATTTCTTGTCACTCTATGATCTCCTCACTCACATTAGAACAATCGGCACAATGGCGACTCAAAAGTGCTCCTTTAATAATTGCAGGGACTCTCCAAGGAAGTTCATATACAGTATATGATATCACCACATCTACCATGTTGTAAGAAATATAATTACTCTGAAGTCTAAGAATAGGTACCGGGCTTATTTCATATATAATGACACTGGCATTCATAATTTACTATCTGAGGTCTGGTCACGGTGACAAAGTATTATATTTATCTCAAATCCATCTGTGTAGTTGTATCACAACATCAACACCTGGCATCTTGTTTTGGGTTTGAATTATTTTCTGCTTTAAGGGCCTTTCAAACGTGAAGCGATTTAACACGCCTTCAGAATGAGACCTGCGTTTTTGCGCAGAGCAGTCGCGGTGCGACAACGCAAGCGTATTTACGTAAACGCGGTCCCGTGAATCTGTTGCGCGCGTGCTCGTTTCGTGCACACGCCCGTGACTCACCAGACCTGGATTCTGTTTTTTTTTAACGCTCCTCTTGAGAAGACCTGTAGCAGACCTCTCTTTGATCCAGGCAACAACGTGTGCGTTCCTCGCTTCCCGTTTGAAAGGCCCTTTATTCTGTTGTTTCTAGGCTTGACGGGAATGAAAAATATTGGAAACTCGTGTTATATGAATGCAGCCCTTCAAGCCCTGTCCAATTGGTGAGAGTATTTCCTCTGAGTGCTTCATTATATTTAGCCAAATTATGGAAAATGCTTGTTTCTTTCAGTTTTCTCTGCTAGAATGTAAATTGAATTGTGTCCTACTGTCCTCTCTGTTCTTTAGCCCTCCTCTCACTCAGTTCTTCCTGGACTGTAGTGGACTAGTCCGAACAGATAAAAAACCAGCTCTGTGTAAGAGCTACCAGAAACTCATCTCTGAGCTCTGGCATAAAAAACGGTAAGCCATGTATGGAAATGAAGACACATCGTCATCAAACATCACAATCTTTTGTTTTACATTTTGTGTCTTTTCTAGTAAATCACCTGATCATGATGATTTTAGATTTGACCACATAAACCCTACCATACCTATTATCACACTAGAATAGGTGAACATTTTCCAAAAATGAGCTAACATTTGACAAAAATAGCAGATTTACAGAAGTTTGTAAATGTGATTGGCCAATGGTCATTTCTTATATTATTTTGTTGTTTTGTGTGGAAAGCTCCAAATTCAGATAGTAATCATTGCTATAGATAGAGTATTCAATAAACAGAGTTGTCAATTTCATCTAATTGGGATAGAGTACCCATTTATAAGCATCAACTTTATGTTTACTAAAGAGCTGTAGAGACAGGGAGACCCCTATTACTGAACAAACACTCTACAGAAATGATTGCTAAGAGAATATAGCGCTAGTTAGAAAATCACTTACTGCTCCTGCTGGTTAAGAAATAATACGTGTAATGAATGTAAAGCTGTGGTATGACTGTAATTATACCACACACACCTACGCCTGTTGTTGGCCCAGCAGTACCTTAAATGCCTGTAGCTGTGATACTGTTTATCATTACGTTGAGTGCAAACAACACAGTTAGTCAAAACCTAGCGCTGCGGTGAGTTATCTCGATTATACAGTGGAGAACTTTAATGCGGGACATTGGGCAGTTTTCGATTTGCCTGTCTTCTAATGAAATAATTCACAATGGCCTATCATTCAATTCTGTTTGCCCTCACCCCAGGCCCAGCTATGTGGTCCCTACCAACCTGTCTCATGGCATCAAACTGGTCAACCCCATGTTTCGTGGCTATGCCCAGCAGGTAGGGTCCCAACAACACCCGACATCACACCAGAGCTCAACAACCATCCACACTTTAATACCCAACGCCTGACGTACGAGTGCCTCTTACTTAATAGTAAGAAGACCCCATTGTTTTTGTTGATATTGTCATCCAAACCTTTTGTTTTAAGTCCGTTAGATTATTTGCCATGCCCTGAAAATAAAATGTAAAAAATCTTTTAGTCTTGGAGTTTGTTAGAGTGGAAGCTTCTAGCTTTGTTTGGTATTGACTGTTGTGTAACATTAAAGGACCACTTCACCACTTTTCAACTTATCTTCATATAATTGGTCCTCACTAATGTTCATGATAAAATAGTACAATTTATTTCTACTCAGTCTGTGTCTCATAGGAGGGCTGTGGACAGTTCAGAAACACGACCAATCAGTGACATCATCGTTAGACATATTATTTTTAAAACAAGATTTTCTTTTTTGTATTATCGTGAGAACGATGGCTTCCATTATCGTATTGCAACTTTTCAGGAATAGAAAGCCTGCAGTTTCTATTAGCTTGGATTCCCCATCGATGATGTCACTGGTGGGCGGGTTTCTGAACTGCCCACAGCCCTTCCATGAGACACATACCGAGTAAAAAAGAATAGTGTCATTTTATCATGAACATTAGTGAGGACCAATTATATGAAGGTAGGTTGAAAAGTGGTGAAGTGGTCCTTTAAAGGTTTTTAAATATTTTGTTTAAATCTTCCTGTAGTGGACATATTTACTGGTTCTTTGTCTGCTGCCAAGGAATTTCAGCCAGAAAGAAAAAAAAACCCTTCTAAATCACATTTCTCCTTCCATCTTCTAATTTTGAAATTGGCAAGTGTGCATGCTCATTCTATTACATATTCACCAAAAAGTATCTTTTCATCTGCTGCCTCGTTATTTCACCACCCGAGGTTGTTTTGCTTGTTCTGAGCAGCACAAGCAGACCTTCTCCCTCTGTCTGTGTGGTGGGACAGGACACCCAGGAGTTCCTGCGTTGTCTGATGGACCAGCTCCACGAGGAATTGAAGGAGCCTCTGGCAGAGTTTGCTGTGTGCTGCGAGGGAAGTGACGGAGACGAGAGGTGGGATGGAGACCACTCCCCGTCCGAGGACGACTTCTTGTCATGTGATTCAGGTTCCAGCAGTGACCGGGGGGAGGGAGGAGGAGGAGGAGGCGGCGGCGGCGGCGCAGCCGCAGGGGAAGCGGAGCTTCTATTGCAGGATGAATGTGACGCTGTCAGGGGAATACCTGCTGTGAGCCCCGGGGGGTTGATCTCAGAGAAGGAGAGGCTGAAGGAGAGGAAGGTGTCTGGCTCTCCGCTCCGCGGGGGCTCTCAGGAGATGGACGAGGACGCAGACGTCGACACGGCAGCTGAGAGACGCACCCCTGAGAGTCCTGCAGAGGAGCTGGCAACGTCTAACACTCAGGTCCAAGTGAACAACCAGACGCAGAATGCAGTACAAGGACAGAGCAACAACAACAACACCTTAGGTATTAGATCCGCAGGATTACACAATAATACAGGACACTGTTTTTTTTTTTGCCAGTTTCAGGTCATTTGCTTCACTTTATTATTTCTGTATTTTAGTACCAGACAATGAAGCATCAATGGCCCAGAGGCCCCAGACCCAGTCCCGACCCTGCAGTCCGGTTCCAACCATTCAGGAGCATCGCCCCAAGCTGTCCTCCAGTCCACCGCGGCCCAGCCCCCTTCGCTCTGCAGGCCCCGTCTACTCCTTTAAGAAAGGTGTGTGGAGCCAGCTTGGATTTCATACACTCACTTTTCTCAAATATACACGCTTACAAAAATGTATAAATGTGTAGTGTCCACTGTGACTGTCCACTGTCCAGTAACCACATTTAGGTAATTGTCTCCACCAGGCCGAAGGCATGGGGAGAGAGTATGTTTTGCACTCCGTCCGTGTGTGTGTGTGTGCGTCCGTCCGTCCGTCCGTCCGTCCGTCCTTCCTTCCTTCCGTCCGTCTGTTACCAGCTAATCTCCGGCACCGTTAACCCGGTCGATGCCAAACTTTGCACACCCACTCCCTGGATGCCAACGATGAACCTCTGCCCCACATTTTCCAGAACGGCCTGTTATAGCGCCACCATGAGGCAGCTTTTCACATTTTTTACCTAAAACTGCACCGATCTGCGTGCAACGTTGCATGCACACTCCCTAGAGGCCAAGGACAAACCTTTGACCTGCATTTTCCGCATCTGCCTTTTATAGCGCCACCAGGAGGCCGACTTTTGACACAAATCCTTACACAGTATCTCTATGGTCATGTGCTCAAGTTGGATCTGTCCGATATTTCATATTCCATCCTAATTGGCTATAATTGGCTTTCACAGTTTGCAAGATTGCCCCGTTTTGAACAAAAGCCTCAAATTATGAACGCAGCATGCAATTTACGTGAAATCTTTCACACATTTTCTTACTAGGCTGAGGAATATATCCCACCCTTTTCACATTGGCCTGTTATAGCGCCACCAACAGGTTGATTTTTGCAAAACACATTTTTGGAACAAAATGCCTCAAATTATCCAATTGCCATCAAAGGCGTATGAAGAAATGGCAATCGGTACACATGATCTCTGTAGTCATGTGATCAAGACGAGTCTGTTGGATTTCTCAGATTGTACACTGATTGGCTAAGATTGCCTTCCAAAGTTTTCAGGAGTGGCCCGTTTTGTACAAAATGCTGCACATGTCCTGCTCATCCAGAATTCTATCCTCAGAGATGCTATGAGTGATCTGGCTCTGCATTTCCTCAACAAAATGAAGAAAATTGTTGCAAAAACAAAACAAAAAAAACATCCTCCTAAACATTTTGCCAAACATCACACACACACTCCTATCCTCCTGGTGGAGACATGTGCCCGGAAGGGCACGTTTTCTAGTTCTATTGTGAAAATGGCAGTTCTACAAACTTAGGTCACGATGCAACTCTTTGTGAGTCTGTAGGTTGGTTATTTCCGTTACTCGTCGTACAAGGTTCAAGATGACACCACTCACCAGTAGTCCAGTATGGCGGCAAAGAAGCCGCTTTGTTTTGCATTCCTCACAAACATTTCCCACTGGAACCATAAGTCGTTAACAATAACCTGGTATGTTTCTCCTTCATAATCATCCCTTTGGTACATGTTCTCTTCAGCTCAGTTGCTGCCGACTTCCAGGAAGAAGAAACAGTCTCGCTACCGCAGTGTGATCTCTGACATCTTTGATGGCTCCATCCTCAGCCTGGTCCAATGTTTGACCTGTGACAGGGTGAGTTTTGCATCAGTGTCTCTGTCCTGTGACGGGATCACCTGTGCTTCTCTGTCGCGTTATTATGGATTCCACCAACATTTTAGGATAATGGTAAATGGTGCATTTATATAGCGCCTTTATCCAAGGCGCTTTACAGAGATTGTGCATTACATTCAACCATTTACACACACACATTCACACACCGATGCCGGAGGAAACCATAAGGCATCAACCTGCACATCGGGAGCCATTAGGGGTTCAGAGTCTTGCTCAAGGATACTTCTACACTATCTCTGGGGGAGCCCGGGTTCGAACTGGGAACCTTGTGGTTCCCATCTGGTCACTCTACCCCTGAGCCACTGCCGCCCAATAGTTGCAAAAACGCTAGGAAGGGAGAACTGTCAATCACAATGAGTGATTACTAACTACACAGTGAACTACTGGCCAATCACAGTGGGTCTCTCAAGACTCTCAAGTGGGATCTATAAGCCCCGCCCTGTGTGGACTACCTCTTTCCCAGGTGTTTTGACCAGGCGGACAGGGTTTTGAGGTTAGGTTTGTTTAGGCATTATTTCTGTGAGAGTAGGGTTAGGCATATTGCTTGTGGGGTTAGGCATAGTGCTTGTCAGGTTAGGGTTAGGTTTGGGCATATAGTTTTAATGAAGTTAGATGGTTTAACCCATTCAGGAACGGGAACCCCTTTTGGTCTTTTAAGCATTGTGTTATACTTTAGCTATTGAAAAATTGCAGATCTACAAGCTCATAGCGCGGCACCGAGTGGCGCTACGAGCTTGTAGATTGCTATTTTTGAAAATTTCAATTTCAATTCTGCCAGTTTTTCATATCTCAGATCTTTGCTTCTGGGGGGTTCCTGGAACAACATATTTTCAGATGGGGGTCGGCGGCCAATTACATATAATTTTTGGGGGTCCTTGACATGAAACAGTTTGAACTTTGAGAACCACTAAACATAGAAACATAGGTTTTTCAGAGAACTGTCATGTTTTAGAAGACATTTAGTAGAATCTGGTCTCAATGGGTTTAAGCACAATCAAGGGAGAAACGCCAAGGAAAGAGTGAGTCCCCTGGCCTGTGACAGGGTGAGCTACAATGCTTCAGTGTCTGCTTGTTAACAGCAGGGGGAGCTGCTTAGTGCTTACATATTCTGTCTAGAAATAATATGCAGACTAATACTACAATACATGTATAGAATACTACAACATGGAACATTGCAATTACTTTGATAAATTGCAGTTGTAATTTTTTCATTAATGGAAAATGTATCCTGCTTGCATGAAAATTGCAATATTAATAGAAGTGAAGTGAATATTTTATTTGAATCCATGTGGAACAAAGTAAAGTCAGAAGAGGTGTTGTTTAGAATTAATCTATAGTCTATACAATGTGATTAAGCCCTCTGGCAATCAGAAGGTCACTTGGTTTGCCCACCCGTCTGCCCAGTCTAATTTGTCACAGTGTCCCTCAGCAAGACACTTAACCCCTAAGTGGTCCAAGGGTGCTGTATTAATAGGGTTAACATGGCACTGGTCCCTTTAGTCTGACTCGCCCCATTACTAACCCTATCACTATCACTAACCGCACGCGAAGCCATGTAGTCGGAGTTATGGAATGACGGAATTATGGCCAGTCTCCATTAATCGGGCACACTGCTCCTAATAGATGCGCATGCGGCGAATCAAGTGACAAAGTGAGTTTAACGTTGTTTAATGCAATCAGATAGGACTTTTCTGTTTGGATGTACAGTACAGTGGGCTGTCAAGGCCAGAAAGTAGTTTCATGCCACTCAGTAGGCGTTCCCGCATGATGTCTGGGTACGCAAATGTACAGTGACTTAACGCCCCAACAACAACAACTAAAGGGGACACATGTCATGTGACAGACAGGTTCTGGATGTTGACCCATAACCCGTCATGTCATGTGACAGACACAGGTGCTGTCTGTTACAGCACTGGCTCCCAAACACTGGGACCAATTTTTATAGGTTTCCTTTATTTGTTTTGGATCACAGGCTAAATAAACGGTTTGGGAAGCACTGTGTTACAGTCTGCAGACTAACACTGGTGTTGTCCGGTATAGGTGTCCACCACGGTGGAGACATTCCAGGACCTGTCCCTACCTATTCCCGGTAAAGAGGATCTGGCCAAACTGCACGCCTCCATCCATCAGAACCTTCCAGCCAAGACGGGTATCTCTCCCGATATGTACGGCTCCCAGGGCTGGATCACCTACATCATGGACTCTATACGCAAGTTAGTGCTTCTCCTACCTACTGCTGTACATCATGGACATCATGGATATGAATATAGAACTGCAAATATGCCATGTATGTATCAGCTGGTATATATTCTTGTCACATTCTGAAACGGGTGTACTGCACATTCTGTACAGTTGAATTGTTTTGAGTGTGTGCTCGCAAACGCATAATTTTGCTATGACAGTTAACTATTTTATTTTCATCGTTTTTCTTATTATTGTAATATATATTTTCTGTTTGGTATTTTTATTCAATCTTTTATTGTATGTTTGAAATAATTAATTAAATCTTATTAGTATACATAGGTTGAAATATATTAACAAATATATTTGGTTTTTAAGAGGATTTAAGAGACTTGAAAAGTTACGTTGACTTGACAGCAACAGGATATTATGAAGTCCTTATCATTGTGGAATGCCCATGGGTGTAATGATTTCATCGATTTAAGTAAGTAAAAGCTTTATTTCATGGGTATACTGATTACATCGATTTAAAAGATTGGATCTGTTCATCTTTGTGCAGGTTTGTAGTTTCCTGCATCCCCAGCTGGTTTTGGGGACCCCTGGTGAATCTAGAGGACTGCCTTGCAGCCTTCTTTGCTGCAGATGAACTGAAAGGTAAGCGAGTGAAGATTTCCACCATAGTTTTTCCCAACACGCGTATTTCAAGGAATGTTTCATAATTGTATGTATTCATTCTTTTTACAGGGGACAACATGTACAGCTGTGAAAGATGTAAAAAGTGAGTACATTGAAATATGTAGTTCCACTACTAAGCATTATAATAATGCTTAGTGGACCTACATATTGTTCACTTTGTTCAGCTTGAAATATTTACATATATTTCGCTTTACAAAATATTAATGAATAGTCACATTTATTTAGACCTGTTGTTGTAACTGTACAATTTGCTCATTAGTAACATTTTAAGAACTGAAATGTTTTCTCTGTTACAAGAAAATGATTTAATTTAAAAGTTTGACAGACTCCATCATCTTGACATCTTTAATGACAAAATCATTTTGGTGTCTATTAACAAAACTAATATCTACAAATATCTTCATCTGTACAGGTTGAGAAATGGTGTAAAATATTGCAAAGTACTCCGACTGCCTGAGGTGAATAACTTTAATTTAAATGTTCCTGTAGAAGATGGCAGTTTTACCACAATTAAATTAACATGTGCCCGATCTTTTGTGCCCGAAATGATCTAGATTCTGTGCATTCACCTGAAGCGCTTTCGCCATGAGGTCATGTATTCCTTCAAAATCAGCAGCCACGTCTCATTCCCATTGGAGTGCCTTGACCTGCGACCTTTCTTAGCTAAAGAAAGTCCCTCCCAAATCACCACATATGATCTGCTGTCAGTCATCTGTCACCATGGCACTGCAGGAAGTATGACTCAACTCCTCTAGATAAACACACACCTCAAATCATATCTCCTTACTGAAGACTTATAGGCATAAATTAGTTATCATTACTAATTCCCTCATTAATCAAGAATGGCCTTCTTTTGTAAGCCTCAAGTCTAATTTATACTTTGTCAATATTGGTGTTGTAGAACTGCGTCGTAGTCAGAACCATGTTGTGCACCAAATATAGCTGATCTACAAGGAAAGGAAAAGAAAAGAGAGCTGAGCCAGAAGGCAAAGCTCTCTGTCTACCGAGCAATCTTCGTTCCTTCCTATTCTCACCTATGGGCATGAAGTGTGCGTCATGACCAAAATAATTAAGTCGCGAATACAAGCGGCGGAAATGAGTTTTCTTCGACGCGGGGCTGTCATCTCCCTTAGAGAAAGGAGCCATCTTAGGTGGTTCGGGCATCTGGTTAGGCGTCAAACTAGGGAGGTCCTCGAGGCACGTCCCACTTGGAGGAGACCCCGGGGCAGACCAAGGATGGGATGTTGGAGGGATGGGATTACATCGACTCACTGGCCTTGGAACGCCTCGTGATCCCCTAGGAGAAGTTACGAATGTTGCTCTGGAGAGGGAAGTCCGTAAGCGGTTGAAGATGGATTAATTGGATACAAGCAAGCTTGTAGATCAGCTATTTTTGGCACTGTTGACACCGTTGTAAGACATTGCATAAATTAGACTCCTTCTTCTGCTTGTTATATTTCACTTCTCATCGCTTTGTTTCTTGTGTTCCAGGTGGGCATTACATAGCGTACTGTCAGAATGTGATTAATGGTCAGTGGTATGAATTTGATGACCAATACGTAACCGAAGTCCACGAAACAGTCGTGCAGAATGCAGAGGCCTATGTATTGTTCTATAGGTGAGCCATGCACAGTCCTACAATAATGATCGCTCAAATAAGTTTGTATCAGTAAAAAGTACTGCTGAATGTGGTGTATAACATATTTCCTCACGGTGTGCAGGAAGAGCAGCGAAGAATCGATTCGGGAGAGACAGAAGGTGGTCGCTCTAGCCAACATGAGAGAGCCCAGCCTACTTCAGTTTTACATTTCCAGAGAATGGCTTAATAAGTTCAACACCTTCACAGAACCAGGACCCATCAGCAACCAAACGTTTCTCTGTCGCCATGGAGGTTAGTGCTCTCTGTCATAAGCTCATGAGTCAAGCAAAGTCATGTTTCCTTATGCTGCATTATACAACGGGTCGTTTCGAGGAAGCAATCTGATCTGGTTGAAACGGCCTTCTAGCCGTGGTTCAAACGAGCACCACTCCACACCTAATCAAAATAATTCAGCTGCTTTGTTTTTTCCAGAGCGCAGCAAACTCAGTGGCTAGGCTAGCTAGTTTCTTGGGACATTTGTGGTCGTAGTGACTACACTGTCTACATCTGTCATTAAAAAAGATGTTTTTTCAGCGATTTTCTTGCGTGCATTAATGACGTTAAACCCTCTCGTGTAATATTGCTTAATTCGCCACTAGTGGCGACAAAGTGATAGGCTACAAATTATTTTCAGTGGAAGCCAGTGGCGTTGATATCCAACACTAAGTGATGGGTGTGACCTGCTACAAAATATTTGAGATGGCCTCAACTGTTTTAGCACTCCAACGACGTAGTGTAAATTAAATTAAAAACTATTCTTGTTAACTAGTTCCTTGTGCTATATTCTTCTCATTTACGCATTAAATTAAAAACTATTCTTGTTAACTAGTTCCTTGTGCTATATTCTTCTCATTTACGCGATGTAGCTTGAGCAACACTTCAACAGCGACTCTGTAGAAATGTAGCTCAGAGTTTTTGTAGCCTCTACCGTGGCGTGAACGCAGAATCACACATTACAAAACAGGCCCACGCATGCACATCAAACTCAACTTTATTGGGTGAAATTACTGCAGTTAACCATGAATAACAAATAAGAGTTTAGGAAGAAGGTTTATGCTTTGCACAGGTACAAGAATGGTGAGGATGGTAGTTACTGTACATGGACAGTTTCAGCTTGTTCCTCAGTCTGTTGTGCACATGACGGTTAACCTCTTTTATTTTTGCACAGGGATCCCACCTAATAAATATCAATACATAGACGACCTGGTGGTCATACTGCCACAGAACGTGTGGGAATATCTTTACAACAGGTGAGCAGCTGGCACGCTATTACCTGTATGTTAACCACTTGTTTAATATGTTGTTGTATTCTTAAAAAAAAGAAATGGGGGTCCGTGGCCTAATGCATATCAAAGGTCGTTGAAATGACAACGGTTGAGAACCAATGGTCTATCTTGTGTCCTGTATCTTTGTGCAGCTTTGGAGGTGGTCCAGCTGTGAACCATCTGTACATGTGTGCCATCTGCCAGGTGGAGATTGAAGCTCTGGTAAAACGCAGAAAAGTGGAAATCGACACTTTCATCAAGGTAGGGTACTGTTTTAAGCAATTATGTATGTATGAATGTTTGTACTTATCCTTTGAATTTGATTGTATACTCTTGTCTCATTGTTTTAGCTAAATAAAGAGTTCCAGGCTGAGGAGGCGCCCACGGTCATCCTGTGCATCAGCATGCAGTGGTTCAGAGAGTGGGAGAGCTTTGTTAAGGGCAAAGACCATGGTATGACTGTACAGCTACATAACCACTAATAACCACATTTACCACTTGAACCCGGCCCATAACCCTATTCTGGTGGAACATTAGCCAAACATAGCAGACCTGCAGACGTGCTGTGAGCTTGTAGAACATTTTTGGTGTAGACGGAATAAAGCAGCCCAAGAAGTACACCGAGCCAACTTGAGTCCAGTTTACTAAGTCTAGACTCAAGTGTTTAAAGGGGTGTGTTTTTAAACCTGTTGCAGAGAGAAATTGCAGCGTTTAGAATTGCCCCTGGCCCATTGCAGGTCGGAAGTGGTTACAAGTAGCAACTCGTTGCATCGCGAATCATTTGTGTTGACTGGCTTTTCAATAGCTTTATATTTCCATTTCCAACAGTAATCCTTGCTAGGGCGTTTGTTCAGTAAAGTCTCCCAGTCCCTCCAGCTCTTAAACAGAAAATACATTTTCAGGTTGGGATACCAATTGTATCCAATCAGGAGAGAGAAGTCTTTCAGGATACAAGATATGAAAACTGAAATGAATAAAAGGGAAAATGATTAGTGTTGAAACAAAAAAATAAACTACAAACTACAAACAACAGGTTGCATCGCAACACCAGTGTAAAACAAAGTATAAATCGGGTTCAGATGTTTAAAGTACTGTTTGTCCTCTTCTTTCTTAGAGCCACCTGGTCCCATTGACAACAGTAAGATTGGTGTTATGAAAGGAGGACACATCCAGCTCAAACAAGGTGACAGTCCGTAATGTTTCAATACTGTTGAAAAGAGTTTATTTGTCATGCGTATACAGCTATGAGCAGTGCAATTGGTTTGGCATCACGTTCAACAGACCATGATGCTAACGGCAATTACAAAATAACAACAAGATGAGAATGAATGATAATTAATTATAATACTGGATCTAAAAAAAAAAGCCGATAAAAAATAATGATTAGAATAGTAATGTTTAAAAAGAAAGACGGAAATATATAATTCAGTATATAGAATGTGTAACATATACATTAGTGCAAGTATACTATGTGTGTAAACAACAATAAGGGATGTTTGCAGATATTTCTTTCTTGTTTTTTTGTCCTTCAGTGTACTGACAGCCTCAGGAAGTCACACTCTGTGTATTTCTGTTTGTTTTGGCACATATAGGTGCTGACTATGGTCAGATCTCAGAGGAGACGTGGCAATATCTGTTGAGCATCTATGGTGGAGGCCCCGAGATTGCAGTGAGACAGACCGTGGCCCCGGTCGACACAGACAGTTTGCACGGAGAGAGAAAGATCGAGGCAGAGACCAGAGCACTTTAAGACACAGAGAAAGCGAAAGGTGAGACTTATATAGATCATCGAAACAGTATCTAGATTATTTCAAATATGACGATTAATAATGCTACCATTTAATGAATCTTACTTCTTGTAATGTATAAATGTAACCACATTAACCCTGGCGTCTCTATTTTGTGCATGTCATTACAGGAAAATATTTCCAAAATTATTCAAAAATGACCAAGTACAGTTGGAACTTGGGTCCGTTTAAATAAAAACGCCTGGGGTTCCGAGGCTAGGGTCCATTTTACTAAGTGTAGAGGGTCAAAATATGTTTAGTGGAAGCTTTGGCTCCTGAAGCCGTCCTTGTCTCTGTCATGAGTTCACACAACGCTGTAAACCAGCATGGCAGGAATTATGGAGATGTCAAAACTAGTGTACACTTTATTCTAATCTAGACCATAATGTTTCACAAGGTATGATTGAAGAACCATTTGTTTCACAATTTGGGCTTTTGTCTTTTCATTCTCACCAGGTCAATTGACTTCTGCATCGCTCCTGCCTCCACAAGGAAACGAGGAATTTGCACCGCGGCGAAGACTCCTTGTTGTGATCACTGTAATCGTAGCAATGCATTAATCTGTTGCCTTGTCACAAGAAGACAAAATGGTACTCGACTATCATATATTGTAGTAGGAAGAAAATATATCTTTATTGCTCAATTCTGGTATTTGATGTTACAGTGGAAAATAACACATCATGCCACATCTATGGAGCTGTTTGAGTGGCTACTGTAGTATCTAAGTGTCATACTGTAAACCGTGTCTAATTCAGGCAGGCAGAGGATAGGTGGCTATGCTTAGGAGGTCACAAGTGTTATGCTTTACTTGTTTATGCGTTCACTTGTACGTTTCCCTGGAGGTCCTAAGCAATAGAAATTTAACATGTTTGCCATTATTTGCTTATTTCTAGTATGGCTCTGCCCACATCTTGCCACTTGGTTAGCACATTAGTGTTTCAGAGACACCAGAGAATCAATGAACTGTTCGCCTACCATAAATAAACAAGTTCACATTAGTAATCCGAGCCCCTGGAAAATGCTTAAATCAGTGAAATATTCTGAGCTACACACAAAAAAAAGGATTCTCATATGATCAAAATGTGAATCATGTATGCGCACATGAGCTTTTCAGTCTAATTTGTATTTGAAATGCCTTTAACTGCATGTAACACTAAGTCATTTTCATGACTGGTAAAGACAACACAAACGGAATCATGTCTTATCACAGTTTCTTTGCTTCAGAGGTTGTATTTATTCTCATAATCATACTGAAGACTAGAGGTACATATACATAAATACTGTACCTAGTACATATGTATTTATTTTACAATACATGCACATACTGTACATACAAACGGCATAAGACCATAATGCTACATACATGGGAAGTTAATAAACATGAATAGTTAATTAGCTGTTTTATCAATAAAACAAGAGTATAAAAATGCGTATTCATACATTTCTCCTTAAATAAAGCAACATTAAGCATACTTGACAAAGTAGTCAAAATATTGCAAATCTACTTTGTGTAGTTCCTATGAGGGTAATTATACCTGCCAATTTTCAGAACAATAAATTGCCAATAAAATGTTGTTTTAATGTGTGTAATTGAAGATTTCTGGCCCAAATGTTTTATCTTGAAAAAGATGTGCTTGAAAAAGATTTAACCATAAATAGTAATTATTTACTACGAAAAACAGGAGGCTCATCAGGCTCAATAATACAAACGAAATAAGATGGGAATCTAATAACGGCGTGGCTTCATGTTGATCTTGGACTTTGTGTTCAGCCTATCCTATGTCGTCAGTCATGTATGACATATGACTTTATTTTGGCACGGTTTCAGCTCGATCTTCAGAATTTCACAAGACAAAAGCCTTATGTACTTGGTCTGCTCTTTTTTTCCCCTCTACACAAAATCTGTCAAACTGTAAGCTCACAACCTGTTGCATTGCGTTTTGTAAGCTTGTAAATAAGCTTTTTTTGGCGAATGTTCCCCAGAGAATAGGGAAGCTAGGGTTCAAGTGGCTAAAACATTCTATACTGCATCAAACAAGCTGAACAAGCCTAAAGCAAAGCAATAGATCCAGGTTTTTGTTGTTTGTCAATTATGCTTTAATGACAGCAAAATGATTTGTTTGAATAAGAAAATGTAATTGTGATTTTTGTCTTTTCCTCTCAAATGTTTATACATGAGTCCGATCTCTGTGAGAATGTTTGTCTTCAGCTACTTTGTTTTCTTTTGGGTAAGTGCAATGGAAATAAAAATGTCCAAGCAATCTCACCTGCATCGTCGATGTATTAAACGGTCCCACATAAGTGCTTAAACAGCAGTGACGGCTGTTAAGAAATAACGGGGGAACATTACATTATTTCCACTTGTAAACTCATTAAGTTTGTCTTGCATCGTGCCATTTATCTGGTCTCTGATTGAAAACAAATATTACAGTGAGGGATATCAATCACAACTCGTCACTATTCATTCATATATCAGAAAGTAACATAACTTAATGAGTTCTATGTTCTCTCCAGTTACAGTGGCTGTTATGATAATGTTGCTACTAAATCAAACACTAGAAAAGACACTTGGGGCTCCATTTTCGTCACCGCTAAACCCCTTATCCCTAAACTTCTTTGCCTTTTTTAACTATTTTGCAAAACATTTTTGAATAGTTAAAATGGCCAGTCTACAAGCTCACAACGTGTCAATGTAGATTGGCTAGTTGAACTATTCAAAAATGTTTTTCAAAATAGTAAAAAAGGCAAAGAAGTTTAGGGATAAGGGCTTTAGCGGTGACGAAAATGGAGCCCTTGGTCTATAGCAAACAATACTAACACAGGACTAACAGGATACTAACTGATTTACTCTTCCATGACTGGTTCAATGATTTGAAAGTGCTCTTTTAAAGTGTCTTTCATTGTCTCCACCAGGCCGAAGGCATGGGGAGAGAGTATGTTTTGCACTCCGTCCGTCCGTGTGTCCGTGTGTCCGTCCGCGTCTCCGTCTGTGAACAGCTAATCTCCGGTACCGTTAACCCGGTCGATGCCAAATTTTGCACACACACTCCCTGGATGCCAACGATGAACCTCTGCCCCAACCTTTCCAGATCGGCCTGTTATAGCGCCACCAGGAGGCCGCTTTGTGCAAAACAAGTTTTTGGACAGTACACCTACAGATTTTGTCCAAACATCACGCAAATTGGTACACAGTCTCTCTAGAAGCCATTCAACAAAACAGGTCTTTCAGATTCCTCAGACTCCATCCTGATTGGCTAAGATTGGCTTCCAAAGTTCGCAGGAGTGCTCAGTTTCAAACAAAATGCTGCAAATCATGAACACATCGTGTGATTTCCGTGAAATTGTGCACGCACATTCCCACTAGGCAGAGGAAGAAATGCCACGTGAACATTTTCAACTCAGCCTCATGGTGGCGCTATAACTGGCCGAAAAGTGTTTTTACCTCTAACTGCAGGGATCTGTGGATAACTTTGTATGCCAACTCCCTAGAGGCCAAGGAAAAACCTTTGCCTGGAATTTTTCACATCTGCTCTTTATAGCGCCACCAGGAGGCCGACATATGTAAAACACATTTTCTAATATTACTCCTTCAGATTTTATCCAAATTTCACGCAAATCGGTACACATGCTCTCCATAGTCATGTGATCAAGAGTGGTTTGTTTGATTTCTCATAATCCACCCTCATTGGCTACGATTGGCTTCTAAACTTTTCAGGAGTAGCCCGCTTTGTACCTGTTTTGTACAAATCGCCACAACTACTCAACGCAGCGTCCGATTGTGGTGAAACTGTGCATGCATATTCCCACTAGGCTTTGGAAGAAATGCCAATTGACAGTTTTCAAATCAGCCTCATGGTGGCGCTACAACAGGCCAAGCATCACACACACACTCCTATCCTCCTGGTGGAGACCTGTGCCCAGAAGGGCACTTTTTCTAGTTTAATATTCCTTTTGGTGGGTTACAGTACAGTACATACATATTAAGTTTATTGGAATGAATAAGATATGTTTAGAATAGCTCACTGAGAGCAGTTTATAGTGGTTCCATCCGTCTTGGACCTAGACTCTAGTGGAAACTTCCACAGGATGCCAGAAGCCGGTCACCTCCTGAGCTATAGCTGCTGCAAAGAAAGTAGAAGCAAGACAACTACTCTACCACAAATACACAAGCCTTTACATTCTCATCTAATTCGGATAGCAGACATACTACATAATCATCCAAATATTACATGACTCATGACTACTGGTCCTGGTAATAGTTTGAAAATGTAATACAGGCTTCATGGTTAGAAATGCATTACTTTGAAGCTGCAACAAAGCCTATTGAAACAAGCATTTGTTTGAGAGACTAGAAATAGCACCATTGCATCAATACAACGATTTAAATTGTGATTTTACTCAATCACCATAAAGGCGCACAGTTAATGTTCATTTCATAATCTGAATTATATCACAGCGTCGTTTACTGTATGCATGCATCTATGTGTTATTTCGGTAATATGATCAATATAATTCTGAGGACACATTGATTAGGTACTGAGGGATAATAACCAATAACATGCATGTATTTAACCTGCAACATCATTGTTTAAGGTCTCTGAGTGAGAAAGATGCACAGGTATGTACAGTACTGTGTGTGTGTGTGTGTGTGTGTGTGTGTGTGTGTGTGTGTGTGTGTGTGTGTGTGTGTGTGTGTGTGTGTGTGTGTGTGTGTGTGTGTGTGTGTGTGTGTGTGTGTTTAAACAGAAAAAAATGAATTTTAAGTGAGAAGCAGTGATGTCATCTGTAGCCCTCAGTGCTTACAGTATGAGTTGCTGTATCTGGCTGGTTGAGACAGAGGCAGACAAGAGAGGGAGTGTGGAGGGAGGAGATGAAGAGAGAGGATAGCGTACTACACACACCATATCCTAGGGACGCACAGTGATCATCCTATATGCCGGTATGCGCTCACTGATCATCCTTTGGGAGACAGAAGCAGTAACACTGAAAGGTAGGTACGAGAAAGGATCATGCCTCTCTGTTGCATGAATCTCCTCCCTCTCATACGCACACCTATAATGGCAGACACACCCCATCAAACCATTAGCATGTGTTCTTCTGCATGTGTGTGAGCATGACAGTGCACTCTGTACAGCAGCAGTCCATCTATGACATGTCATAGTGGTCTATAGATAGGACGACTGTAGAGTAAAACGTGTATTTGAACGTTGCACATTTCAAATACATGTTAGCTATATCACAGGCATCTAAAAATATGATGACCCATATTATATTTTGAAATGACAGAATATAAGTGAATAAATCAACATTTGTCAACATCAACATCAGATTTGTACAGAAAAGAACAAGGTTGCAGATATAAGAACATAATATGTAGCCAGTCGCCTACATGCCGTTGTTCCAGATTACAGTCCTTTTCCATGGGGCTGTCCTCCTGCTATGTCCCCCCAGCATGTTGGGATGGGTGTGGCAGGTAGACAGCAGACCACAGTTCCATTTCTGTTCAGATGATGAACATCACTGACACGCATAGTAATAACTCGTATAGGCCTATATATATGCCATTCAACTCTGCATGATATTATCCAGACAGTCTAGTTCAAGAGGGCATGTTCTGATATGTTCAAATGAACTGGAATAATTACCAGTTATGTATGCAAATGTCTTGGTCACCCCAAGTACAGCTAGTTAAACTGGTACCCTCTGCTAACAATGCAGAAAGTTCATAATGATCACTATGATATTAATCCTTTGGAGTACCAACTTTGACATACCTGAGTAGGAATTCTATTATTCAAGAATGATTGTGTGGAAATTATTAATTAAAAAGGACCTTTCACAGTTTCAGCCTGAAGATATGTTATTCCTTCACATGTAGACTGTAGCCCTGTCCTGTTCCCAATACCTTATACCATCATATATGACTCTTATCACAAATCTTATCACAAGTCCTTTTGTGTATGCACAATGTCTGTAAAGTCTGGAGAAAACAGGAATGTGCTTTCTTGGTTTTTATTTTTCAATATTTGATGCATTTACACAACGCATTTACTATGAAATCCTGCGTCTCGCGTCAGTCACACCACCATATATGGTTGCCAATCCATCATGCCTTGTGACATCACGTGACATCATGGAGACCCTTAGATCTCCATATATGGATCTGACCTTGTGACATCACGTGACATCATGGAGACCCTTAGATCTCCATATATGGATCTGACCTCGTGACATCACGTGACATCATGGAGACCCTTAACGCCTCATGCCTCTAAAGGGCGAGGTCGCGTGCTTCTCGCCCTCAGGGCGTCTTACTGGTATATTGTCAATGACAATGTCACCTGACACTGACAGTGACGTTGATTGGGGCCTGATGGTCGATGGGCCACAGACCTGTGTGGTGTCACACACTGCATATAAAAATCACACCCGTGTGAACTGAGTGGTGCAAGGTCTTATATAGCCTGATCAGCTGTGGTCTGACGTAATGTCAGTGACCATAGTAACCGCATGCTCATTTTTTTGGTGCACACACGTACAGGTACACACATACATAGACACATGCATACAGACAAAGCTGGTTGTTGGAGTGGTTTGCACCACTCAAAAATGGATTGCCTACACCAGAGGTTTTCAACAGGTGGTCCGTGGACCACTGGTGGTCAGTGAAGGTATTGCATGTGGTCCCTGACCATGCATTTAGTAATGTAGCAAAGTGAATATTTTGTATTTTCTTCCAACAGTGCACTAAACTTTTGTGCACTGTTCCATGGAAGTATGTCAATATTTTGTAGCCTTGTGTAGCGAGACTTATCTGCCTTTGCAATGCACACAGTGATATTTATCTGGCTACGTGAGGCTATCAATGTATAATGTCAATTACTGGGAAGTCGGAGGTTAAGAAATTCCACAGAAAGGTTAAGTGTACCAGCTTGCCTGATTGCTCTTTCAGTAGGCTACTGTATATCAGTATACCAGCTTGCCTGATTGCTCTTTCAGTAGGCTACTGTATATCAGTAAATCTGAGTTTAATGGAAGGTTGGATAAAAGAGAATGGAATAAGGGTAACCGTGGGATAGGAATAGATCAGTGGTTCTCAAAAAAGAGAAACCATAAAAACAAATATTTTGGCTCTGGACCACTTCAGTTAAATAATGCCTGGGATTGATATAATTTGTTGCACGTATGCAATGAATGAAATCAAGCCCAAGCAAACAGTATTAATTCAAATATTTTCTTACATTTGATGGACTTTTGAATTACTGTAATATTTAAACATATTTGAATACATTTAACAAATGGCATTTTCTTTATATTTTAAAACATTTTCCCATGGACCACCTGCAGGCCTATTATGCCATTGACCACACTAGTCACCATTGGTTGAGAAACAATGGTATGTATAGGCATGGGATGCATTGCATAGCAAGTGTTTACGAAAGCACGAATCTTAGCCCATAGCTATCCCATCCCAACACAACAGTGGTCCCCAGGTTGATTCTTAGTCAGGGTGGTGGTCCCTGGTTCACAAGTTGAAAACCCCTGGTCTACACTGTCTGAGGAAGAGCTTTGGCTTGAAACGTTACCATTTAAGTAAAGTTATTTCTGGGAGCGGAAAATGGTGTGCAGACTCTTTTTATACTGTTTTTGATCCAGCCTATTAGGTTTTAGATGTGAGTGTCTTTTTGACTGTTTTTCAGCATCTTTTTCTAAAGCATGACCAACACTAGATAGATCCTTGCATTACGTTGTCACAATGTAGCTTAGTGAGATATGACGATATGATGATTTCTCTAAAGTAAATACATTTCTTTTGTCCGCTTTTTCTTTTCAGGATCTACTTCATTCATAACAACAGTTATGAACTGAACACAAGACGTCTGAAGCATCAGAAAAAACAACTACAAAATTCTTCAGACAGATAGAAGATGACTGCATGATGCAAGAAGCTTTTTACTTATTAATCAAAGCAATCAAGTGTCAACAGGAAAAGTTACATACGTTAAAGCAAAGCTTGATATGCCCCCAACTAATTGGGGGCATAGTGTGTCCTCAGTTGTCGCCTGGACTGAGCAGGCTTGGAAGGACTGTGCGTGCGGAATCCAGCACACTGATTCAACTCCTCTTCTTGTGAACCGTCTCTAACTAACTCTGTAAATATTTAGATCTTTAATCTGCCAGTTTTTAAAAAGTATCTTAGGAGCCTGGTTACGACTTTGTGACCTTTGAACTCACACTAACCCACATGAGGCCCTGCAGGCAGGGTTGGATGTGAGGTGGTTGCGGTCTGCGGTCACTGGGGGAAAACTCTTCTATATGCTAAACCTTTCACTCTCTCAGCCACTCACTCTCTCTTTGCCAAAGGCAGCGCTTCAGACAGGAGGAGAACTTGCATAAACACATTCCAGGGAAAGACACTCCAGGATACTGCAATGCTCTCAGATACTACGTACGTTGGATGTGTAATAGTGAAGTGATGTCTGTCTGCTAGCTTGTGTCACCTGCAGTTGCTGTCATGTCTGTCATGAATCATGATTAACTTAGTACTTACTGGAGTGTGACTACACTGTATGTCTACACATGTGTATTCAAAATTTGGTGTGTGTGCTATTTCACTGTCACCGTCCGAATCTGCTGAGCTGCCATGGGTTGTGCCATATGTTCCCAGCTAGTTCACCTGTGGAATGTGTCGGTGAATAGATCCAGCCGCAGGTCTATGGAGCTCACTGCCTATCCAGAGGCTCTGCAGGGTGGCTACCACAGGGTGACTGGTCTTCATTACATGTCCTCCTTCTCTGATGCTGAGGACTGTTGCGATGACACCAGCACAGGGAGCTCTGTCACCGTGGACTGGCAGACACAGGGGACAGATGATTGACAATGAGCCTGATAGTGAAGGGTTGATGATGAAACTGGCTGCCATATATATGTAGGCTATGTGTATACTGCGAGAGAGAGAGAGAGAGAGAGAGAGAGAGAGAGAGAGAGAGAGAGAGAGAGAGAGAGAGAGATACTGCGTAATACACAAAATTAACATATTTGTGTTGGGTGATAATATAAATACAAATAAACCACAATAAAAAGCTGAAATGTCTTCTAATTGTATTAGTGGGTCTACTTATTGTGGCTTGCCTATTTTGATCTAGATTGATTGGTCATCTTGTTTGAGTTAGATTAAGTTATCCATGTTAATTTATTTGCCTCAATGTTGCTAATTTATTATTTTATATCTACTATTTTAGGCTAATTGCTATCCTTGGCCTACTGAGTGAGATGTCAATGCTTGCTGACGCCTGACATCTATAGGCTACACACACAGGATAGGCCAATATGGGACAAACCAGAATCATAAATAAATTAAATCCATATAGGCCTATATAATGTTACCAACCGACAAAATTAATTATATATCACTTCAATCTAATTATGCTATAATAAGCTCTTCGAACTATTATGCTGCTGCTAGTGGAAGAAGATTGGTATTTGAGCGACCTGGTGTGAATTCCATGCCCAGGGGGAACACTCTAGTAACGTGATCTACTGCTCCAACATTCACCACATCAAACACGCCAGGACGTGCAGAGGTGTGGGGCATAAATCAGTTTTTTCCCCCTTTTTCTGTCAGATAAAAATCACAGTATTTTCAATCTGTCAAAATGACATTGTAGGCAATTGTTTTTAGGCGTAAAGCTCAAGGGGTGGGAGCAAAACAAGCGTCACTAGGGACGGGGGCGGGCGGGCGGCGCTATATAAACTTCTATGAAAAGAGTCAACTTCACTTCATTCTCGGCAGCAACGCGTCAGGCTACAACAACTGACAAGGATTTCGTGGATTTAATTAAAGCAGCAACAACAAAAAACCAATCATGATATATGATGGCGTTTGCTCGTGTTTTATTTTCTATGCTGTTCTTCTCGTAATAAAGATGTACATCATAGCAATAATAACAGGACAAGTGAGGCTTCGAAAAAAGGTGAGTGACCTAAATATCCTAGCTGGTATCCATCGTTTAACCACAACTAGATACAATCGCAATGCGTGAGTTGGTAGAGCCGGCTGAGAGTGTAAAAACATCAGCTATTCATTCATGTTTTGAAAGACTACTAGAGAGTATGAGTATGACTCAGAATAGGCCTATAGTATATTTATTTTCCCATTCTTGACTCGAAGGCTTTCGCCAACCCTGAGGATGCAGTCAGACATGGGGGTCTTCAGTTCTGCAGATTGGATCCCACCGTGGAACGTTGCCGAAGGTGAGACTGCAGTCTGACACTATAGGTATTATTCAGTAGGCCTACTTCATTCGTGTGAAATGGCTACAGTCATCAAACCAAAAATTGTCATTTGAATTTATAATGTGTAAACAGTAGCCTGGAATTGAATAGTAGTACCCCATGCCATCATGGCCATGAAAAGACACACTTGTCTCTTGTAGTATAGGCCTATGTCATTTTGTTGCTGTGCTGAATCGGTTGTGGCCTACTCTCAAGTCTCAACTATAAATTAATTTAACAGGTGAAACATTTTTGATGGAATTTGAGTGTGACTGTTTAGGCCTGTTGTCTGTCTAGTGCATGTATTTCATAATGAAAGTTCAAGATTTATTTTTGTATTGTTAGGCAAAATTAAACTATAACACTAGTCTTCACCAGTCACCATGTGCTCCTAAGACGGCATGGCATCATTTGTGTCTACTTGCTGTGTCTCAGTCAGAGGTGGGCTGTGGACACTTCAGTAACATGCCTACTGGCTACCAATGACATCATGGGGCCTGGGGGTTCCAAGCTAATGGAAACTACAGCATTTCTCATCCTAGAAAGTTGCCATGCTTTAATACAAGCCATTGGGGCATGAAGAAAAAAGGAAAACGCACGTTTTTTAGGAATAGTAAGTAGAAGGTATTGTTAATTGCAAATTATATATGCGTAAGGAGAAGTCCTGCATGCTTCAGCCAGCAGACGGTGTACTCAACCGGTTGCATCCCTAAAAATGTATTGATTGTAATAGTCACCCTATCAACCTCAAAGACTCATATTTTATATCTTTTAATGACAGGAAACATTTGTTCATTTGCAGTTTTCGCACACTTATCTAGCATCACAAATGTATCCTAATCGGTGAATGTTATGACATTCAGGGCCCAGGGTAGATCTAATCACATCCCTTTCTAACTCTACCAATGCTGTGCTGTGTGCGGCTGGTTTTATTTATATCCTGCCAAAATAATATTTCTTTCGAAGTTTCCTTTGTGGTTTTACAGGAAACGGGGTGGGTGGGTGCTGGGGGGGCTTGTGGGTCTATGACATCCACAGATTCTGATGAGTCAGGAATTCCCAGAAGCAGCTACAGGGGCCGAGCTCTGCAGCTTAATAAAACACAGCTTAATTAGGCAGCGGATAACCTCACGTCACCAGACTTTCCACCTCGGAGGAAATAGGCAGAGGGCAAAGCTATGACTTTCTGAACATTTCATTTTAGGTACTCTCTCAAGACAGCTTCAGCAGCATTTTCTTCCCCCCAGATGGTTCCCAAATTGCATTTTAGGTGACATGGCAATGAATCATCATGAAAAGTCATGCTTGTTGGAGACAGGGAATGTTGGGTAGCAGATGTTTTTCATTTTTTATAGTTAATCATTCTCCTTCTTTTGAAGCACAGTAGCTACTGATGTCATGCCCGTAGCATGGAATGCAATCCAGTGGTTTCCCCCAGCGTACTGTACTTTTCACTTTCATCACTTCAGAGGAAAGTTCATGATCCACCTTAAGTCTGTTTGACTTAAGCTGGATCATCTGTCATGACTCAAAGACAGAATAATCTTCATGCAATGCAGGGTTTTTAATGACTTGAATCCTTGTATCATCATTACACTTCCTGGCAAAATAGAGCAGGTATTCTTCATGCTATCCAGAAAGAATTCGGGGAAGTGAGGGAACGATTGAACAATGCTCTATTAAAAACCAGATGTGTGTCAACGTGTTTCCCAGTTTTATGTGGAAAAGACATTATTGAACAAAGGGGGGGGGGGCATACCTGTGTATGTGCCTTTTAAACTTATATAATGGATTTGCAGCACCCATGGAGGTAAAAAAAAAGAAGCAATACAAATGTGTTTGTACACATTTCTACACTCAGTTAAATTTACACTGAACATTTTGCTGTGAACTCACCAAATGGACCTGTACAGATCCAGTTGGTTCCATTTCTACACGCTCCGAGTTAACTTACGGTGTAGATATACAGAGTGACTGACTGTATTTTGTCTCCCATGCAGGGCTCACCGCAACGACCTGGAGAACATTCTTCCTTTCCTGTTTGTGGGGGCCGTCTACTGCCTTACTGGACCCTCATTGGCCATGGCCCGGCTGCATTTCCTGGTGTTTGTCCTCGCCAGGACGCTACACAGCGTGGCCTACGTGTTTGCCATGCGGGCACCGACACGGTCGTTGGCCTACATCATCGGGCAAGTGCCCTGTGTTTCCATGGCGATACAGGTCCTCAATGCAGTGGCCACATATGCCTAACATCTCTCACGTCAGAACTGCCAGTTGCAGCAAGCTCACTATGGGTTTATCTCCCATTGGCTTGAGGATATGGTTTCAGTGTTCAGACTATGGGTTTTATCTCCCATTGGCTTAGATGCAGAAAATCATGAAAAAGTGTCCACTAGGTCCTCACTAGTCTCAACATCGACAGTATAGCTGTTGCACCTGGCTAATTAGTGACTGAACTGATGTGGGGTTGTGACTCATATAAAGATACATGACCATCGGTCCGAGTGCAATAATGGTGTTTGCTTACACCAACGCTGAGTTTTGTGAAACATTGTCAGTATTGTGTTTTATACATAAGTAAAAATGTGAGAACTTTGTCTCTTTCTGGGGAAGTTGTTTGAAGTTATAAGGATTATTTTATTATGTACTGTATATTTTCAAATGAAGGTCGTAGTTCATGCATTTCATCTTGTTCATCGACCACACAGAATCTGAAGTATCTTAAGAGCCAAAGCTAGACATTTGTTTAAACAGCTGGTCCTGGATTGGGAGTATGAAATGTTGTAATTAACAGTATACATCACTGATGTGTCTGTCTATGAGTATATTTATGTTCACTTCTGTCTGCTACATTCAGCTGAGGCACAATGGATAATCTGGCATGTGGAGAACAGTTCTGGCATGTGGAGAACAGTTCTATTTTGCGAGACTCAGTGGAACGGATGTATTTAAGCTCTGTTCTGTTTCATTGAATCAAGGCCTGGCCTTACTTGACCCCAGAGGTACTAGGGCCAGTACATTTCTGTGTTACAAGAACTGTAACATAACTGGGCACATAACAGAATCAAGTCTGAAGTATCTGGTTTGAGATGTAGTTTTGTTTGATAATTTGTGTTTGTATTTCCATAACTTATTTTTTTACACTTGTTCTTGAATTATTTTCCCTGAATGTATAATTGGCTATTTTTGTAACAAACCTGGATACCGTAGGACCTATTTGTATTACTTGGGGCAGAGTGATTGTGCAATACAATCTGTAAAATGTAAATAAAAGTGACTGAAAACTGAACCATTCATCCTTTCTGGTAACCTAGTTATGGAGAGAGCATATTATTTTGTTCAGGGGCGAGGGCCCCTCTCTGTGGTGTGTGTGTGTGTGTGTGTGTGTGTTCTGATGTAGAAGTTCACAGCAGCGCTCCAGCATTCCTCTACCTCTTACGTAAGACCTTGGCCTGTGCTGTGTCCACCAAACAGTCCTGAAGGGCTGGGCTCAGACAGTCACACTCTCAGAACACAAGTGCTCACTGCTCATTCATGCATAGTATACAGTTTGCTAACCCACATTTATTTGTTGCTGGTAACATGTGCTGTCTATAGAGAACAGTGAAATCTAAATATATATATATATATATATATATTTTTTTTTTTAAATCTTGTTTTAAAAAACAAATCTGCCTAACGATGATCTCACCATGGTGGATGGGTTTCTGAACTGCCCACAGCCCTCCTATGAGACAAAAGAAATGTGGTATTTTATCATGAACATTGGTGAGGTGTGAGGACCAATTATATGGATGTGGTCATTTAAACGTGAGGACTTTACTATCTAGTTACTGTATCTTTAATATATTGTTTGCTTGACATCCTAAATCATTCATTTTTACTTTAAGTACAGAAAAACTACATGTATTTTTCCTAGCTGAAAATGATTACACTTCACTTCTGATGATTACAGTTTAATCATCAGTGATGAAACGTGGAATTTCATTCCTAGGAAGAGTTAAATATCATTAATAATGCACTTCCCCTGTTCAAACGATGCTAATTACAGGTGGTGACATGGGTGTGTCCAGTATGTTTTGTCATATGCTGAGTCAAGGAGGTCTGGTCTGGACTTGCATGTGCCCTTGGGCCATGCATGTTATATAGAGGGAAACGACTCGATGTCATCCCCTTTCCTGAAGGTGACTCCACCACTCACACTCCCCTTTTCTTGTTGTTGCAGCCTTCTGAAGATCATTTTACTTATTTCAGTGACTTAATGGGTAACTTGTATCATAAGAACCACAGACTACATTGGAGTAAAATGAACAGACTGATATAGATTAGTGTGCACACATGTCAAATAATTTCATGGAATAATAAATGATGCCTACGTGCACATACTAATGAAAGACGCAAACACGTTTTTGAATGACAGCAGAGTGAAAGGTGGACTCCACTTTAAAGAAGTCACTGTGGAAAACCACGGGTCACTGCTGGGGAATCAGAGACCTGGATGTCAATAGGCAAAAAATTTATAGCTTGTTCTATTTTAGCCATTTTTCTTTTAAGGTCCCTACTGACTGACCTAAATTTAAGTCACTCATGGCTGCATGGCTCACATCCAGGTTTGTGTGCACTGTGCACATGCGCACAGTACACACCCAAGCCACCACACATTCTTGAGTTTTATGTCATTTATTAATTTGTCACATGGCTGGACCTTGCTTTGGGGGTCATTGACACGAAACAGTTTGAGAACTACTGATTTAGAAGGCATTCGTAGTTTCGGCCTCGGGTCCCATTTAGACCTGAGGACGATTCTTCAAATGTCTTCTGAATCCATGACAGTTTTCAGAAAACCCTATGTTTCTATGTCAGTGGTGCTCAAACGTTTTCATGTCAAGGACCCCCAAAAATATATTTAATTGCACTCGGTGCTCGCGTTGCTGTCTATGTGACAGCAACGCGGCCAGGCTGAAGCTCAGGGGCCCCCCTAGCTCAGAGGCCTCCGGGCTTGGGCCCAACAGGCCCGTTGAATAATCCTCCCCTGATTCTGAGCCCCCCATGCACCATACGTATAAAATGCACTTTTTGGCCAGAAAGGGATTTGAGAGAAAATCTCATAGACAAGATTTTTCCTTCCAGTGAAAAAACATCCCTTTCTGGCCAAAAAGTGCATTTTATACGTGTGGTGGGGGGCTCAGAGTGCGTTCACTAAGGAAAGTAGGCTTTCTAATAACAAGCCCCTTTGTATTGGTGAGTAGGTAAAACGTTATTTTTATTTTCGCAACAGAGGAGTACTGGTCTGCATTTCATGCGAGCACAGCCTGCGCAGGAAGACAACAGTCCCATGTAGTGCTAATAAAGGCATTAGAGCTATGGACCAGAACCTGGGGATTTGTCAGGTTCCCAGGATAGAGACACATACCATCGAGGGTAAAAGTGGTATGTCGGGCCGGGTAAGGAAGGAAGGAGTCGGTTCCTCTTCTGTCTTTATCTTGTCTGTTATCTTCATCCTCCTCCACCTCTTCCTTCACCTCATCCTCTCCAGTCTTCACTGTGTGTGTGTGTGTGTGTGTGTGTGTGTGTGTGTGTGTGTGTGTGTGTGTGTGTGTGTGTGTGTGTGTGTGTGTGTGTGTGTGTGTGTGTGTGTGTGTGTGTGTGTGTGTGTGTGTGTGTGTGTGAGAGAGAACTAGAAGATAAGATAATGGCATTTCAGCTTGAGTACAACAGTGAACAAACAAATCGCATTTATTTTTTACATAAAGAAATAACAAAGTATAACTACCAGCATTAAGACAAGATACATGGGATTAGAGTTCAAACTTGGTATTCAAATCTTTGTTTGACTTTGTTTGTTGGTAATTGTTGTTGTAGCAAAAACGCATGGCATGTCATGTCCTCTCCTGGTCCTAAATGCAGCTCTGCTTGATATCCTTCACACCACTGACACCTACTGGACAAATTGCACTAGTAGTCCATTCAGCAACAAAAGGCCACAAATGATAGGATCTACTGAATGTCTTCGAAGGTAGAGGTACTGTAACTATATATATATATATAGCCCCATGTTCGAATGCCCCCGCCCCCTGTCAAATATCGCTAAAAAGAAAGAAAGCAGCAAAAAGAAAATAAATAATAATAATAATAATACTCATCTTTTTCTTTCTCTAATAACAACCTTAAACATGAACCTTGGTTGAAAAAACAAAAACGAAGTTGTCCTATATGAATTCCTTCATTCCAGACCAGACAATTAGGAGTCCTGACTGCGGGTGAAGATGAACTCCCCAGACCCAGCCATGTTTCTGTTCAACAGGAGGAACCTGAAAACCACCAGAACCTCAATGAGTTTCATGGTCTCTCTGTTTCTTTGCTTTAATGAACCCTAGTGTCCTTATTCTGGCGTGAATATTGACTATCTACAACGATCACAACGCTCACTATTTGAGCTTGTAGATATTATATTATTACTTGCGCAAGCAGAGCGTGCAAGTACTGCATTCGGCTATGTATGTATGTATGTATGTATGTATGTATGTATGTATGTATGTATGTATGTGTCCTCTCTTGTTGATTTGGTTACGTCACCATCAGCAGCCAATAAGGGGCCACCATTCTAGGTGATGTAACTAAGGTATGTTTAATAACAGGTATAAAGGATTTAGAACAGCAGGGGCAGGTTGGCACCTCGACAGAGTGCATTTCTAGCCATAGCTGTTTTTGACCAAGAGACTTGCCATAGAGGGAAAAAGGAGCGGACCAAGTATAGACTCGATCCTGAGGGACCCTGGTCAACTAAATATATACAGTAGTGTGAAGTACGTGTATAAGGTTTGGTCTGAACTTGAAGGCAGATTGATGCACGAAGCCGCGTCTCTTATCAGACCAATGTTGTCTACCTCAGATACCTGTCCAGACCTGCCCGCAGTTAAACCAAAATGTTGCTGCTGTAACCAATGTGGAAAAGGCTTCACTTCAGTTTACTATCTCAAAATACACCAAAGAATTCACACTGGAGAGAGGCCCTACAGCTGTGATCAATGCGGGACAAGGTTCATCACAAAGTCTCATCTCAAGACACACAAGAGAAAGCACACCGGAGAGAGGCCTTACAGCTGTGATCAATGTGGGGAAAGCTTCACTCATATGTCTACCCTGAAGACACACAAGAGAAAGCACACCGGAGAGAGGCCTTACAGCTGTGATCAATGTGGGACAAAGTTCACCGCAATGTTTACCCTGAAGACACACAAGAGAATGCACACTGGAGAGAAACCTTACAGCTGTGATCAATGTGGGACGAAGTTCACTCAAATGTCTAACCTCAAGACGCACAAGAGAATGCACACTGGAGAGAGGCCTTACAGCTGTGATCAATGTGGTGAAAGCTTCACTCAAATGTCTCCCCTGAAGATGCACAAGAGAAAGCACACTGGAGAGAGGCCTTACAGCTGTGATCAATGTGGGACAAAGTTCACCGCAATGTCTACCCTGAAGAGACACAAGAGAATGCACACTGGAGAGAGGCCTTACAGCTGTGATCAATGTGGGACAAAGTTCACCGCAATGTCTACCCTGAAGATACACAAGAGAAAGCACACTGGAGAGAGGCCTTACAGCTGTGATCATTGTGGGGAAAGCTTCACTCAAATGTCTGCCCTGACGACACATAAGAGAAAGCACACTGGAGAGAGGCCTTACAGCTGTGATCAATGTGGGACGAAGTTCACCGCAATGTCTACCCTGAAGACACACAAGAGAATGCACACTGGAGAGAGGCCTTACAGCTGTGATCAATGTGGGGAAAGCTTCACTCAAATGTCTGCCCTGAAGACACACAAGAGAATGCACACTGGAGAGAGGCCTTACAGCTGTGATCAATGTGGGGAAAAGTTCACCGCAATGTCTACCCTGAATAGACACAAGAGAATGCACACTGGAGAGAGGCCTTACAGCTGTGATCATTGTGGGGAAAGCTTCGCTCATATGTCTACCCTGAAGACACATAAGAGAATCCACACTGGAGAAAAACCTTACAGCTGTGATCAATGTGGGAAAAGCTTCACTCAAATATCTGCCCTGAAGACACACAAGAGAATCCACACTGGAGAGAAACCTTACAGCTGTGATCAATGTGGGAAAAGCTTCACTCAAATGTCTACCCTTGTGACACACAAGAGAATTCACAGAGGAGAGAAGCCTTTTGGGTGTGATAAATGTGGAAAGTTCTTTTCTCAGTATAGAACATTAAAAACTCATCAGTGCATCCATACTGGAGAGTGACTGTGACCAAACCAACAATCCGTCTCCATTAAAAAGGAAGAACTTGAAGACCATTACTTCAGAATGTTTTTTTCTGATCATTTTCTTTAGCTCAGCCTCAGATCCAAGCTGCCAATATTTCAATTTTCATAGACTAGTAATTTGCATAACTGACCAAATTGAAAAAATCCACTGCTATTTCTACCCTTCTTCACCCCCCCCCCCCCCAACACACACACACACACACACACACACACACACACACACACACACACACACACACACACACACACACACACACACTTGTTTTCCGCATTTGAGCTGTAAAGGAGAGTCTGTGAACTCTAAAAATAAAAAGGATCCTGAGTTGAATGACTTTAAGGATGGATCCATCAGTAAGTCAGGAGTGATTTGGTGCTTGTTGTTAAGTGTATAGATTTGTGTTGTTCGACTTATTATTTTTTCTTGATGTTTAAAAATAAATAAATACACTTTAAAAGCCTTTGTAGCTATTATAATGATTAGGAATTAATCATTATAATACACACTCACATACAACAGTCACAGATATATAAAGGTCAAAGAGTGCACGGCTGGGACCTTGACTGCATTTGTACTATTCATAGAACATTTTTTGGGGCACCTTGACTGCATTTGTAATATTTATAGTACAATATTTTGGCTTGCCTCCTATATAATATTTCTAGTTATTTTATATTTTTGAGTGGTGCAAACCACTCCAACAACTGGCTTTGTACCCGTGTACCCGTGTTCGTACCAAAAAAACGAGCATGGTTGCTATGGTTAGTGTGTGACGTCACTGCACCACTCAGTTCACACTGAGTGATTTTTTATTTATATTATGTATATAGCCTAATATATTAAAAAAAGCACACCCGTGTGAACTGAGTGGTGTAAGGTATTATATAGCCTGATCAGCTGTGGTCTGATCAGGCTATAATGTCTGACGTAATGAAATAATGTCTGACGTAATGAAATCACACCCGTGTGAACTGGGTGACCATAGCAACCATGCTCATTTTTTGAGCACAGACAGACTAACAAAGCCAGTTGTATGAGTGGTTTACACCACTCAAAAAGATGTTCAATTAAATGTTGCCAAACACATAATATAATCCAATACGTAATAAGCTGTAATAGTAGCCTACTTAATAAACAAATAAAAACATGTATGTTTAAGTATGCATTTTTGTTTTATTTTATTTACTAGCATAATAAAAAAATCTGAAATAATTTCAATACATTTTCAGTTCTGTACAAAACCATTTTGTAGACACCAGATCACACAAATTCCAGTGTACAGTGTACCTTTGTACTTTCAAATTGTGTGAAAATGTTTCAAATGAAAAATCGTTGTTGCATGTTATACAGGAGAAACACATCCACCCCAAATTCCCAATATTGTGATTAATTAAAAATTATAGGCTAATTGCTTTTTGTATTCTTGAATTTAGAGTGGCACCAGTGGAAAGATGTGGAAAAAATCACCATTTATCAGGTTCTTAAATAGATCAAATAAAATACAAATAAATTAACATTGTGAGAGCAACATCTTTTCTTTCCAGCTATCAGCAGTTTCTGAGTGTGTATTTTCTTTTCCATCCCAAACTAACACAGATCATGCAGTGTTCTCCCCCAATAGATGTCACCAAAAGGAGCTTTAGCTCGTCTTTGTCCTCATTTAGTATTCAATGTCCTATTAACTGTGAATTGGACAATCCAAGGGAATGCACACCAAACGCACTGCAACGGAAACAACAAGCCAGTGACCTCCTCATAGACGGACCCACGGTGGTGTCAGGTTACGGGGGAGTGCTTGTTTTGTCTCACTCATGTCCACTAAATAACTCCTAATGATTCAATAGAATAGTAGCTGTGTCCACATAACCATTTTCTGCCAGGACCATTTCTTCCTGAAGTGGCATCATGTGCATGCGGGTAGAGACATTTGGTTTGGTCCACGGTGTCTGTGCAGTGAGAGTGGCAGACATTGTGCAGCAACTCTGTATTGTTCCGTCCGTCTCCTCGTGGTCACAAGGACACCCCTCCCTCTCTTGTCCCCTCGCCTCCACCTCTCTCTCGAGTAGCAGCACATTACCACTGGCCACCCCCTTCACCTTGCTGTAGTCCTCCCCTTCGGATAGCTGAGAGAGGGCTTCCCCCTGGCCCTGGGATAGCTGAGTGAGGGCATCCCCCTGGCCCTGGGGTAGCTGAGTGAATGCGTCCCCCTGGACCTGGTCTGATGAAAGGGGCTGGAGGAGCACCATGTCGTCCTTACTGACCTCATGGACTTCAACGTACTCCTTCGACCGGAATGGGGCCAGCTGCAGCTTGCCGGTGGCCTCCTTGTGCCCAACGCTGGGAATGTCGTATTGACCGTGAGCCTCCTGGTGCATGTGAGGCTGTGTTTGGGATGCATGGAGCTGCTCTGACTGCTTCTCACCCAAGTGGAACTCGTCCTGCAGGCCAGACGCCAGATTCAGGCCATCCTCTGAGCCATAGCGGTGCTGAGCTGGCTGGGAGGTCGTGGAGGGCGGAGGGAACAAGCTGTCAGAGAGGCAGAGCGGCTTGGTTGTCTCCAGTGAGCCCAGATGAACCAGGGATCTGGAGCTATACTGAGGTAGTGGCGAGAACACACAAGGCCAGGTCTTCACCCTCCCGTCACACATGTCGGGGCTGATCCCCTCTCGTTGAGCCTCACTGATCTCTCTCTCCTCCCAACGTGATCGCTGCCCTATCCTGTCTGCCTCCATCTTTCTCTCATATTCTTTGACCTCCACCTCTCCACACTTCTCCATCAGCAGGATGTGGCTTTCACAGCTGCCTCGGCCAGAGTCGCTGTCTGATGGGGAACCCTTGGATTTCGTGCAACCCTCCTGGAGGTCCTTGCATTCCTCTAACATCAGCTCCTGCTCTTCTGGAGCATTCACTTCCAAGTCCTCCACCAGCAAGTCTTCACAGTCAGACATGGTAGTTATTGGGAAACCAGGCACCACCAGTGCATGATAGACCTCTTCACATCTTCCAGCCTATGCAAAGGAATAATTATGTAGTACATTAGTTGTCGATACAGTTAGCATATACAGGTACACGCGTGCGCACACGCACGCACGCGCGCACACACACACACACACACACACACACACACACACACACACACACACACACACACACACACACACACACACACACACACACACACACACACACACACACACATTCCAGTGTTGTACTATCTTACCTTGAGAAGCTGCTTATCAAATCCATTGATCTTAGGACCAGGTACTGGAGGCAGGAGGCAGTGCTTCACACTTGAGTTGTAAAAGAAATAAAACATTTTAGGTATAGTTATGTTTTTTTATTGCAGCGATTCCTTGATTAATGGTTTATCTTTTAATTGAATCAAATGCATAGATAAAACTATATAATACTGTTTCCCCTCATTGATCACTCCAATGTGGGCATCACTCCTTGGAGGGTTCATTCGAGATCATACAGATTAACCCATTTTGTTGTGTGACATTATACTTTCATTCTCTCACCTGTGGATCTTCATGTTTAGGATGCATGTGAGGATGAGGAAGATAACGGCAGAGAGGACTGTGATGACGATGGACATGGACCTCTCATATGGGATGTCTAAAAAACACAACATACATGTTGTCACTGTCAGATGGAAACCTTGTACTGTATATCCAAAACTGTAAAAAGAAAAAGAAAAAGGAAAAAAACTGTCTAAAAAAAAGAAGCTAAAGCTAAAAAGCTAACCTGTATTGCAATAGATCCAATGTAGATATTATTTATTATTTCTTTGTCCTCGTTTTTTTTGTTTATGTTTCGTTTTTGTCCTGTTTTTTGTTTTGTTATGCTTGTTTTGTTTTTGTCTTGTTTTTGTTTTTTGTTTGTATTTTTCATCCTTTATAGCTATGTTGAATAATTAAAAGGGCTGGCATTATAAGCTGAGGCTTCTGCCAAACACTCCCTTTTGGTCAACAAAAAAAAAATACCCTGAATACATTGTATAAGGTGTGTTTATTTTAAATGACCAATAAACTTGAACTTGATATGATTTAGTCACAAGCTCTTATTAATACTTTTCATTGGTTCACTATTCATAAAACCCAGACACACCTAACCACTTTCACTTAAAATATTGTTCTAAATAGCACAAATAGCAGATCCACAAGCTTACAAAGGGTAGACTGTGAGCTTGTTCATATATTTATAATGCAGCAAAATACAAAGCATTTCATGTATTGGTCTGTAGGATCTCTTACAGTCAGGAACGTTGATGTATGTGGTGGAACTCCATTCGCTCCAGAAGCCATGGTCTGGCTTACAGCGCACCTGAAGAAGGTATGTTCCACCTGAACGCAGGCTGAAGATGTTGAATGTTTTCTGCTGGCCAGCACGGTGTTCCTGGGAACCACAAACATGTGATGTGTGACTGCCAAAGGCCAAGATGCACGCACGCACGGCACGCACGCACGCACGCGCGCACGCACACACACACACAGACACACACAGACACACACACACTTAAGGCAACGTTATCAATTATGTGCAGTTAGGATGGTAATTATGTCACGTCGTTAATGAAGCAGTTAACAGAAGTGTTCCAAACATGAAATGGATGAGATTGGAGGAGGCGCCAGGGTGAAATGTCATCTTGCGTTAATAACCACCTACTGTAATCTGGAAAGTGAATATATTTATTGTATTATTTACCTCCCACTCCTCATTTCCCTCCAGTTTGACACGAAGTTCATAGATGAGCGTAATCCAGCCGGACCGTGTGTCTGCTTTACGGGGTGGTTCCCATGACACCTTGAAGAAGGGTCCGTCTTTGTCCTCGATCAAAGCCACGGTCACATTCTCAGGAGTGTGTGGCTGGACTAGAAAAGACAAGAGTTGAAAGAAAGACATGTGTTTATGTTTATGATAGAAAAAGAGAGCAGGTCAAGGAAAGAGAGAAATATTATTCTCTGACTCTAACAAAACACATCCATTCTCTCATGGCCTTTTGAGGCATTGAGCAGATATTTCACAGTTGAGAAAATTAGTATACATTCAACTAAATCACTTAAGCTGGTATTCATTTAATGTCACTGGTGGTTGTCAATCAATTACGTTTCCATTGGCTTGGGTAGATTAGCTTGTCATGACAGCAAGTGATGCTATAATGGTTAAATAAAACTATAACTATAAAACTATAAATATAACTAAAGGACTGTTTGGGGTGTGACCAAGGTGATGTGATTTCTGATGTATTAACTCTATTTCCCATGTCCCTGAACTTTACAAGTTTATTGTAATTGTCCACGTCTTGATTGTAAAATAAACAAACTTTATCTAAAAAGCAATGTAACAGATAGTCAAGGTAGTGGAGAGCCAAAAGTGATGATAACCATTGAATCAAAGATGGGCATGCTGAGAAACAGTTGAGGCTCCTTCGCACGCACGCACGCACGCACGCACGCACGCACGCACGCACGCACGCACGCGCACACACACAGTATGTGGTCCTGAAAAGCTAAACTAAGTCAGCCATCGTGACTATGTACAGCCAACAAGCTGGAGGCTCAGCCAACGATTACTGATTAATCAGATAATATAATTATATGCACAGGATTAATTTGGCTGTGACATGGGCTGGGTACCGAGGCTAGTGACATGGTGGTGCACTATAAGGGGATAGCCTGATAGAAAGCTAGACAGAAATGCATCCATGTCCATCTTGTAATTGCAAGCCATGGTGTACACTTCAACAAGACAAAGACTAGCACATCTGCAGTGGTTGTAGGTTGTTGGAATCCCTACTCTTCCACTGATAAAAAGTGGTTAAGACCCTAGTGTATGACACCTACTGATTGACAACTACAGCAGTACTGCCTGACGTTCATAGTGCAATAACTCCCCTGACCAAGTAGCGATGTCTTATTGAAAGAGCGGTAGAAATGTAGTCTAGCAGGATAACTCGCAAAAAACTACTTTCTGACCTTGACAGACCATACATTCAAACAGAAAAGTCCTATTTGATTGCATTAAATGACTTTAACAACATTAAATTCACTTTGTTGCTCACTTTGCCACTCGATCTGCCATTCACTTTATGCATGCGCAGAGACTGGTTATTTTTTGTATAGCATAGTAGTCAACTTAGCATTAGTATCTATCTGTCCCTGTTAGTCTAATTCATGTGAACAAACGGGAGCAAAATATTAACGTAAAATGTAAGATAGAGATGCAATAATACACAAGAGCAGAACAAAAGTAATCATTTCTCACCAATATAGACAACATCTACTTCTACAGGCTCAGACAAGTTGCTGCCCAGAGGGTTGGTGGCCACCACAGTGATGTTGTAATTGATCCAGATAGAGGTGTTGTTCTTGTTGAAGAAACAGGAGTTCTCTCCAGCTGTTTGGTAATCTGGACACTCGTACACCATGTCAGAGCTACCATGTCAGAGAGCGATACAGAGATGGTACAGTATGCATGTCAATACATTTCAGTCAGGACAGCTACATTGCAGAAAATATTTTTAAGGAGTATAAAATGAGCAATACATTGCATTGGATCTGCACCTTCACCTATTGACACATACTATCACTGTCTTAACCCATTTTGGGCGGGAACCCATTTTGGTGTTTTAAACATTATGTTATAATTTAGCTATTGAAAAATAGCAGATCTACAAGCTCATAGCGCGCCACCGAGTGGCGCGCTACGAGCTTGTAGGTCTGCTATTTTTGAAAAACCGTGAAAATATTTATTTCAGAAAACTGGAGGATTTAGAAGAAACTTTTTAAATTTCGAGGTCAGGCCTAAATGGGTGTTAATGGATGAATTGGCAAAAGTGCTGAAGGAAGAACCATCACTGACTTCTCTTTGCGGTAATACAGGGCATAGGTGGTGGGCAGTCCTCCATCAGGACCTGGCTCCCACCAACAGGTGAACGTCTCCTTCTCTGGGGAACGACAGCTGGTCAGTCTGGGCTTCCCTGGAGGGGTGTAGCCTGAAAAGAGACGCCACAAGAAAGCTTCACACATGGGATGGATGTGATCCTGTTTTACAGCTTTCATAACAGTGCTTTCAAATGCCATTGCATAACAGCACGAATTTGGACGCTTTTATTACAGATTAAAGAGGAGTAGGGGTGCGACAGATAATCGCATAATTTAATTTAATCAATTATCCCCCCCCCCCCCCCCCCCATCAATTTTAATAAAATAATACATAACACAAAACACCTTCAAAAGTATGAAATAGCGGGTAATCAGACTAATCAATTTAGTTGATTATAAAAAAAACAATTAGAACAATAGTAACAATTAATCAATAGAGCTACATGACAGACGGTCTTGTAACACATTTTTCCAGACATAATGCACTCTAAATATCAAACGGTAAAACATTCTCAATACTTCTGGTAAAGCACCAGCTGTCCTAGAGCATATAAGCTCTCGGGAGGATGGACATCTGGTGCCTTTTTATGCAACGTCAGTGACCTTCCATTTCTTAGATTGTAGACTGTAGAGATTTTTGTTTGTATAAAGGGTCTGGATCAATAAATCTGACTAAATTTGACAGTAAACTCTAAAGCCTGATTTATATTTTGTTGTATGACAGTGTCGTTAGCCGACAAAAGCACATCTACAAGCTCTGTTTGCAGATCTATTCTTGTCATGTGACACGGACACCGTTGCATCTCTCCACTTTCATATACAAACAAATGCCTTTATTGATACCCCAATATGTTGGATGTATTATTCCCCACATGCAAGCACAAATTGTGACAGCAGTATATACAATATCATCTCTAGCTTTGCTGTCATCCTGGACAAGTTGTATTTTGAATAACGCTTTCATTCTACAAATGAAATACTGACTTTTTGGAAGAGTGCATGTCTTTTGGAGCCTTTACTTAAAACAAACGTTTACAAACGTACACAATGATGATGACATTGATGACGATGATTATTATTATTATGTCTGATTATTTTTATCAATGGATCTAGCAACTAAGAAGGCTCACGTATTATACTTAAAGGAGCATTCAGTGATTTGGGTGATTTGGAAAAAAATCCCGGTCCACCCCGGTAACAAGATGTGCACATGCACGCACAAAGTGGGGGGACACGTGACAGGCCAACAGCACACACACCAAGGCCCGCCCCCGCTCGATCATGATTGGAGGAAGGCCCCTCTCTATCCTGATTGGATGAAAGTTGGGCCATCTAGCCAAAAACGAAACCTATGGTTTTTTGACCCCCAGGGGTTAACTGCATGGGGACATGCATCTCACTACGAACTCCCTCTGACATTTGGCATCAATGATAGTCTGTAGGCTGTGACTTACGAGTTCCTTTAGCCTGTCCGATCAGGAGCAGTGTCACAAACACAGCTGATGCCACAGGTTTCATTATGGTGCCAAATGATGTTGGCACCATGTCTGAGCACTATGGAGAAAATAGAACAGATAATATGAGGAGTGGGACTATAGTAAATAATAAAAAAATAAATCGCTATAAAATGTTGTAAAAAAAATACATATTTAGCCCCATGCTCGAATGCCCCCGCCCCCCCTGTCAAAAACAGCTAAAATCCCTAAAACCAAAGAAAAAAAAATAACACTCATCTTTTACTTTCTCTAATAACAACCTAAAACATGAACCTTGGTTGAAAAAAACTAAAGTTGTCCTTTAAGCCAATGATCACTGGGAATTATGACTAAACAACTATTACTTTTAGGTCATGCCTTGTCTAACATTGGGTTGTTTTGCATCCTCTTGGTGAAGTATTATGGAAAAGCAAGCAGACCAAAAGCAGTCAAATATTGCATGAATCATTCATATTTTGTAGCTGTATCATACCTGTTTCCGGTCCCGGTTCATTTTCCCATAGCTTCGGTTGATTGGCTCGGCAGCAGATTTGAACTGGAAAACACATGAAGATGTCATATCAATATGCCTGTTGCAGAACTGTCTGAAGTCTCTCCTTCATGATCTCAGACATTATAACAGACATTTTCAGACATTATAAGCCTCTACACCACTATTTCCCAAACACCATTTTGTGTGTATTATTTCAAAAACATTTTCAAATAACATTCCCCAAAATAATTAATTAAAAACAAATGCAATGATTTTTTTCAGTAATTTCATCGAGGAAAACAAATCTAAGAAATTCCATAAATTAGAAAATGAATGTAGTTTGTAGTAGTAGTTTGGGTCCTGGGGAGACTAGCTAAAACATTTGGGAACCACTTCTCTAAATGGTTGTTGCATGAGGTGACTGTGCACCATCAAGTAGGTATACTGAAAACAGACATACCCATCATTTTTCTTTGGACAAAAATAATTGTCCATTTGTAAACATTTTGACAAAATAGAATTAGCTAAATAATTATGTTCTTTTGGTTTATTCCATTGAATAATGAATAAAGATAACTATTATCCACATGTAAAACATTATAACTGACATAACTATTGTCACTATGTCCATTTTCATTTAGTACAGAACCATGAGGATGTTCTCTGCATAACTACCGGTAATTAATTGCCCAGTGCTTACATGCGACTGGTGATTTGAAAATGCCATGACTATAAGGTATGTTAATTGATTCTTTCATAGTATAATGTACAAGTAATGTCTGATTGCTGAAAGAATTGGGCAGGTTCAGTGTTCGAATAAAACCACCAGGCTGCTACATTCGATAATAGCCAATATCAATCGTAATAGCCTAAACCTTAAAGGGATAGTTCAGATTTTTTGAACTTAAGTTGTATGAAATACTTGCCATTAATATAGTGGTTGCAACTGTATTAATTGATTGCCCGAGTCCCATGGTGGAAGTTCTGCTCTGGTTTTGGTCAATATTAAGTAGTTCCGGTCATTTTGTGGGGGGCACTGGGGCCACGCAGTAAAAGTAAATTAATCCACAAAAAGAAACTTAATTTGTATTGTGGACCTATTTCTAAAATATTAGCGTGACTTTCGTTCAACTTTGACCCCTCTATCACATGGAACAATTTTTTGGGCGTAGTGATATGGACACAAAAAACATAGTTCTGTGTGATAGAGGGGTAAAAAAAAGAACGGAAGTTGCACTAATATTTTAGAAATAGGTCAACAATACAAATGACGTTAGTTTTGTGGATTCATTTACTTTTACTGCGTGGCCCCCAGTGCCCCCCACAAAATGACCGGAACTACTTGATATTTCACCAAAACCAGAGCAGAACTCCCACCACAGGACTCGGGCAATCAATTAATACAGTTGCAACCACTATATTAATGGCAAGTATTTCATACAATTTAAGTTAAAAAAATCTGAACTATCCCTTTAAGATTACACTTAATTAAAATAAATGTAAAAGAACAGTAAACATGACAAGGCAAGCTAGAGGGGGGGCAATTTTTTTTATTTGTGTGTGTGTGTGTGTGTGTGTGTGTGTGTGTGTGTGTGTGTGTGTGTGTGTGTGTGTGTGTGTGTGTGTGTGTGTGTGTGTGTGTGTGTGTGTGTGTCATTCAATCTTGGATTAAAATACATCTGTCCCCTTATCTGTTGCTTTAGCTGTTTGCATAATGTGAGCTAAGGCTTATGCCACAAAATCAGTGCCACATTACAGCGGGGATGCTGTTTTCCAGAGTCATGGCAGACTGGAACTGTTGTGAACAATATATTGGTTAATTGGCCAATATATCGTCTGTTATCTGGGTTGAACTATAGAGGTCATACAGAAGCAGTAGCTGAAGATGCATGACAGTCAGCAAAACGTCCACCTCTACCTTTTCCTCCCACTCTCTCTTGTGAGCGACAGCAGTGTTTGTATTTAGTCTGGTTACTGTAATGAGCGTGCTTTCTGGTCTAGAGGGGCGGGCGCGTTTGGAGCAAGCACTGGAGAATGTATTGCACAACTCCCTATGCAGATTTTGTACTGAGGTGTCCTGCATAGAGAACACACCACTGTTCCCTATATACCTCATACCTGCAGTTCACTTGACTGGCTGCAGCCTAAATCAAGAAGACAATTACACTGGTGCCTATTCCTCTTCAAATGTGTTCACTATAACTGCCCTCCATACTTGCAACCATATACTGTACATCCCCATATCCACTCAGACAGACACACACACACACACACACACACACACACACACACACACACACACACACACACACACACACACACACACACACACACACACACACACACACACACACACACACACACACACACACACACACACACACACACACACACACACACACACACACACACACACACACACAACCCTACTTTACTGTTCCCAAAATAATTTTTCGACCTATTTGCTATCTATCTATATGTGTTCCGCTTACACACCTGATGAAAATAACTAGTTGTTTGGACTGTTGAGTGTTGGCAGCTTATTCTCATTTATTCTCTTTTATGTAAACATTTCTATAGCCAGTTGCCATGTAAGGCATCATATCAACATGATACCACAAAGCCAGTGGCTGGTTATCTCTACTCTTCTCCATCGCGCATTTATTTCAGCAACCTCACATGATCTGATAATTGGCATTAGGGAACTGCATGAGCCTTGCGCTACATATAGCCTAGCTTTCTTCTTACGTAACCAATGGCACAAATGGAATAAGCTGTTAAGCTGGTGAAATGCTGGCAAACAGAGAAGAGCTCCCTATAACAACAACTTAATGGCCTATATGTCCACATGGCCATGTCATGCTTTCGGTTTGTTCTTGTTATGATGTTTTGTTTGAATGTGTAGTGTGTGTTTAATTACTTGGGTGATGATGGTGAGGATATTACCAGATTTTTGTTTTGTTTTGCATTTATTATCTTTTGGACTATATGTATTTGTGCTATTTTCACTATTTTATCTACACGTTTGTTTGTTCTTTTCCTTCTTTTTCCCCTCACAATTGCATTTCAATCAGAAACTGTGCTTAGTGCCACCAAAAGAGCTGGATGGGGGTTATGTTGTTTTCAACATTTTGGGGGAAAGTTAATGTTATTTTGACAAATCTGTATCTGTATCATGGCAGAGACAGAGTATGATATAACTAAAACAGTTGCAGTGGTTGGAGGTAATGTCCTCTTATTGAGACATTTAGACCATGGGTAGGAACAATAGTTGACGAGAGAGTTATTGTCCGAAGTTCAAAGTGGAATAACTCCCACCCTTCGGGATGGGCAGATTTTCATGAAACTTAGGGAATCAGTAGGTTGCCCCAAAGAGATATTTAACATTTAGGTTGAAAAGTCATGCAGGTTTAGCCTGAATTTTCATTTCGTTTCACTTCATCGCCCAGAACATATCTTTTAGAGTCCAGGGAAGTAGTGGTTAAGTGATACTAAAATGGCACTTTCACATTTATCATTACAATATATTTTGTACGTAATTTACAATCGAATCACCTAAAATAGGGCATAGACTTGACATTGTCAGCAATAACACCTGAATGATGCTAGTAAACAAAGAACCTAAATCATGTAACCATTAATTGGTCAAGAAGTATCATTTTTGAGAGATTTGTGGCATGCAACTCTGTTGCACAAATAAGTAAAAATCAGTTTTAACTAAGGCTGATACACCTGACCTGAGGCAGCATACGGCAAGTTAATTATTCAGTGCTAATTTTAAATTGTGCTCGGTTTCATGGTGTTGGATGGATGTGTCGCTGTATAAGGCAAAAATGAAGCAAGATGATCCCATGAACATATGTTGTAAGTGGTCGTCTCTGCAGAGGTCACTAATAAAGAATGTTCCTTCATTTCTCATGGGACAGCTTATGACAATGCTATGCTATAGATTAGAACATAGCTTTATTCCTTTTAATGAGCCCCTTGTTCAGGAGGGCTACAGAAATACAAGCTCACAATATACATGTAAATGAGGTCCCACCTACAGACAGTAATAGTTCTACAACTACTAATTACGTTGACTGTTTATTAATGAACTAAACTGAACAAAACTAACATCTGCACGTAATATTGGGAAGGTACGAGCAAGGAACCATGTTCTGTCATAATGTATACATTATGACAGAACATGGTATTCATAGTAGGCCTACAAAGCATTTAACTATGAATACTATATAACTATAGTACAAGTACCGTATACAGTTAATAAAACGTAATAAAAAGTCCAATAAGGCTGCAATATTTTTGGGCATATGTAGGCGAAAATGCACAAAATAATATGTTGTATTACATTACATTGTTCACATGTTGTGAACAAGTTCACAACATGTGAGTGTGTGAGCTTGTAGATCGGCTACTATAAAACAGGCTTAAACGGTTATAAAAATGCTGTAGATGTGCTTGGGCATTAACTACTGTGAATATAGAAAATTATAATATAATTATACATTTTTAAAATATGTTGTGAGCTTGTAGTAGATTGACAAAATGTAAATCAGTCTGGAAGTTCTGGTATCCATTGTTGCAAACATCACTCTGTATTCTTGTTATTTGCACACATGCACCTATAGTGCAATTTACAAATGATGACTACTTCATGATTAATTAAGCATTTACTAATTAATTACTTAACGAATGCTTAAAAGTGTATAGTTATTATAAAGTGTTACCCAATAGTTAAAATAAAAGATAAAGCAGCATTATTTACAAGGGCTGCTGATGTCTGTTGAAATCACTTTTAATGTCTCTATTGAGACAAGCTGCATGCAGTCCAGGTCGTTTCACTAACCTTTTGTCTATATGAAATGAAGCAAGTCTCAATTTCTGTCGACTCGTCAGTCTGTCGATTGAGTCCCGAGTGGAGACGCAACGGCGGGGAGGATATACCGACCGACTAACCTACTATTTGGCTGAACCGGAGAGTCGGAGACAGACGGAACGGCGCACAGCAGTCCTCCCCGTCCACCGCGTCCAGAGAGGCTCTTCACGGGCGCGTAATGATAAAACCACGTGACCGACAATAAGGTAGCCGAATATTCAGCAGCAGCACCAAGGGCTGTCACTCAGTCATACGCGCGCATCATCACGCACTCATGGCACTGCAGTGTGCACTGTGCACTGCAAGCCGATCATAAATAATCATAGATGGTAATACATGTTATGTAACATGAAGACCCCTACAATTAAAACTTTTATTTTATTTTATTTTATTTTCGCTACTAGCACCCCTCAAAATAGTGTAAACACAAACATTGTGTAAAAACAAACATTGAAGATAAAAGTGAAGACGGAAAAGTGAGGATGCAAATTGTGATTGGCCAGAATGAGATGATGTATGATGATATGTTAAGAGCACCCCTCACTTCACATGGGTGTGATTTCTTGTTTTGTTTTTGAGTGGCACTACTAGCCAATATGCCCAGCTTTGTGTGTCTGTGTTTAGCACGGAATGTGATGATGATGTATGATGATAGTGACCCTCACTTCACAGTGAGTGTGATTTTTGTTTACAAAAAATGGCAGAAATCCAAAATTACAAAAGCAATAATCAACAATATTTTGACAAATAAATAGCAATAGAATATTCCAAATATTTTGACTGTCTATTGCACAAGACAACAGCTTTAGACTCCAGGGACGTATATATTAGGTTAACAGTTAACTGTACACAAAATAATTCACAACAAAAAATGTCCCAGCTTACAGTATCTCGAGAACCATCTGACCGATCAAGTTGTTAAAGTTGTGTGTATTGCCGAGGACCTGATGGAGAGGGAAGTTGTCAGTGGTTATTTAGCTAAAAAAAAATCAGCCTCACAGGATCAAGTAAAACTAACAAAATAACTAAATAAATGCAGAGCTTATAAGAAAAATCCAGTCTACTACAGTCATATGAATGCTGATGCCAAATAAGTAAAAGGATTAATGAAAACTAACAAAATAACTAAATAAAAGCACAGGCTAACTGGAGCTGCCGTGACGGTGTCTGAACAATCGCGTCATCTTGGCAAACAAAAATAAATAAGAAAAAGAAAAATCACCTGCACACCTTCACTTATGTTCCACTCCTCTACCTCAATATTATGCTACATACTCCTACGTCCCAACCACCTCTCAAAAGTCTTCATCCCGTTGTTCTACCTCTCTCCACCCCAAGTTCTCCTGTTCCTCCTTCGTCATCATCTCCTCTGTCTACCATGTCGGACCACAGTTGCGGAACTACACCCATACTGCCGTATATTAGGTCTTCTGTGAAAGTGTGTTTTATTTGTGGGACGGGAGGATGTCAGGGGTTGCTCCTGGCTCCTTTTGTTTTCACGCCACATAGCTTAACTCGTCTGCCAAGCTCTGGCTACGCTCAACGAATTCCTTGTCAATGAGCACCTCGATGCACTTTTTGATCATGCTGATGCTGGGGTTGAATCTGGCCTTGGACTGGTCGATGACCTCTTGGATGAGGGCGTTGTGTCGCAGCACCTTGCGGGCTTTCATGATTCTCACTATAGCGGCTTGTAAATACATTTTGCGGTCCTCGTCTATAGAACTCCTTGTCTGCTCCATCTCTTGTGGCGTGTCTTTCTGCATCGACATTGTGATCTTAAACTTGGTCCTTTTGCTGGTGAATCCCATATTTAATGAAAACGTGGATTCGGACTCTACTTCCTCATGTTGTGAGTCGTGGTTGAGCATCTTGACGTCCAACAGGGACTTAACAGTCTTCTGTAGCTCCTTCTCATTCATCTGGGTGGTGTCCTGTAGTTCCTTGTAGGTCACTACTGTTTGGCTGTTGTTGAAGGCCAGCAGCACGGCCATTTGGTATGTGGTAACCATGGCCACGTAGGGCTTGGACAGGTAGTTGAGCTTGACCTCACCTGTGCCGTGGTGGTGCAGCCAGGTCAGCTTTCTACCACTGAATTTCTGATTGTAAAACACCTCAAACATCTGTACACTATTCTCTAGTTCTTGAGGAATGGCAAAGGTGGAGGAGGTGACGTGTGTGAGGGGCCAGGCTCCTGCCTGTAATACAAGGATGTGGAAGTTGATGTCTACAACATTCTTTTTTGTTTTTTGGAAAACAAAGTTGGTGAAGTTATTGTTGAGTTCAGCACTCACACTCATGTCTGTGTACATTCTGTGGAGCTTGCTTGTGAACTCATAGCCACATGTTTGCTTCAGTTTGTTGATCATGGCTTCTTCGGAGTCCATTGACAATGACAGGCTATGTATTAACCGCTTTGCTAGCATTCTGGCGTAAAACTTCTGAAAGATATCCTTGTCGTCGATGTATTTGAACACTATGTTGAAGCTGGTCAGTTTGTCCTCCACCTCGCTCTCCGTCCTTCCCTTGGCAGACTTCTTCAGCAGATTGTCACAGTACTTGGCCAGCAGTTCGGGGGCTATGCAGATGGATTTAGTTTCCCTGTAGTTCACCACAGATGTCAAAGCCTTATCAAGTGCACTCATGAAATGGTGATCCCCATTCAGGACCGTGCTAATGAGGTGAACAAATTTACTGTGGACCTCCAGCACAGCCTCGACAAACTGGGTTGGCATATTTTCCGGGGAGAGGTTACTAGTGGCTCGAAGGCACTCGTCGTGGATATGGGCCTGCAACACGTTGATCATGTGAGGTAAGCCACTGGTCACATCCCGCAATAGGGTGTACATGTTGGCCATGTCGTCTGTCTTCTCTTGCCGGATGATGTTCTGACACTCGCCAAAGAGGAACTGCAGGTGGTCAGCCACCATCGTCTGCTGGAATTTGTGGATGACTTTTGTGTAGGTGGTGTCGTGCAGGTACTTCCGAAATCGCACCTCCTCCTCTTTCAACTGTGCTAAGACCTTTTCCATATACTGTGAGCAGTTGGACTCTTGCATTAGTTTGGATGCTTCCTGTGTGTAATCTTCTCCCATTTTGTTCAGAAATGGCTCCTCGAAGACTTCCTGATAAAATGCCATCTGGGACTTCTTGTACTGTTCAACATGAATAAAGGAGTTGATGACTCCATGAATTACTTTCTGGTCATTTCTTATTTCTTTGAGCAGCATTGAGATCAGAATGGGCCGGAGGGGCTCTATCATCCTCTTCCTCCAAACATCTAACGCCAGCTCTCCGATGTATAAAGGCTTAGCCGTGTCCTCACCTGTGGAGCTGTTTTGCAGATCATCCTCCACTAGTTTTTTCTTTGTGATGTAATGAGTGTTGAGATAACTGAATAACTTATTAATGTAGATTGCCCCTTCGCGGTAACACTCCCAGTAATTGTTGTACGTCTGTAAAATCTGATTTGACTTCTTAACTTTCTCGTACAAGGAATGGACATGACTTTCCAGAAAGTCCTTGGTTCTTTTGTATAAGGGATTTTCTTCAGGGGGCGTTTGGTCTGTAACACATAAGGCATAAATGTCAGAGAAGCTGTTATTCCATGTAGTCGACTCCACATTCCGAAGCAGCAGAACTGCCTCGATTGTAGTCTGCAGCTTCTTCCATGTCTCGTCGAAATTCACTTTCCGGGGCTTCAGGGACATTGTAAGAATTCCTTTTAGACTGCGTTTTGAAAGTAGCTGTCTCCGATGTCTCAATTAGAAGCTGTTCAATTATGCTACCTGTTCACAGCACACGACTATTACCGATGCTCCAGTGACGAAGGGTCATACGTCACTATGGCAATGTATAACCAATATAAATACCTAAGGCTCGACTGGTTGTCTAACACCGGGTCAAGACCAGCTGAGATGGTGTCCAAGCAGGACTTTGTGAGATGCCCCTTGGCAGTAGAGTGAGAAAGGGAACCAGTGGGAACAAAGCTGTGGGATATGGTTATCCGGGTTGTCAGGCCAGCTACCTGGGTTAACTCGGAAGGCAATGAGTTATTTCGTAGTCAGAGCCTAACTGTTAATATTGAATATATATCTTATATTGCTGATAACTAGGTTGTCGCTGAAAGCAGTGAATTAACATGGGAATTCACTTGCCTTTTATGTCGTTGGCTGCAGTGTTTGTGTCATTACTGTGATGTCATTCATTCATATCCATTATGGAGCCTTGATGTGAGTCATGCCCAAAGATAAGGTCTATGATGTCAGGCTAGGTGTTTCCTTAGGTATAGTATCTATTTATGACTAATGTTGGCAATTAAGTATATGCTCTGAAACGTTCTTTATAGCCACAGTGATGTATGACCCATACGCCATTCTTTTTAAAGTAAAGTGGTATTTACACTTGCCTTCTCCTGACCCCAAGCCCCCTCTATTCACCTTCAGCCCCCGTGTTTTTGAGGGGCGCTAGCCCCTCCTATGCCCAGCTTTGTGTGTTTGTGTGTGTGTGTGTCTACAACGGAAATTATTTGATTGGCTGAGCACGGAATGTGATATGTGATGATACTGCATATGATGATAAGAGTGCCCCTCACTTCACACAAGTGTGATTTTCAATTAAAATATAGCTGATCACCGGTTCCATCAGGCCTTTTTATCTCCTACAATAAATGCACTAATATGCTGGAAAAAAATGCTCCTTTTAAAACGAAACATATCGGAAATCTGCCCTGTATTGGTCTAATCAGCATGCAAAAGATAGCAAAAGACAAAAGATAAGCTTCCTACCTCCAAAACACACTCAAAGAGAATGGCTTCCTACCAGAATGCGGTCAAGGAGGCAAGGTCACTTCAAATAGTCACAATCTGCTATTTTAACTATACCCGTTGTGAGATATTGCCCCCCCATAAATATCTTTAATTGCTGTTCATTTTAACTTAAAAACAGCACTATAACATGAAAGTATTCGTACAAATGCATGGTAGGGAAATATGTTCATGGCAAGGATGGCATGGAAGCATATTCTGAAAGTGTGAAGAGTTCTTATTGCCGCACGGATTGGCCAAATACAGCATAGTGAAATTACGTATATTGTGGATGATGATGTTATATGATCAACTGATACATTTTGTACAGGTATTGATAGTGATGGTAGTATCATTAGCGCTGTCATTAGTAATAATTAATTAATTTAAATTATTGTAATTATGTTAACATTAAAACTGTGAACAAAAATGACATTACTCAGTAACAACATAAATGATAATGATCATTGATAATGAGGGTAATGTGAATGAGGATAATAACAACAATAATAATGTGTAATCTAAGGTTATGTAGTGCATATGTAGCCTAACTCATATGGATCCTGGTGGATCTCTACGGTGACACAGGGGCGGGTTTGGTGTAGGGTGGAAATCTCGTATGTGACTTTTGTTTTGTAAATCTGTTAATGTTAATGTAATGAGTAGGCTATTACGAATCATGTTCTGTTGTAAGTAGGATAGGCATTTATAAGCTTTTAGCTTCTGCCTATTCCTTTTGATCATCTTCATGTTTTGTTTTGTTTTTGTAACAGCTTCCATTCATTGTCTGTAAATATGAAATGAAATGAAATGAAATCTATATTTACCCAGGGTATCTGGGCTAAGCTCAAGAACTTGTTTCCAGCCAGGCCCTGCTCATAGAACACATTTCATCGTAGTGGTTCAATGCCTTGTTCAAGGGCACTTCAGCGGTGGTAATTTTAACGTGTCGGACGGCTGATTCGAACTAGGAACCTTCCGGTATCAAGACCGTGCCGCTATCCGTTCGGCCTGTATTTGAAACTGAAGGATGATCAAATAAACTAGACTAAACTATTACACTTCAATAAGTCTATAAGTGTGCTATGAAGTGACTTCATATATAAAATAGAAGCTATAGGCCTATTTGTATACAACCGAGTGCTGATGTCCTGTATACGACCGCCAGAGGGCGAGGCAGGACAAGCCAAACTCCCTAACGTGTTTGCGGGAGCGGGAGGGGTGCAAATTACACCCACTATTATTTTCTTGTCTTTTTTTTAATCTCCTTTCTTTATTTTTGTTTGAGGAATTTCTCAAACTAAGTGGGTTGGTTCAAGACAAGTCGCTGGCATCCACCTTATCCTGTCACTTTGACAGTGCTCAGCAGACAGTAGACAGTAGACAGTAGACACACACACACACAAGACACACGCACACACACACGCACACGCGCGCACACGCACGCACGCATGCACGCACGCACACACACACACACACACACACACACACGCACACACACACACACACACACACACACACACACACACACACACACACACACACACACACACACACACACACACACACACACACACACACACACACACACACACACACACGCACACACACACACTCACACAACCTTTTCCGTATCCGCTCTCTACACCGGATCTTCAAACATTGATTCAAGAGTCGCTGGTGCGTTATTATGAATCCCACTGCAGTTCTAGGCAAACCGTCCCCGGCCCCAGCGGGGGGCGGGGTTTGCCCCAACTGCGGTGCGATCCATAATAACGCGTCTCCGGCATCATCATCAACCGCTGTGGCGAGAGGAAGTCACAGAGCTTTCTGTCACACAACGTCAAGACTACTATACGGATTATTAGGTTAGGAGGGAGTTAACAATATATAGCCTTACTGCCTTCTGCTTGGAAACATTTCTGACAGTTGTTTCACGAGTTATTGATCAGGCGGATCAGGCTTACTTCTAATAAACACACCACGGCACAAAGGACTGTGTGTGTGTGTCTGTGAATCCTGCACTCCACCACGACAGAGTAGACAGGGGGAGAAGGAGACTATTGTTCACGGCTAGCTTGGCTGGGCTACTAGCACTGTTTCTTGTTTGGACCTGTGGACCTCCAGCCTATATGGAATGGCTACGAATTCCGAGCCCATATATGGACTGTCAGAAGACGAGGTAATGTATAAGTTTATTAAAAAAAATGTCACCACATGTGTGCCGAGCACGATAACGCAAGAGATAATTGACGTGTTGGACTATAAAACATACCAGGGGGTGTAGTGCCGTATGTTGTTGTTGGGCAGCCGCAGCTAGCTAGCGTTCACGTCCAAAGGCTTAATATCGTCGCTCGAGCCTTTCGCTCGATAATAAATGATGTGTTTTCAGTGTCGACGCCTCGTCTTTTCACCTGGAAACCATGTCATTTTTGTCAGTTGAAAGGTGTAAAAGGAGCGAGCCTCCTGTCCCAAGCTCCGCTAGAAATACTCCTCAGGATGTCAGCTGTCAGGAGCTGCTTGTTCCGTGTATTCCAAAGCTTTTCTTTGGCTGACATCAGATCCTTGACAGTGAATGTGGACTGTTAGAATCTTTGTTCTGATGTCAAGGTTTTTAAAGGTGACATTCTACTAATATATATTAGTAGAATTTGTTAAAAAACCTTGGCATAGGTTTTTTAACAAATCAATAAAGAAGCCATTATGATGATCCTAACCCTAACGTTATATTCCAGCCAAGCAAGGGGGTTTAACATTCCATTCCAAAAATACAATCCGTTTTTTAACCTTACATTCCAGTCCTTATGTTGAACTTGACATTCTATTTACAGTAAAAAAAAGTCCTTCTGAATCTAATGTAACGGGGGTTTTAGTTACACTCGTAGAATTATTCTTAACGGTTTTAGCATTACATTATTCCAGTAATGATCTTTCTAAAGTAACGTTTGGAAACGTTTTCCATAGAAGCATTCTGATCTAAAGGTTTGTAGGCCCATATCTTTCAATGACCCACATTTTACATACTGTTAGGCCTATAGTTTCAGCTACTTTTAATGTTTTAAAAAATATATTATTATTATTATTATTATTCTTTACACTATTAATTTATTCATTTTTTACACAATATTTCATGTTCAAAACTGAAAATAATTTCATAACCACAAAACGAATTCAAATTATTTGAGGCTAACACAGCTTTTATCTACTGCTAAACAAAAGCCCCTTCACCCCGTTCAAGTGATGAACTGTTTTGGTGAAACATTAGAACAGAATTTAATTTAATTCATTTCGTTTCACACACTACCATAAGATACAAGAATAGCACAAATATAAAACATTATTAAAAAGATTAAGCCATAAACACCGTTGTTGTTCTAGGTCTGTGCTGAGTGGTCATGGATGGATGAAATATCCTCATATATTCTTCCTGTTCTTACTAGAAATGGGGGGGGGGGGGGGGGTGGTAGCACTGCCTGCATGCCTACATCAATGGACAAAGGAGTCTGCATAGAGTACTAGATTACTGGATTAACATGCTCATTATGCCATAAATGACCAGGTCTTTTAATATAGTGTCTTCAGTTGAACTGCAAAATATAGGCTCGTGTAGCGGTAGCCTTTGTCATACTGCTGCTACACAGAATTATTTTTACATTACTGTAGTGTAGAGGATCAAAATCGATTTAAATCACTGAGTGATCGTTATTGCTTTTGCTAAATGCCAAATTTATTGAAATCATAATTATGTAAAATCATGTATGTACTGTTACTGTAAGTAGCCTAATGAATAATTCAGGTGAAATGTCCAAGCCAGTATTCATGTCACTATTGCTGGGACTCTGGGAGATGGGAGCAGGCTAAGTTACCTTGCTTCATTTGGCTATACCACATTTTCCCTGACCCCTGTCTGTCATTATGAAAGTTAGAGCTAAAGACCATAGCGACATTCCACACATACTATAACAACAGAAGTGGCGTTGCCAGGGAAGGGGTGCCCTAGGCCTAGGGTTCACATTAAAATCCTTAGTGTTAATTTAACTCAAGAGTTTACACTCTTACTGTTACAAAGGGATAAATGAACACTGGGGTTTTTACTGTGTTGTTGGACGCCTAGAACCTCTATGTAATAACTGTGTTGCAGCGCAGGCATATACGTTCTTTATGAATACGACCCAATCATAGGCCCACATTCCATAATACCATAATCTTATTGTGAATGTGTTGTAAACGATCAGTATTGTTACATCCCTCTGAACAAGGCTACTACGACCTTAAATAACAGCTGACTGTCTGTTCCCCTCTCTCGCCCTTTCCCTAGCAGCACTTACAATAATTAAGTCTGTGACCGAATATGTTGTCAGCTATTACTTTGCGTAAACATTACCTATCCTATCTTCTGGTGTAGCGTAGTACTAGTGCCATTGATTTTGTTTTGGCCTGCACTGTAATTTGCTGCGTAGTAGAAAGCTGTGTGAGGCAGCAACCTGAGTGCAGTGTGTGAGGCAGGTCAAATAATTCTCTAGGAGTCTAGGTCAACCCTAAATGGCTAATACATTTCCTATACAGAATGTTCTTTTTTGAGGGGCGCTAGCCCCTCCTATGTCCTGCTTTGTGTGTTTGTGTGAACAATAGCGAAGATTTGATTAGCAGATCACCCCATAGCGATGATTTGATTGGCTGAGCAAAGTACATATTGAGGATAAAAAGTGAGAGCAGACAAGTGAAGACTGAAAAGAGAGGACGCAAATTGTGATTGGCTAGATTTAGAATGAGATGATGTATGATGATAAGAGTGCCCCTCCTATGTCCAGCTTTTATTGTATTTGCAAACACAAACGTTGTCCTTCACAAACATTAAATGCCATTGACAATGAATGGACAATTTTGGGGGTGCACAACTGCACACGCTTATCCGACACACCAAAGATGTAAAACCCCAGCCAGTGCTCAAAGTCTGACATGTTGGAAGTAGTAGTGAGCTTTGGGAATTAGGAAATAATGTCTGGATGAATTTCATTAAATGTCTCTGATCTTTCGCTTTCTTTTCCAGCATGATACAAGGGTGCTACGGGTTAAAGTCATTGCAGGAATCGACCTGGCGAAGAAAGACATCATCGGAGCGAGGTGAGCAATGAGGATCGACCAATTTATAATTGGTTGATGTGAGGTCATGTCGATGTACAAGCTCACAATGTGTTGCTCTGCGACGCGTTGTGAGCTTGTAGATTGGCTATATCTGTACGCAACTAAGTATAAGTTGGACTTAATTCCTTCCTAGCTTCTTCGTACTTCCACTGACACCCTCATTGTCATTATATAAGTGCCATGTAGGCGTTCTTTCCGAACACCAGTTTTGGACACAGCTCAGTTCAGGGATATTGTGCATGGGAACACTTTCTTCACCCAGCAATATTTCTTGAAACAGTAAATATGTTCCGATCAACTTCACAACCCCAGCATCAATATCTAAACATGTGACCATATTTTGTTCTTCTTACATAGCAATTTATAATATAAGTTAAAGAGCTCATGTATGAATGAAAGTGCACTTTTCTCAGCACCACCAACAACAGAGAGAGAGAGAGAGAGAGAGAGAGAGATGTGCAGTGTGCACCTGGTGACAGATGTACATGCTTTTTATTCACCATAATTATTCGTTTTTTGTTTTGTGTTTTTCACTTATTCGGCTGTTCACTGGATTGACCGGAAATGTGTTTTCTGCCTTTTGGTGGCCAAACCTTCGGTGCATCCCTAGTGGACTGTATGATACAATTAAACAATTAACATCCTATAATGAGCTCTGGCATGTATAAAAATGCTGAGCAGGCCCAGTGGACCTCGATTTTGGATCAGATAGCAAGAGGAAAAGACCTGAGTGACTATGAAAGAGGATTCATTATTGCCATTGGAGCTCGGGTGGCAGGAGCTTCAGTCACCAACACTGCTGAACTGGCTAGTGTTACTGTTGACGAATCCGCCGAGTGGCAATCATAACTGCAGTGTCAAGTGGCACCGCTTTCAACCCACAAATCATACAGTATCAAGGCCTACAGTATTATTTATTTCGCATCTGAGCCACGGACCACCATTTGTTGAGACTAAAGGCTCATACATAGTCTGGATTTTCGGTGGTTAGGTAACCACCGAACTACAACATGACGTCATGAGCCGCGGTGAAGAGCAAACCACCGCCACCGCCCCAGCCATTCTCTCTGTTTTTACTCACCACCGCTCAATGTTATTTCAGCTCCGGTGGTCAGCTCACCACCGGAGCGGTGGTCACCTCACCACCGAAAATCCAGACTATGAATGAGCCTTTAGCCTCTCAGACCAAAGACTATGAATATTTTGTTATTGGATAGGACTTTGTCCACAATTCCATATGCTGTATTGATGGTGATGCCATATGAGATTAAATGTGAGCGTTAAATCTACATTCTCAATTTTTTTTAGACTTATTGTAATTTAGGTACTGCAGATGTTTAACAATAATTTAACTCTTGAGAGTGTAAAATGAAACCAAATGGACCCGTCCGAAACGGCGTTGCAGCTTTCCGTACTCGGACACGTACAGGAGCGGAGGCACTGCTCAAAAATGTGCCATTAAATAGGGTTGGGTGCTGTCACAGACCTGACATTATTATAGGCATCATAACATAATGCAAGGTGCAAGCAGAAAATCTTAATATACTAAATTGGCCTATACCTCTGACCCAGGATCAGTCCTTTTACAGTTCTGGATACTGTCTGACTGCTATATTTTGTGCTTTCACTCCTTTACCTCCAAAGCTGTTCTGCGAAAAGTCTGGCATCAGCACTAAACTTCAACTCTAGAGGGTGAATGTTTAGCATTATGGTAATAAAAAAAGCCGTTCTATTTAGTTGTCCTTCTCTTGTCATAGGCTAATGACTATTCTGTGCTGAACTTAAAGGGGCATTCCACTCATTTTCAACATTTTACTATGTCATTAATACACCTTAGAGCTGTTGTGTGGAAATAATAAAAAAGTCCCCCCATTCTGTGTTTCCTAGAACTAGAGGTCTGAAAAAAATAATTAACATGGTGAAACACATCTTGATGATGTCATCAAGATGTGTTTCACCATGTTAAGGATTTTTTTCATAATTACAGTTCTAGGAAACACAGAATGGGGGGACTTTTATATTATTTCCACACAACAGCTCTAAGGTATATTAATGACATAGTAAAATGTTGAAAATGGGTGGTTTTCCCCTTTAAGTATAACTCAGTGTTTTCACAAGTTTGTGTGCTGTTGCATAATATCTCCTTCAAGTCTACATTTTGTTTCTTTTTTCACGGTCAGCCGGGTCAGGCAACATGACTCACGCCCTGTGAATTAATTACTTACCTTGTCTGGACTCACAAGGGTAGAAAAACACTGAATAGCACACCACTGAGTGGTTTAGTTATCATTCTGTTGAAAAAAAGCTAAATTCTGCAGCAAACCTGATCTAGATGATAATTGAAGTCATTCAATATAGTGAGTCATTAGCGTATACGCAGGTCACGTTTTCAAGTTAACAGTAGTAATGTAAGGGGAAATTATTGTTGTAACTCATTGACTTCAAAAGCATTTAAAGCAATCTCATAAGGGGGAACAGTTATGTTCATAAGATTTACGTATCTTCTATAAAAAACGTTCAGACTTACCATTTCTTCCCGTAATGGCCTGTTCAGAAATGCTTCAGAACCCTTGAACTGTCCCTTTAAGCAGTAGCCTCAGAACCTCACTCTGTTAGAAGATTACATGTGTGATAAGAATAGTTTTAATGAGACTGAACACACACACACACACACACACACACACACACACACACACACACACACACACACACACACACACACACACACACACACACACACACACACACACACACACACACAGCTGGCCATGCACATTGAGGGGATAAAACTTTCATGGGTAGAGTTTTTTTTTTTTTTTTTTTTTACATTATTTCCCTGGAGCACACCAGTGGCTGAATAGCTAGTGTGTTAACCATACAGTAGGCCTTATGTCGTTTTGATACCAGAGGGAGCCCGGTGTTCCGTGTGTTGCTTGTCATTCCCCTCCACCGTCGGCCTCCTGTCATTCTACAGTATCTACAAGAATAATTAACCACCCTTAGTCTAGACTTAACCGGACCAACAGTATACCTGGAACACTTTTTTCCATCTACCGTACGTACAGTACACCAAATCTCCTTGCAAGAATAGCCGATCTACAAGCTCTTGGTCAGCTTTTTGGCTTATGTTCTCCCCAGAATATGGAGGCTGGGGTTCGAAAGTGGTTAACCCATTCTGGGCGGGAACCCCTTTTGGTGTTTTAACTAAGCATTATGTTATACTTTAGCTATTGAAAAATAGCAGATCTACAAGCTCATAGCGCGCCACCGAGTGGCGCGCTACGAGCTTGTAGGTCTGCTATTTTTGAAAAATCGTGAAAATGCGGCACAAATCTTTGAATATATATTCTTTCAGTAGACTTTTTTTTATTTCGACGTCAGGCCTATCCCCCCCCCAGTTAAACATACCCTAGTACACCTGCAACAACCTGTAGTCCTCTTAACACTGCTTTCAGAGGTTGACTACCGTATGTCTGAGCCGTGAAAGTGCTCAGAGAGTCGGGAGAATGGACATTTTGAGCAGTGTGAGTGCTACTTCCTTGTTACGCAGCCATGCAGGAACATCCTGTTAACCCATTCAGGCCTGACGTCGAGAAAAAAAAAAAAAAAAGTTTTCTAAATCATGACAATTTTCAGAAAGATTTGAGGCACATTTTAACGATTTTTCAAAAATAGCAGACCTACAAGTTCATAGCGCGCCACTCGGTGGCGCGCTATGAGCTTGTAGATCTGCTATTTTTCAATAGCTAAATTATAACATAATGTTTAAAACACCAAAAGGGGTTCCGGCCCAAAAGGGGTTAATGGTTAATGTGGTTAAACGCTAACGTGACATGGATGCGTTCCAGGTCTCAATGGATTAAGAGGAGAAAACGTTGATGTCATGGAGAAACACAGAATGAGGTCTCACGTTGTGCACACTAGATACTGTAACTGTGCTAGCCGTCTCCTCCTCATTGGATACTCGACCACTACGTTATTCTTCAGTTTTTAACCGTTGCCTTTCTTCTTATCATTCTGTGGGACCTATTTAAGCCAGTGGTTTTCAACCCTTTTCCTATCAAGGCCCATTATTTATTTTGCATTTGAGCCACGGACCACCATTTGGATCAGACCCAAAACTTATCATGAGTTGACAGTTTTCTGAAAAATCTCTGTTTCTATTTCAGTTGTTCTCAAACTATTTCATGCCAAGGACCCCCAAATGATATGTATTCGGCCGCCATCTGAAAACATGTTGTTCCAGGGACCCCCCCCCCAGAAGCAAAGATATGAGTATAGTTAAAACGTTCGCCGTGAAAGAATACTGTATATATTCAAAGATTTGTGCCACATTTTCACGGTTTAAAAGAAAATTGCAGATCTACAAGCTCATAGCAAGGCATTCGGTGCCGCGCTATGATCTTGTAGATCTGCTATTTTTCAACAGCTAAAGTATAAAATAATGGTTAACATGGTTAAACGCTAACGTCACGTGGCACAAATGCGTTCCAGGTCTTAATAGGTTAAATGATCTATGGTGCAAGGTGGCGTAAGGTCTAAAGCACATTCAGTCATCAGTAATAATAACCAGTAATGCCTATATAATAATGAATAATTAAGTGTTCTACTCGTTCTAATGTTTTCCTTTACCCAGAGTCAGTTAAGTCCAGAAAATCTGATCACTTTCCTGCAATGCAGCCTTTAAAGGGAAAATGCTAAAGTTGAGCAATATCACAAATTCACAATATTAGAATATCCAAATCGCAGATGATATCTAGTCACACGTATATTGCCGTTGCCCTACTTCATCAGCAGGACATTGTGTGAAGGTTTCAGGGTAGCAGAGATACAGAGTAGGGCATTGTTTTGGTTTAGTCACAATTCATCTCAGCCAGACATACAGTAAACACACAATTCGGGGCAACATGGATCCTGGTGGAGTGGTTGATTTATTTGCAATAAAGCTCGCAGCAATGTTATTTGGCTCTGTCTCTGAGGGAATTCCACTTGAAGTCCTCCTTCTGTGTCTTGCATGTATCCTTGAATTGAGTGAGTGTTCTACTAAAGAAGCTGAAGTGAGGAGATGCGTAAAAGGGCTCTCTGCTCTGAAGTAGCAGATAAGTTAAGAGACAGTAAATGTTAGCTGGCAAGTAGGACAGCTTATATTCAAATACTGTTCAACAGGAACAAAGCCTATATTGCAATTGTGTTAAGCCTTGGACTGCCACCCCTAATAGCAGCTTTTCAGTGCCTTCTGCCAGCTCTAGACGACATTTTTCAATGCCAAAAAAAAAGAATTGTAAAATATTATTATTTTTTCATTACGTCAACGGGAGTGCTGGATTTTGACGTCAATTACGTCAACGGGAGTTCAAGGGTTAAGTCAAACAAAATGTGTAGGCTATGTCCTCAGCTTCATGTAGGTAAAATATACAATGGAGTGAGTGGGTTTCCTACCTTCCCCACACAAAAGTGAGAGCAGATAAAATGCAAGTGTGTGAAATATGTGGAGGAGTTTCTTATCTCAGGACATGGGAACGCCAACCTGACATTGAACCTACAGTAGAGCTGCCTCTGGGGACTGAAAGCAGCAGAGGAATTGGTCAGCCTAATGAATAGAGCAGCTCAGCCGCTATCAAAAACTCACTGGGGATTTGAGGATTTCTGCCCTGTCAGCACCTTCAAATAAACTACTGTGTTATTTTTAAATGGCCCAGAGTCACAGACGGCCTGCTTACTGTTTGTTCTGCTCGACTCAAAATGTTTTGCAAGGGAAGAGGACGCCCCTGCCTTGCATAGTCCCGTGGGAGGCAAATCTTAACGATTGGGCATGGGGCACAAGCTAAGGCTTGATCACCCTTTAGCTGGCCACCTTTGATGAGGGTGTATAGTGTTTGAAGGCCGAAACACCCGCTGATTCAAAGGCACACTACTGAGGATGTGTCCCAAAATTAACATCATACCCTAGTTAAGAAATACACCTCCCAATGCCACTCTTAACATCAAGGCAAATCTCATGTGAGCCCACACCATCTATTGGCACAATGGACAGTCTTAACATCACGTCCCGTGTTTTATGATTCTTAGCACATTATTTTGTCAATATGACATTGTAGCCATCCCTAACAATAATCTAATACAAGCATTTTTTTTTCTACAGGGATATTCATTGCTACTGTAGCTCAGATTTTAGGTTTTGGAACCAGTAGGATTTTTTTCATGGTGGTAAAAGCCTAGCCTAGCAATACAGGCTCAGGCACTTGTGGTTGTATTGATATAAGGGTCTGTTGCTGAGTAGGCTATCTGGTACAACTAATTAGATGGGATCCTGTCTCCTTACAACACTCTCATGATGTCTTTTCCACCATGAGATTTGATCACAAAAAGTATGTTTTCCTGTTTGATGGACTATTCTTATTTTATGAAGTGAGTTTAACTGTAAAGCATCGACGATAGTGTTTGGTACAGATGTGTTGTATGTGTAAATAAATGTGTCCGACTGGATGTAAAGTTTTAACATTTGTTGCTCTGTTTTGTCTGCAGTGATCCCTATGTCAAACTCTCCCTCTATGCTGCGGATGAAAACCTTGCCTTAGTCCAAACGAAAACCATTAAAAAGGTAAGACCCAAGATAAACAATATCTGTTCCTCTTATATAATATCTAGATATCTGTATGATAATTCCAGAACATTCCTGTGTATGTATCAAGTTTGTTTTCCTCTCAAAAGAGACCATTGAATTTCCATGAAATGGCAAAAATAAATGTGTTTTATTATGGTTATTGTGGTGCAAATATAAGGACTCTTGATTCAAAATAATATGGCTAGTAAACTGGGGGAGTAGCCTACTTAACGTTTGGTGTGTTCTGGTGCTTTGATTTTCACTGTGCCATAGAGTACTGCCCATCTATTTTTCTTTCTTCCTTTTTTTTTTTTTTTTTACAATCTCCTTCAGAATCTTCACTCATTTCTGGCACTGGTCTTTAAACTTAAGCCCTATATACTTTGTCGTATGACACGGTAGAGCGTGTGTGCACATGCATGTTGCAACATCCATGCTGCTTTGTGCTAGTCCTTTCTAGAGCATGTCGTCAGTACCTGGCCCGTCTGTAAGCTCCATCCTAAGACTTCAGTCTCCCCTCCCCGAGCTCACTCCTCCAGATTGGTTGAAATCCCACAGCACCTTCTTCTTCCAGCTTTTAAAATCTGCTCTCCCATATACCCATATGCTGCATGATGCTACTGTGTTTTTTTTTTAATTTACTTCGGTTGATTGCCCATTACAAAGATATGTATCTGTGTAATAATAAGTAATAACCAACCAGTGTAATTGCTAGAAACATTTAAAGGGGGATTCCACTACAAAGTTATGTTAAAATAATTGTAGCCTGGCTTGGCCAGCCTCATAGCGTGGATTCACTGAAGATTATGCGGGGAGGAATCTTCAGTGAATCCACGCTATAAGCCAGGCACTGATGTGGGCCGAGCCACAGTGGCTCGCCAAAGCTTCACAACAGCAATAGTGGCAGTGGGAGTCGGGACGAGTGAATTCCATAATTACACACTCCTGATTGATTATTGTGTTGGTGATTTATATTTTACGGATGAAGGGTCTTTGTAAAGCAGAAAGCTGAAGCATGGGCTATCTATACAGTAGCCTATGTGTTACAACACTTTGTGATCTTGTAGATCACCTATTTTAGCTTTTTGTTGTACGAGGAAGTATAGGTTAGGTGGTTAACTAAGTCAATTATACATAATTTTGCTTATTTATAGGGAGACTCTTCTCACTCTAGTCTAGGGTGTGTGTGTGTGTGGGGGGCTCTTCACAGCAGGGGGAGCCGTTTCTTTATGTTCACATTAACCTCCTGTCAAAGTAGAACCCGTGCCCAAAGAGAGGATTGGTGGGGTGGGGTGGTGAAGGCTGTCCAGGCTCCGAGCAAACATCGATGTGTATTAGAGCTTTTGTATTAGAGTTAGACAAAGCAAAGTCAATTCAAAACTATATCGGCTTAACATTTCATATTTAGGCCATGGTGTATATTATACATCCCTTATTATGTTATGCTAGTAGTGTGCTGTGGATACTTTCGCCTGGAAACCGGATGAATCTGCCAATGCAAAAAAAAACAAATAGCCCTCGCCATATTTTGGTCTGGCCCTGCTCGTTGTGATTGGATTTCCCTGCCCCCGAATTGTGCGGCACCAATCGGGGCCCAGGATGCAAATATGGGACAGGTTTATCACCAGAGGCATTTTTTTTAATTCTCTCCTTGGAAATGCAGGTCCCCCACAGAGATTCCAGACTGATACAGTATCTACGCAGTGATATTAGTTGTGTGTGTGCGTCTGTGTGGATATAGACCTTCATTCTTAAATAGATAGAGAGATATACTACATAGATATCTATCTATATTCAGTACACCACAGAAAGACATTTGGATGGAGGCCTTTGCACTGCAGTACATAATCACACGGTAATGCCATCATCATTATGTAACACTTGTTATAGCTAGTGAGATGGGCATGATTCTGTCTCTGCAACTAGCGTCTTTATTATCTCAGTGCATTTCTCCTCTCCTAGTGGTTTGCATCAGCTACTTGCCAGCCAATCCTCTGCTGGAGCCAGGCAGCCCGGGCCTCCATGCAGGCAGACATATGCTACCAGTGGCTATGCCTGTCTTTTAGGATATAAATAGCTGACAGTGCACTGCCATGTGGAGCAGAAGAGCGAAGGGAAGGCTCTTCTATGCATGAGCTTCATCTATGTGTCTTTTTAAATGGGCCACCCCTGCCAGCATCTTTGTTGTTGAAGATAAGAGTGTGCCCGGTGGCAATATTCACTGGACAGTGGTTAGAAATGCTATTATCGAGCATGCCATAGATTGGGAGACAAACTGATCCAGGCATTGTTGGCCTAACCCTAACTTATACTACTGTATACTATATTATAATATTATACAGGAAATAATGTAACGTTGAGTAACATATTTGGTCTGCTCTTTTGTAACGTGGTCAAGACGAAAGTTGTTTTTGTATTATTCTTATTTTTTTTTAAATACTTTTTAGGACATTGGGTTCAATGGGGGAAAGCTATTTTAACGGAGATGTTATTTTATTGCTGCTGTAAAACTGCTTGTGTTTATTAATCAGAGAGCCATGTGAAATGAAAGCTTCATTGGCATTCTGGTGTTTGCTCCGTTTCAATAATAGAAAGCATTTTAATGAGAACTGTCACATAGTTCTCAGACTAATAAAATGTCAAATGAATTCATGTGTGAGAAGGCTGTGCATATCTGTGGTTATTTCTCCAACAAGACAGTGCAAATGCTTCTGGTTGATTATTTACCTGGGCCGATGCAATCACTGAGTCACACTAAAGGTCTTTTACATTATTTCATGTGATTAATTTGTCCAAAAATGTTGTTTCTTTATTCGGAACATGGTTGATTTGTCATCTGCATAATCCTATGATATCATCAACAATATCAATCAATATCGCCATTCGCCACCGATTTTCTTATTGTTTGTTCATCGTGGCCTGATGTGTAATGACCTTTTTAGGAGGATGAATTCGGATTAACACTAAAAAATGGCTGAGCTCGCAATACGTGCAACATGATTTAAACTTGTAGACCAGCTATTTTCAGTGTGACACCGGCGCGCAAAATTTCAGATGGTGGATTTGTCCTCTTACTCAGATAAACACTGTTAAATAAATTGTCTTGTCTTTTCTGACCTGTTTCCTTTAATTTCTATTCTTTTACCTTTTCTTGTCAACTGCTAATGATAGGAGCTGGTATGGCAAATAATTTAGCCCACTTTTTTACACCTGTAAACCTGGTGACAAAGTTGAAGTTGTCCATATATGCAAAACTACAAGATAATACAATAATTAACGGTGTTCATATTTTATCTTCTTTTTAGACCCTAAATCCCAAGTGGAATGAAGAGTTCTACTTCCGGGTGAGTTCTGTGTAATGTATGTTGTATCAAGTGTCAATTATAAATTAATTGTTCATAAATGTGAATATGTATGATGATGCAGTCATTGTACTGGCCTCCACCCGGCCTGCACTGTTGCACTGTTGAAAAATGGAAACTACATGAAAACTAACCTATGATGACTAAAACTAAGACTAACTAAATATATTGACAATTTCGTCAACAAATAAAAACTAGACAAGAGATCCAGTATGTCATTGCGAACGCAGTGATTGCGAGATCCAGTATGTCATTGCGAACGCAGTGATTGCGAACGCAGTGAGCATTTACTATGAGACCCAGCAGATCATGTCTGTCTGTGTGTGTGTGTGTCTGTCACGCTGTAACACCAGAGGGCGCAGCTGTATCACACACAAAAACACACACACACATGCACGCACACACACACACGCACGCACGCACGCACGCACGCACGCACGCACACACAAAACTTAACTTAAAAAAAACTTAACTTCAAAAAAAAACTTAAAAGGGAAAAACTTAAAAAGGAAAAACTTCAAAAAAACTTAACTTAAAAAAAAACTTAACTTAAAAAAAAATTCACTTAAAAAAAAACTTCACTTAAAAAAAAACTTAAACACACAAAAAAGAGAACTTAAAAAAAACCTTAAAAAATTATGTAATTTATTCTAATTGTTGTTTTTGCAATTTACGAGCTGCGTTCGCTTCCCGCGTTCGCGCGTCTTACTTGTTTTACACTGCACTGCATGCAGAAAATAGCCAATCTACTATTTTCAGTGTAAAATCAGCCATTACGACGGCTTCAAGCATTTTAGATCTTATGATATTTAGTCGAGTAAAACTAGACTAACACTACAACATTCCAGGTGACTAAAATGTGACTAAAACTAAATAAACTATTCAAAAGACTATGACTAAAACAAAAAATCCGAATTTGCTGCCAAAATCAACACTGCACTGTTGCTATCATCAACAACATGCCCCATTCATTACAATAAAGAATGTCCTCAATATCTGTGAATAACGGCCCTTTTATTTTTGCACAATGTAATCATTTTGCATAACAGCCTAACACAGTTATTGTTATTGTGGTGAAGGTTCTTAATGTTGTTAAATGTAAACGTGTCATAAATGAGTTCCAGCTCTCCTGCAACTGTAATCAAACCCTTATGGCTGTAGTATAGTTTACAATGCCAGCTGCTCCCTGTTGGCTATGTATAGCAGAATCATCCTCGGAATCAGCATTATTCGTGCTTATGTTGTGTTTAACATTATTAGAGCACAAGATTGACAATTATCTACAGTAGATATGGAATAGTTATAGTACTCTGTTTTGACAGATGTGAAATATTGTTACAGTTTCGTGTGTGTGCGTGTGCGTGCGTGCATGTGTGTGTGTGCGTGCGTGCATGTGTGTGCGTGCGTGCATGTGTGTGCGTGTGTGCGTGCATGTGTGTGCGTGCGTGCGCGTAGTACTCCACTTAATCAACACTCTTACTATCTGCAGGTGTCCCCCCAGAATCACAGACTGCTCTTAGAGGTGTTTGATGAAAACAGATTGGTAAGATTCACACTTAATACCTTTTCCTGTCTATTCCTTATGCTGTGATACATGGCCTCAGTTTTATTTCCGAATGTTTCTCTCCAGTTTTCTCTGTAGTTAATTCCCGAAATCCTGTTTTCAAAGCATTCTACTTTTCTGATAATAGGTGTATTGTGAGCTTGTAGAGCTGCCATCTTCTCTGGATGTTCTTGGGTTCAAGTGGTTAAAGTGTTTAAAAACGTGTTGGTAAAACGGCTGCTCAGTTTCCAGTGCAGCTCTGTTGATGTGAATGGAAAGGGCATGTGCTCCCTGTAGATGCTGCATGCACAGTAGAGCCAGACGCCTACTGGACAAAATATGGCGTACGATCTGACTTAAAATGTAATAAAATTACATGATAAATTGATAATAAAGGTTATGATAGTTGAACGCATGAAAGCTAGCCTAGTCCCAACACGTGACTTACATCTTATATCGACTTCAAATTCGACATGTGTTCCACGACTGTGGCTCAGGAGGTAGAGCAGGTCGTCCAATGATCCATGGGTCGGCGGTTCGAATCCCGGCTCCTCCTGTCTACATGTCGAAGTGTCCTTGGGCAAGACACTGAACCCCAAATTGCTCCCGATGTGCTGGTTGGTACCTTGCATGGCTTCCGCCGCAATCGGTGTATGAATGGGTGAATGTAATGCACAATCTATGTAAAGCGCCTTGGATAAAGGCGCTATATAAATGCACCATTTACCATTTACACCCCCACAGTGCAGTTCTATACACATAGAAATGCACTGACTGCTGCTGCTCATTCCACCATGAGCTTCACCTTATGTCTGTCTGTTATGCTTCAACGAAAGACGATTGTAAAACTAATATAGCCTGCCTTATAAAACAAAACGTATTGGCTGTTTAATTGCAGTGACTGGATATGAATCATATAATACAGCAGTATTATTAGCCTATAAGTACCAAAAGTTTGTGTAGTACTTAATCATAATTTTGCTCATGCCATTAGTTATGTCCGTCTTTCACAAATAATGACTACTACTATCAAAATACAATTTCTATATATTAGGCAACAGCAGAATGACACTGTCTTCTTGGACTTGTGCTCTATCATGCATGATATTGCTGCCTGTAGTTTCACTAACTCTTAAGTGAGTTTACATCCAGCATAAGACCGAACGTTCAGTATGTGCCTGGCAGCTGGGCACAGGGCATTGTCGTCATTTGCATTGGCGTACTTCGCGTACGTGTGGAGTATGTTTCAGGCTTAAGTCACATTATTCAGGCTGTGCAGCAACTCGGTGTGCATGGCACACTGGATACCACAGTACTATGCATTAGCATCTTAAGTTTAAGGTTAGGTGAATAATGTTCATCCGATAGGATTATGTCTGTATCAGGTTCTGGAGAGCTTTTGTAGGTCAGAGGCTGCATAGAATTTAAACATAATAATAATAATGTCCTTGCATGCCTCACATTTATGGGCATCCCAATTTCATTTATTTGGAAGTGTTTTGTTGTGTGCCCTCTGACACGTTCCCTGATTTGATCCCTTAGGGCTTGTTTTTCAGTCAGGGCTCAGATGTTGGAAGTGGAAGGTTGCACTGTGGTTCTATCAAACATTTTCTCCATCATGGAAACTAGAGCTCTCAATTTGTCACTGTATAAATCAATACCCAATACCTTTAAAATTATTTGACAAATTTTCAAAAATAGCAGACCTACAAGCTCGTAGCGCGCCACTCGGTGGCACGCTATGAGCTTGTAGGTCTGCTATTTTTCAATAGCTAAAGCATAACATAATGCTGACACTGTGGTTCTATCAAACATTTTCACCATCATGGAAACTAGAGCTCTGAATTTGTCACTGTATAAATCAATACCCAATGCCTTAAAATTATTTGACAAATTTGCTCTGTAATTCGAGTTTACAGGACGTCTTCGTATACGGCAAAGAGCATTGCTTTCCTTGTGTTTAACACATTTTGTGCCCAAAACGTCTGTGGACGTCCTGGGTATTACCGCACGTGCATAGCCCAAGACGTCTGTGGACGTCTTTGGAAAAAAAAAAGAAAAAAAAAATATTTTAATTTTTTTTTATTAAAAGAAATCAGAAAAATCAAAACACTTTTTTTTAACACGTGGTGCCAAAGTTTGTGTTTTCGCCATTGAGAATGCATTTGGCGTTTAAATTAAATAACTCAGAAACTATAAAACATTTCAAAGTAAAAAGTTCCAGCATGTGTCTCCACAGTCAGCTGAATTATAAAAAATGTGAATGGATTTTCTAGGTGAAAGTGTTTTTGGGCAGTTTTGCGTGGGCTCTCAATGTGTTAATATAGGCCGTCTCCCAGCGGTCTCCCAGTTGCCATGACAACAAGATAAGACCACTGAATAATGTCAAATGTCTTGGCTACCTGTAGACCTGGCTAATATATTATCTCTGTGTTGAGGTGGTTTCTTCACCATGGCTAATTATAGTGTTTAATCAGAGGAAAGTTTAAGTGAAAGTTACTTTGTTGACATATCTTCTTAAGATAATAATATTCTACGGAGGAAGTAGAACCTCCCTGGAGATGATTATAGGATAATGGATAAGAGCTTGTGGTGTAATTAATGTTTGCTCTTACTGTATACCTCTGGGACTAGATGTTCAGTTTGACGTTTGATCTAAGTAGACAGTGGAATCGTCCGACAGACTTGGTGTTCTTGGCTGAATGAAGCACATTCTGTTGGGGTTTCGCTGGTTCAACAATGCTGCTACCGAGGCTGGAACAACGGAGACGGCTGAGAGATTCAAGCTGGGAATGTGTGTGTTAGAGTTTTCCTCTTCCACTTTTCCTGAACGTACGGCATATGAGGAGAAAAGTTATTTGCAATCGACTCGTATTTTTGTTGAACTGTAATTTATGCTAGTGTTCCCAAGTCGCATAAGGTGAAAGTAAAGTATTGTTTAGAGACCTGCTGGCTTTTATCCCTGTACTTAGCTTTAGTTTACCTCTTGGCATCTTCCCACTGTTGCAGACGGTAGAAGCAGAACACAGACTCCCTCAGGCCTGGCTCTGTCCTTATAAAGCAGACAACACTTGATGAGTGTTAAAACGGCTGTGCACTGGTGGTGCCATTGTTTTCCAAAGCGGTGACGCCCAACCCAGTGGTGTGACTGGTGACACTTCTTTGGGTGGCGCTTACTGCCTGGATTGTCCATATTTGTGTTGCGCTCAAAGTACAAAGGTTTTTTACCTTTGACCCTGTGTGCCATTGTTATTTGTAAGCATGTCCAATTGGAGAGAAGGGCAGAACTGCACGTCTGCCCTTGTTTGAGTTTACCTGCATGCTCGCTATGGTGATGATGGTATCATTAGCATCTGTGGTGTCCCGTCCGCTGATTGGTTCTTATTATGTCACTGTAGCATGCTGTGCTACTGTGGGTTCTTGCTGACACAATGAATGCGATATTTTAAGTGTAGCAACAGTGAAAACAGCACATTATAGGTAAACAGTGCTTTTATTTTACATTCCACAGACCAGAAGAAGACAGAGCGCTCTCATACTTTGTCTGGAACGTTGTCTGTGGCCTTGGTCTGTTATGTTTCTCTGATTCCTAATGCTCATCTCTTGGCCTGTTTTCCACTATTGAGACCATTCTTCATAGCCCTCCCCTTTTTCCCTTTTCATTCTATCATGCACCATAAGATGTGTAATTGTACTTTGACTTTGGCACAGATAGGCTGACACCACTGAGGCTTGGACCATAGGTCTTAGAAGCCATGAAGGCCAGAACAAGGGAACCACTATGGGGACTTTATGCCTCTCAAAGGCCACTTTATCTGAGGAGCTTTGTCTGTTCTCTCTGTGTACAGGCAGAGAGTTCACCCTTAAACCTAGCCTCAGGAAAACAAGAGTATTTACATGCAACCATGTAACCTAAACCTACATTTATTCATTAGCAGTTTTAATTCTGTAGAAAGGCTTTGCTTTAAGGCAGAATTAGATCTGCTCATGTATTTAATTGTTTGCTGTGTAAACGTAATCTGAGTTGAGGTTCCCAAAAATGTAAGGACTGTAATAGGTAGGGCCTAATTGGAGTCCTGGCACAAGACAACATACGGGTCAAAAACAGTTTATGTTGTGGGCAACATGACTTAGCAGGTTAGATGTGTCTGCATGGGGCCAGTGGGGGGCATTTAGCACTGTGGGCAGCGTGGGGTTGTAACAGGAGGCAGGGGAACCATTTGTGGTCACGTGACTGACAAGCAGCCCACTGTCACCTCGGAAACCAGGAGCGCCGGTCGCTCTTATACAGTCATGCCTGGAATGCTGGTCCTCACTCGGCCCAGTCTATTTCTGCTGTCTGTCGCTATTGCCTGGTAGTGCTAAGAGTTTGGCATAGGGCTCCCCCCTCTCTCTCTTTGGTTTCACTCCTCCTCTTGAGTGTGTAGCGTTGAGTTGTCAGCTCACTGGTAGTGCCTCTTTTGTTTTTGTGGCGTGGGTCTGCTGTACTTTCCTCTGTACAGTTTACTGTGGGAGGGAAAGTTGTGGAAAAGACTCAGGGGGGAAAAAGAGAGTGGAGCAAAAGAAGGAAGGGGATCAGCCAGCCAGCCAAAGAAGAGAAGAAGTGGGCGACACTTGAAGACAGAGACGGGAGCCAAAGTAACGAGCCAGACATCCAGCCAGTCACAGAATAGAGTGCTGTAGAGCGCGGGGTGAAAATGTCTCACCGGCTGCGTCTGTACTTCGGTTCAGGCCGCAGTAACACAGCCCCGGAGCTTCAGGTACTAGAAAGAGACTCCTCGGAGCAGCAGGGAGACAGCGATGTGGCCATGACGTTCCGCATGCAGCCACCTCCGGCATTTAGGAGGCCATCTCTGGAGCCAGCCGTGCAACACTATTCAAGACCTCCCAGCTCTTTGGCCCTGGGCTCTGAGCATTCACTCAAACGCAGTTCCTCTATGTTCATACCCCAGCTCACCCCTTTGGCCGAACCACGGCCCACCAAGAGCTCCTCTATGCAGATCTCCCTCCAGCGCTCCAACGGACCAGGCACCGCTAATCTAAATGGATTTGCAGACGATGTCCCGCCACCCTCTTACACTCCTCCAGGACCTGCTCCTGCCTACACAGAACCAGGGGTCTATACGGACTTTCCACTATCGCCACCACCTCCGTACTGCAGCCCGGAACCTCGACCTGCAGAAAACTCGCACACTAATTCCTCAGAGCCTGGAATGCCTAAACGCCGGGTATTCAACATCGGCCCCAATGGCCATGCTGTACGCAACAGCCAGCCTGGCATCGGCGGGATTTGTATCCATAGGAACTCTCCTGACGGTTCTGACATCCAGCAGTTCAGAATCCTCCCTTACAGCGGTACAGGAGGTCCAGGTGGATGGTACGTCCAGCGGCACAACTCGGACCGAGACTCGGAGGTCAACGGTGGCGCGCAGAGGCTTGTGTTCCAGGTCCAGCAAAATCTGAGTCAGGATCAGAGCCAGCGGAGGCAACCAGCTGCCTCCTTCCCAGGAGAGTACACTGATCTGGCCTTTGGCAGCTCCAAGAGCGGTCGCATGGTGTGTTACCCCATGGTTCGAATGGAGAGAACCTCGTCCCCCCAGAGGTTGTCTCTGGGCAATCAAAACCAGAGATCAGACTCAGATAGCCCAACTTCAGAATATAACCAAACAGAAATGGACACGCAGAGAATCATGGACGCAGAAGAAAGATCCAAAGGTTGCACTTTCAAAATCAGAGGAAAGACACCCAGAAGACAACCTCATTTCAAGATCTGTTTTACTCCGAGTGGGAGTAGAGATCAGGATATAAGCTTTAGCAATGACTCGACCAGGAATAAACCAATGAATCCACAGGTAATGATCACAAACTACATTTGCTCAAAAATACTTTATGAAAAGGTCTTCAACTGGTTGATTTAATGTTATAAAGATAATGTACAGTGATAACCCATAACTTTTGAGACAAAGCAAATAACAAAATGTAAATATTGTATCTTAAACAATGTTAGTTGAATAGAAAGTGAACCTGGGGAAGTTGGTGTTGTTCCTTAGGACTTTTGGCAGAAGAGATAACAGAAGGATGTAACACATAAGGGACATTTTACCATGTAACATGAGTTGGTTTAAGTATGTAAAGGAAAGTGACTATTTGAAGGGCAAGAAGAAGAGAGGGTGGTGACATTCTGGGAAGTGAGGCACCCAGAGAGTAGCTGTGTTAAACCACACGCGCGCGCGCACGCACACGCGCGCGCACGCCCAGGCAATCCTTTAACTCCACAACCGCAGGATTCAAAGGATCTGTTTAATAATCACATCCAAGGAAAGGAGCGGACTAAAAAAGTTTAAAAAAAAAGCTTAAATATTTCTTGCAGTTTTTGCCTTCATTATAAGTCACTGAAGCATGGCTCTTAAATGTTGGTAATACATTTACTGCAACCACTGTTCTTTGAGAGTTAGCTGTTTCTATCTTTAGCTGTGCTTCAAGTGTGGTAGTTGATTTTGAGCACAGGCAATAGGCAGGCAGAATGTTTTTCTCTCTTCTGGCTCTAGGATGGTAGAGATCTTTCTCCTTGCAGCTGCTCTGCAGGCGATTAAGATGTCATTACAGAGCGAATGATGATGGAGAAGGTTAACAAGCTATCAATATCAACTTTTCCTAAAAGCCTGGAGTCTTTTTGATGAAGGCTAGCTGTCCATTAGCTGCTTCTGTGTGACTCAAGTGTTCTTGTTTTTGAGTGGTGTAAACCACTCCTACAACTGGCTTTGTTAGTCTGTGCAGAAAAAATGAGCATGGTTGCTATTGAGTGGTGTAAACCACTCCTACAACTGGCTTTGTTAGTCTGTGCAGAAAAAATGAGCATGGTTGCTATGTTCACCCTGTTCACCCGGGTGTGATTTCATTACGTCAGACATGATTTCATTACGTCAGACAGGCTATATAAGACCTTACACCACTCAGTTCACACGGGTGTGATTTTTTTAATGTGTCACTGTAACCATTCATTACTTGTCATTATTATGTGCTTAAAGGGACATTTCACCGCTGGAAGAAACCACAGTAACTCAATCTTAATAGTATTTGTAGTAGATAACAGTAGCACAATTCGAAATTTGCATCCTATGGCCAGAAAAATAATGAAGTCTGTGTGTTTGACTAGGGTTTGACTGGATTACTGAATTCCTACAATGGCCATAATGCCTTGGTGCACTGCCCCTCCTTTTGGAGAAGGGGAAGGTGTGACTTGTAGTCCAGGAAGGAAGTGAGACCACATATTCATGTCAAATTTTTTGGTCATGAACATGGGGATCATGACAAAAATATCCAAAAACACATATTACACACATAAAAACCCCAGGAAAGTGTTTCTTGTGTCCTAAACAATAAACATCATTAAAAGAAGATCTGGTTGCAACCGTTGCAGAAGGGGTGAAGTGGCCCTTTAACGGTAGGACTGAGCTGGGGGGGGGGGTATGAACGTTGAGGAGCTGTGTAAGATGTATTCAAGATCTAATTTTACATGATTGGTGTCATTGAGACGATGGACACGAGCAGAACGTGACTGTGTCCATGTTGCGTCTTTTACAGGCATCTCACAGCTGGGGGCTTTTAGGGCAAGGAACGCATCTGTGTCGCTTTAGCGTTTAACTGATTTAACCATCATTTTAACCTATAGCTGTAGCGCTATAGCGCGGCACTGAGTGCCACACTATGAGCTTGTAGATCTGCTATTTTTTTTAAATCGTGACAGTGTGGCGCAAATCTTTGAATATATTATTTCAGAGCGAACGTTTTTGAACTCAAATCTTTGCTTCTGGGGGGGGGGGGGGGGGGGTCCCTGGAACAACATATTTTCAGATGGGGGTCGGCGGCCAAATACATGTAATTTTTGGGGTCCTTGGGGAAAACCACTGGCATAGAAACATATTTCATGATTTAGAAGACATTTTATAGAATCTGGTCTCAGTCCAAAATGGGTAATGGAAGAGTGAGGGAGTGTGATTACTGTTCCTTCTTGCCAGTAAGATTGGCTTCAGGTGTTTTTGAGCTATACTCTTAACTTAAGGAAATCCACTGTTTTAGTTTTGAAATTTCATACAATGGTGATTCTGTCCATGTAGAAATATAGTGACGGTGTGAAACGTTATTTGGTTATTTTTCCACTTATATATTGTGGTGAATATTATTATGTTACAATAATATATATTATATATTGTGAATGTTGTGTTTTTGGTTACTATAGCAGGATTGTGTTTCTGTGGAAAGACGTGCAGTGTTGGGGAATTTATGACTTGAATGTGGTTAACCCATTTTGACCTGAGATCAGATTTTAAAGCTATGTTTCTATGTCAGTCGTTCTTTGATTTTTCAAAAATAGCAGACCTACAAGCTCGTAGCACGCCACTCGGTGGCGCGCTATGAGCTTGTAGATCTGCTATTTTTCAATAGCTAAAGCATAACATAATGCTAACACCAAAGGGGTTCCCGCCCAAAATGGGTTTTAACTCGGTGATATCTCTATCTCTGTCCTCTGGCTGTAATAGGTCAGCAACAAGCATTTTGCTAACTTGGAGCAAGCGCCAATACTGCACCTCACTGAAATACACTACCATTTATCTTATTTCTTCACTAAAGAAACAAAATGAGATATTGTACTCTAATGTAAGAAACGGTTCAGGAAACGCAGTTGCATACTTCATTCAATTCAGTGCCCTAAAGCTGTCGGCCATTTTAAATAACCTTTGCATGTAGCCTACGAGTGTGCTTCTCATGACTCTTCAACATATGTACTGTATGTGAGGTGTTTTAATAGTCTTTAGCAGCGTCATAGCAGTAATTTTGACAGCATTTCAGTCAGACCGTGTAAGAATGTATAATATTCTAAATACTTTGTCCTTCAGACACAATTGTGTTGTGATAGTCTGTGCCAGGCTATTTCTAAAGCAAGAGGGAAATCCTCATACATTACGCACCACAATGACAGGACTTCCCCCACTGGTGGCCTGTTGTAAAGCCTGCCCTTGTGTGTGTGTGTGTGTGTGTGTGTGTGTGTGTGTGTGTGTGTGGGGCTGGGTAATTTGGCCGCAGAAAGCTATGCTGTGGACCCATGCCCTCTCCAAAGCCCTGGTGAAGCCCCTGATTTATACTTGGTTGCACGCCAGTGTCGTGCACCTGTGTCTTGCACCGAGAATAGCCGCTTATAGATCTGCAAAGATCAGGCCTAACGCTTAAACTTCTCTAGCCTGCATCTGCCTACAGGTATATCCTCTCCTGCCAATCGCGTCCTTCCCTTAACTACTTCTGTTTCTCTCTCTTTTTCAGTTTTTCTCTTTGTTGCCGTCGGGCAAGAGGCCTTGTGTCTATCTCCTTATTAAATGTTTGTTTCACCCTCGTTTATACTTCGTTATATGCCAGTGTATCCAGACATGTAGCGAGTCTAGCGACAATCAGCTGATATGCTATTTATGAAAATGTTTTTAAAATATTGTTTTATTTCGTTTTTAAATGTTGCCTATAATGACATGCCCGAAATAGGGATGCCAGTTTGAAAGTGGTTAAGTCTTGTCTTTGGGCTCTTCTTTGAGCCTTTATTGCAGTGGAGAGTTGGTATGCCCATCCGGTTATCAGTGGAGAGATGGTATGTCCGGTTATCTAACCGGGGACTCGCTGTCAGGCATTGCAGCCCATATGGTACTTGACCTAATCACTACTAGGGTATCGGATTCCCCCCCAGTTAAAAGTATTAGCCCATTTAGGCCTGACCTCGAAAGTTTTCTGAAATAAATATTTTCACGATTTTTCAAAAATAGCAGACCTACAAGCTCGTAGCGCGCCACTCGGTGGCGCGCTATGAGCTTGTAGATCTGCTATTTTTCAATAGCTAAATTATAACAATGTTTAAAACACCAAAAGGGGTTCCCGCCCAAAATGGGTTAAGAGCTTGTTGTGACTTAATAATAATTTACATTGACGCCATTGGAAGTTATTTTTCCCATTCCAAAGTAATAGTTTTGGACATACAAGGTTTTCCACCTGGCGGCAGCGTCTTGCTTTGCCTCCGTCTCCAGTGAAACCTGGCCCTGTATGAGACAGCTGCGGGCTCAGCCGTGACCCAGTGATGACTCTGCAAATAGCTCCCCTTACGTTCACACAACAGCCAAGCATCAAGGCTTGTTATGGTTGAAGACAAGAAAGAACCGTTGGCTGCTGCTACGGTCCATAGAGACCACAGAATCATTAGCTACCACTGTTGCCGACTCGAGCTATAGGGACTTAACCACATGAACCCTAGCGTCTCTATTCTGCGATGAATATTTTGCGGAAATAACGCAACACAGCTAACTGCTGTGAGCTTGTAGATCGCCTATTCTGTGCGTAGAAAAAAACAAGCAAGTGTAAAGTCTTGGGGGACCTCGGTCAACAAAGTGTATTGGGTTTAAGCCAGGGGTAGTTCACCCCTATCAAATACCCCATGAAGCCTTGACTTCATGGAGATTCTTTAGTGTTTGATGCATTAATGCACATATCTTTGTGTTTACTAAATGGTTTTGTATTTACTCTCATTTTTAATGTTTCTTTTGGGCTTTTCCAATTGGAGCAGTTCAAGGTGTGTGTCAGTATGTACTTTTAAGCGTGTGTGTGTGTGTGTGTGTGTGTGTGTGTGTGTGTGTGTGTGTGTGTGTGTGTGTGTGTGTGTGTGTGTGTGTGTGTGTGTGTGTGTGTGTGTGTGTGTGTGTGTGTGTGTGTGTGTGTGTGTGTGTGTGTGTGTGTGTGTGTGTGTGTGTGTGTGTGTGTGTGTGTGTGTGATGTTTCAAATCTGTGTGTCCATGCATTTACATTTGTGACTCATTTGTAACATATCAATTGTAGTTGCGTAAGCTGTTTATTGTATAGAGTCATATATCCACCCACCCATGCACACTGTACACAGCATCTATTACTGTACTGGCTATCAGAATAAACAACTGTGGTATTTGCACACCTTATTCCATCCAGCAGGGGAACACCACCATTACAGTAGTAATTGTAAGAAAGCTCTAAATCAACATGGTTTTTCCACAGATGTTTCTTAATATAATGCAGTCTTGTTGTTCATTCAACTGCATTTTGAATATGGATGAACCGTCTTTATTTTAAGAAAAATGATATTCCCATAATGCACACTACCAACCCACTGAACCAGTGTCTACAATAGCCGCTATACCCTCATAGGCGATTTGTTGATTAAGGTCAGTTTGGTCTCAATTGACCAATAATCTGTTATTTTATATTTCCCAGCAGCACTGAATGAAAAAGTATAAGCACTTGTACTTGTAAGTAAAATACCAGATTTTAAAGAGGTGCTTTTACATCACTGCATGTGGGAAACTGTAATTTTAAAAATGTGTCAATTAAATCCACTAATCTGTTAGTCATCATTCGTTGTTGGACCATTAGCCAACTGAGAATGTGTTTAGTGGGAGGACAGGCGTAGTCTACAACCAGACACCACTGATACTCCATGCCTGTTGTCTAAATCAGTTGTGTCCCACACACAGGCCGTCAACAAGAATGGGATTTTCCACCTCGGACAGGTAATCACTGATTTCACCGTGGGCTGCTGGCTGCTGTGTGGCTCAGTCACCCTGTTGCCAATCTAAGCTTTGCCTCTCATTCTGCATTAATGGAGGCAGAAACACAAACATAACTACAGGCTACTCTGATTTGTCACACACGCCCCCCTTCCTTACTTCCCCCAGCGCTCCACTTCTGCCTCGTCCCGCCTCCTCTCACTCCGTCTGACCCCCCCCTGGCTCTAATCCGATGGCGGGTTGATGTTGTGTTTCTTTGCTAGGTTCACAGGTTCTTCTCCTATTATGAAATGTCTCTAAACAGGCCTGTCCATAAACAAACCCTAGACTGCAGCTACTACTGCTTGGACACTTGGTGTAAATCTGCGAAGGGAGTTTAATAGAATTGTCCCCCTACTGGGACACATTAATTATCGCTCCTCCTCCTAACATACTGTACAATAGACCTGCCGTATGGTTTATGTGAGTTATGTGACATAAACGGTTTTTGCAATACTCGGATCAACACAAGGTGTTCAAGAACAAGGCTAGAGGTTATTTCTGGATGGGACTCTCCCTTAAGTGAAAATTTGCCCTCTCATCCTATGGTGTCTGTCTGTCTGTCTGTCTGTCTGTCTGTCTGTCTGTCTGTCTGTGTCTGTCTGTCGCTCTCTGGTGTTTCTCTCTCTCTCCCACACATCTTTATTTCTCTCTCTCTCTCTATATACAGTGTATTTGTTTTCTTTTAGATTTTCTCTCTCTCTCCCTTTAGTTTTGTGCCCTCTCTCTCCCCCTCTCTATCCCTCCGCCTCTCGCTCTCCAACGCTGGACCTTCTGGTGGGCTTGGTAAATCCCCCTCATCGTTGTGGTTTTCCCCTTACCTCTCCAAGCCCTGCTGCTGGAAATGGACTCCTTGCTTTTGGTTATTCTTCAGTTCAGCCAGACTGAAAAACAATCTGCTTCTAAATTGAAGGTCTTAAAACACAATCGGCTTGTCTTTTCTTTTTTCTTTTCTAGACCAGAGATGATTTCCTGGGACAAGTCGATGTACCTCTCAGTCATTTGGCGGTGAGTCTGTTTCTGCTATCAAGGAACGTTACAGAAGGAAGAGACGCCGCTGACGTCATGGATACGCCATGACACTTTCATGGGGTGGATGGAGCCGGCTGGACCAGCTCGTGAACAAACATTATTTCTGAACAATTTAAACCTTTGTCACATATAATCGGTTCAGAAATATAAAAGAAGACGCATCACAGGTTGTTTTCTAATAACTTGCTATTCGATGTGCACAGTACATCATTTTATTTGAAGATCTAAACAGCGGCAGGTATCGTTTCCGTTGTGAGATTTGGCTGCGAGACAGGAAACGGTGGAAAGTCTCGCGATACTTGACACGTTCAGAAACGTACATTGTGGTCTTTAGATACCTCCTATAAAATTACACGGTGTATACACATCGAAAAACAACACGGCATATAAAAATGTGTTTGTCTTCTGTTATTTTCCACAAGCGATTACTTTACAAAAGGTCTCAGTCATTCAGAGATGGTGTTTGTTCATGAGCTGGTCACTGGGCTCTCATTGACTCCATGGTAGCGAAAATACCGTATTTTTCATATACCTTGTCTGCTATGAGGAAGGCTATTTAATATTTATGCCTACTTATGATGACTTCCATTGTTGTCATTAGGTTTTTGAGTACTCAGGTGTTCCTTTTGTTCGGCATGGTTAACTTTTGTGAAGGTCAAGCTTAGTGTGTGTGTGTGTGTGTGTGTGTGTGTGTGTGTGTGTGTGTGTGTGTGTGTGTGTGTGTGTGTGTGTGTGTGTGTGTGTGTGTGTGTGTGTGTGTGTGTGTGTGTGTGTGTGTGTGTGTGTGTGTGTGTGTGTGTGTGTGTGTGTGTGTGTGTGTGTGTGTGTGTGTGTGTGTGTGTGTGTGTGTGTGTGTGTGTTGTGTGTGTGTGTCTTGAGTGTGTGAAAGCCCTGGTGGTCACACAAGCAACCTGCTGTTGCAATCAAGCTGCAGAATGGAAAGAAGGCAGTCTGGAATGTAAACAAGAGGTGCCCGCCGGCCTGAGGGCGGGCTACCCTCTGGCCGGCCTGAGGGCGGGGCTACCCTCTGAGGGCGGGCTACCCTCTGGCCGGCCTGAGGGCGGGGCTACCCTCTGAGGGCGGGCTACCCTCTGAGCAAATGGAAAGTGCCATGCTGGCTAAATTGACACACACTCAGTTGCATGGACAAGCTTTTAAAAAACAATAACAAATGGAGTCCATGGAGAGGCCATTAGCCAATAGGCATTAGGTCACCTTACACAATTCTTGTGTGTGTGTGTGTGTGTGTGTGTGTGTGTGTGTGTGTGTGTGTGTGTGTGTGTGTGTGTGTGTGTGTGTGTGTGTGTGTGTGTGTGTGTGTGTGTGTGTGTGTGTGTGTGTGTGTGTGTGTGTGTGTGTGTGTGTGTGTGTGTGTGTGTGTGTGTGTGTGTGTGTGTGTGTGTGTGTGTACCCATTGATCCTTAGCATACATGATTCATAGTCACAGATCATTCCTTTACTCACCACCTCTGTGCTTGCTTCTGTTAGTATAGGCATTCTTCCATTAACCTTCCATGAAGCCTGTCCACTACAATAATCTTTAACAGGCTTCTAGCTACGTTGGCCCTATGAATCACTGTGTCAAGTCACTTCATCTCTGAGTCACCCAGGCCACGTTGTGAGATAATGCTGAAGTAGAGGAATCATCAGTTAGTTTGAATGACTGACACCGTTTTATACTTCCCGCATATGACAGTGATGATGCAGAACTAACGGATCTTCAAGCTCACCACACGTCACATTGTGACACGTGAGCATACTGTAGATCTGCAAAAAAAATTGACATGCCTAAATACTTGGGATTTCAGGTTGAAAGTGGTTAAAAGTATGTCTGTTGATGTAATATATAATGGAATGTACTGTATTTTCCTCATTAAATAATGAGCTGTTAGCACCGACATGTTAACTCCCAACGCCCTTTGTCCTTTCTATTAGTAACGCCTGACGCCCAGGACGAAGTATTGTCCAAAAGACGAAGTTTATTGATATGAGAACGGATCGCAGGGCTCTATAGCCCAGGAGCGCCTGTTGGGCAATCCTCTGTGTTGCGTAAGAGTGAGATGTCATCGAAAAACTCCCTCCCCTGTTTAGCTGATGATAAACGAAAATCTAAAAACGTTCATAACTCGCGATCTAAATCATCCCGTCTAATTATGAAAAAAGATCCTGTGTTAGACGGCGCTCCGCGGTCCAGTCGCTAGTCGCGATAGATTTATTCTTACCTCCCGTTGTTGTCGATCGACTCTAGAGTGGTGTGGCTATTGTTAGCTGCTACACACACATTCACAACAACATCCGGTCCGTCCGGAAAAGGGGTCCGTGTTTATAAATCGATTGGGCGCTATAATGTAATGGATTAAATAACCCCGGGCAATTAAAGTGTTAATTAAGTGAGATCCACCTTTTCTACTGTTCAGGGTGTAAGTGGAGAAACTCAACATTGCATAATGACTCCACTTGAGATGGGCTGTGTACTACCTATTATAGCCCTGATATTTTGATACTCTCTGACTGAGTATCACAAGTTGGTTGGTTGTACAGTACATGCTGTTGATTGATTTTAAGTCTTGTTGTTGTCGTTTTGCAGACGGAGGACCCTGCCATGGAGAGGCCTTACACATTTAAAGACTTTCTTTTGCGGCCCAGAAGGTTTGTTTCTATGGCATGTGACATGTTGACTGGCCACTTAATGTGAGCAATGAATGACTACCAGTATGTAGCCTGTGGTGTGAAATGAGGTGCGACTTCAAATCATGCTCCCAAAAAAGCTTTTGGTGGGGGAACGTCATTGGCCAGGCACACTTTTACTGCCTGTGATTTAGCATGTACAGATTGCTCACCGCCAACAGTCTGGACTGACTGCTGTCAGTGTTGACTTTCTGTATGCAAATTAACAAATCAAAATTGGGCAAAACGTTGGCTTGTTGGCACTCATGTACTCATGTACAGACAAGTACAAATGTATATGAGATCGTTGTAGCCTCTGCAACCGTAGTGCGGTGTCTCTGTGTGAACTCCAAACTGTATCTGATCAACCCGCCACAGAGTGACAGAACCAAGGCTTGCTTTGTAAAGAAGAACCCTCTTAGCAGTCATTGTAGCCACATGTTAGTGCACATGGGAAACCATTACCTCCGCCAACTCAGAACTGGCTTCTCCTAGTCGGTGCAGTGTGGAGAATTCTAGTCTTGATAAAAAAGGTTTGATGATTTTGCTATCACATGGAAAAGGGAGATGAATTACTTTTTTCTTTCCTGGCTTATAATTTAGAGTAGCCAATAATCCTTTACCCCCCTTTTCTCCCCAATTTAGTCGTTATGCCTATTCATTCCTCCCCACACACATTTCAGTGTTGTCACTGCTGTTGTATCCTACTGACTCACCTGCCAGTGAGGAGCCCCCACCGGGAGGACGTAGAGCCTTCGCCCTTCGTCCTACTCCTCCCCGCCCATCACACAGAGATGATGGTGTCCTCTCCCTTTTTTGCCCTGTTTTGATCGTAGCACTAGGTATGTTGTGTTGCAGACAGAAAGTCATGCTCCTTACGGGCTCGGATGTGCAGCAACCCAAATGAGCAGCGGTTAAGCTGTGATCATTGATTTGTCTGCATATTTTTCTCCAAAAAGATCAGAGCCCTCACAGCAAGGTTGTGGTAAAACAGGCATAGAGTGAGAAGGAGCAGTTGGTTAGCAGTTTATACAGTGAGAAGGAGAAGTTGCGCACACACACACTTACCGTAAGTGGTGGTTTCCAATCTCCTGATGACACCGAGCAATAACATGAATGGTATTGGTACATTGAGGGACACTTCAGAGTTATGTCATTTTTTTTTTTTACATTTCTTTCTCTTAGTGGGTTATTTTTTGACATTCTTCCTCCAGTCACAAGTCCAGGGTGAAGGGCTACCTGCGACTGAAGATGGCATATCTACCCAAGCAAGGAGGAGCGGAAGAGGAGGCTGGTGAGATGAGGGAGGAGACGGAGGTGAGTTCATTGCACCTGTTGACTTACATCAGTCATCTACAGTACGACCTACTATGATGTATGACTCCATGTTTGGGCAAGGTTTCCCGCCCTATCCAACCACCATGGGTTTCCGTTATAGCATACAGTTAAGGTGGTTGCACACCGGCCGTGTTTTTCGGAAAACCGATGGAGAAACGCCGCTAAAAATCCGAATTCGCATCCGATTCGCGCCCGGTGTGTGGAGACCTTTAAATAAATCAAACAATATATAAAACATGGCCTCCTGGCAGTAAGTGTACACAAGAAGTTTGTCGCTGATTAGTCCAGCGCTTCGCGAATTTGGTCCTGTACAGAGTCAGACGGACAGACCCATTTCTAGGCGACTTGCCTCCTACACAGCCAAGCCATAACACGATGGCCCTGCCAAACCAGATCCTATTTCAGTAATCCTGAGGTCTTGAATCATATCATATCTTTGCTCATTTGTATAATTAATTTCATAGCTAATGGGTAAATGTATTCAGTTGATACTATCTCGCACAATGATTGCTTTTTAGACTGAGGGCAGGACATTTTATTTTTTAAAGAATTCAAGCAGTATCCTTTAGCCAAAAAAATGGAGACAATGTCTTCTGCAGGTTAAGGTCTGGAAAGTAAATTTACAGTACTCCCCCTTATTTGGAGAAAAAAATAAAATTGTTGCCTCTCTCGTCCGCTTTCTCTTTCTCACTCTCTGTGTCTCTGTCTCTGTCTCTCTCTCTCTCTCTCTCTCTCTCTCTCTCTCTCTCTCTCCTCTCTCTCTCTCTCTCTCTCTCTCTCTCTCTCTCTCTCTGTGTCTTTCTGTTGCTCGCTCAAATTGTGGATTGTTTTTGCACTTATATGCAGGATTGCATGCATATAAGTATGCATTAGACTAGAGAGTATGATAGGGAGTATATATTTTCAGACAATGAAAGATTGCATAGATAAAGTGACATTTAACAGGCTAAGAAGGGGGGAGGGTGCACATAAAAAACATAATTTGCAGACTATACGGAATTTCCTTTTACTTGTGTCTCCGCCAGGCCAAAAGCATGGCCGAGACTACTGTATGTTTTGCACCCTGTCTGTCTGGCCGTCCGTCCGTCCTTCTGAGAGCAGCTAGTCTCGCGTGCACAGCGAAACTGACCACACACACTCCCTGGATGCCAGAGCAGAACTCTAAATGTTTCACATGGGCCTACTGATAATTTTTTCAAACAACGTGCAAATCGGTACACAGTATCTCTCTATTAACTCTATAGTCATTAAACGAAACGGTTCTTTCAGCTTTGTCATATTCCATCATGATTGGCTAAGATTGGCTTGCATTGTTTGCAAGAGTGCTCCGTTTTGAACAAAATGTCTCGAATCATGAACACATTGTGCGATTTCCGTAACATTTTGCACGTACATTCCCACTGGGCCGAGGAAGAAATGCCACTTGAAAATGTTCAAATCATGGTCATGCCTCATGGTCGCGCTATAACAGGCCGATTTGTGTTTTTATGCATAACTGCACCAATCTGTGTAAAACTTTGTGTGCATACACACGGCTGGAAATGTCATAGGGAATCCAATCGAGGGATGCATTGGACGTGTGTACACGTCCTAGCGCATCCTCAATGATACCAGGCGAGAGAAGAATATTCTGAATTATTTCCTTTTTTCTTCTTCAATCGGACTCTCGGCCACCGTACTTCGTTCTCTACGGTCATATTAGTTTCCCGTTGACTTAGCTGTCAGAAAGAATGCCTCGTCTCTCCTAATCCAGGGCGCTTTCCGTGGTTTTGATCTGATGGATATACTAGCGCTTCATTTCTGCTCCTCATCCGCCTCTCGTTCAAAATATGAACGCTTTTTGGAGCTTCTAGCTCACATTGTGAGCTAGATCAGCTATTTGAACTATTTAAAAATGTTTTTCAAAATAGTAAAAGAAAATCACACTCATAATAACCGTATGTCTCTTTCCTCGGCTTCTGTTGCATTTCCCTTTCCAACTCTTGTCTCGCCTGCTCCGTTGACCAGGCTTATGAAGACTCGCCGGATTCGGCCACCCAGCGCCCTCCACAGTTGCTGCCCCCGCTGCCCGCAGGCTGGGAGGAGAAGGTGGACAACTTGGGCCGCACCTACTACGTGAACCACAACAACCGCTCCACACAGTGGAAACGGCCCTCCAACATGTATGTTTTTTCAGAAAACTGTCACGATTTAGAACAGTGGTTCCCAAACTTTTTCATGTCAAGGACCCTCAAATTGACACTAATTGGCCCCAATTTGAAGAGATATGCCAAGGACCCCCATAAGAGAAGATTTTTACGGCTCTAGCAGAGATTCTCAACCCGTTTAATTTCAAGGACCCCCAGTTTTACATGCATTAGTCTACGGACCCCCATTTAATGGCATTTCTATCTCTGGGACCCTCACTTTATATTGTAAAATCAATGTTAATTTAACTGAGAGTGTACAAATGGTTTAGTTACAGACCCATAAGGACCCCTGGGGGTCCCCGGACCCCGCTTTGTGATTTAGAAGACCTCTGTAGAATCGGATCCTCGGGTCTTATCCATAATTCTACGGATAGGCTTTGAACGAAAACGGACATTCTGCAATCTAACAATGCATTGCATCACGATATGTTGTGAGTATAAACCAGGCTTGAGTAGATGTGTGTGCATGTCTTTGTTCTTCAGGGATGTGATTTCGGAGACGGAGAGCGACAGCCAACAGCGACAGAACAACCTGGACGCGCACCGCGTGTTCCGCGCCCGCCGTCACATCAGCGAAGACCTGGAGGGCGAACACCTGGAGGCCATCAGGGACATGGAGAACGTGAGACACCGCACACGCCTTCAATTCGCCTGTAGAGGAAATAATAAACTGTGAAGTCATGGTGCAGTAATGCACTACTTCTGTTGGGGTGTAAAAGTTAAAGAAGCTACAACTACAATTTGTTTTTAATATTTAATTTCATATTGTTTATGTCCCTCAAATTTCTAATGGTTTGAGCCTAAATCACCGCTCTGATATAACCAGTCTTTCTGACTTCTGTGGTGGGGGCACTGATATGCAAATTATTTAATCTTTCAGTCATTATAATACTAATGCTAGATAAACCCAGGCTTGTTTCCATTCCATGCCAGCTTGGAAAATCAACAATGGCGGACATTGTAAACAAAGTGGAAATACAAATTGAAGACTGAAGACTGAAGAGGGGGAGGAATTATACAAAGTAGGGCGATACTGATGCCAGTACGGGTACCACCAAATCAGTTAGCTGTTCCTGAGAGCAATTTCCATAAAAGCCCCTATGATGAGAATGCCTGGTTGTTCAAAATTGCTTATTTGGGAGGATAGAAAACACATAGGGGAGCGCAAAAAAACACCCCAAAAAAATTGAGAAGTTGAATTTCATGTTGTAGGACCTTTAAAGTGCTGGTGTACGTTAGGGCATTAAGCAACTAGTCGACTAGTTTACTAGTTTACTAGTCGACTAGTAAATCCACTAGTCGACCTTGTTGGTACTAGTTGACTAGTTGATAAGAAACGATTTCGTAGGCCTCAAGATCAGGTAGATTATAGTTATAGTCACCAATGTACACAGTTTTTAAATGTACAAATATTTATTTCCAAAAAAAAACGCGGTCTCCTTTCTTTGCAGTCGTGGGAACTAATCTCGGAAGATGACTCCAATGACCACGTGGCCCAGTCGTCCCTGCCAGGCCTCTCGGTTTCCACGACGCCCCAGCCCCCACAGACGCCAGCAGGGCCGCCGCCGGAGTTCTCCGAGGATTTGAACCTGCGGCTGTCGCTTCCCCCCGACACCAATGGAGAGGTGGAGAGGCCTAGCTCTGCTCTGGTGAGACCATTACATCAATCGCTACTTTTGATTGAATCTAGACCAGTGCTTCTCACTAGGGATCACCCTGTCACGTTTTTATGCTCCCGATCCGATTACGATCATTTGATTTTCAGTACAATATCCCAAATCACAGACAATATCCAGTCTAATATCATGATATGGATATAATATTGATACTAGGGATGTCCCGATCATGTTTTTTTGCTCCCGATCCGATTCCGGGGACCCTGGGGAAGGGTTCCAGGGGGTCCCTAAAGTATTGATACCAGAAACAAGTCCTAGAAATGTAAAAGGTTGCGAACCAGTGACCATCTAGACTTCTTGGCAGATCCCAGATCATAGTCTTTGGAATGAAACTTCATTTAGTTTGAAACTTCATTTAGTTTTAGTCACATTTTAGTCATCTGAAATGTTTCAGTGTTACTCTAGTTTTAGTCCACTAAATATAAGATTTTAGTCGACTAAATCTACAGTTGATTGTAGAGTGTAAAATGACTTGTCTTTATCTCTTGTCCACTAGTCCCTTCCTAATATTTTAGTCTAGTTTTTATTTGTTGACAAAATTGTCAACATAATTTAGTCTTAGATTATGTCATCATGGCTTAGTTTTTATTTTGTTTCCCTACCGTGTAAATTAAAACGGTAGTCAACAAACATTTTCCATCATAGTTTTAGTCAATGAAATCAACTCGTGGTGACTGATGCCAGTTCTAAGGTGATTGTTCCATCTGTCTCTCATCCGTACTGTATGTGTTCTCCTCTCTGTTCTGACAGAGCCAGCTGTCCAACAGACTTCGCTCCTCCAGTATGACGGATGGCGTTAGCGATCAGGCCCAGGCTCCTCCCCCATTGGTATGCATTTTCTCTCCCCTCTTTTTCCCTTCCGTTTGTTTCCTTTGGTTAATTTGTGGCTTGTCGTGAGGATCCGCATATCTTCATTGTATTATGATGCCTCTGCAGACTGCCGCATTCACTCCATGTCTTGAAACGACATGCTGCGTTTATCTTGCTCCTCTATCGCCCACACTTTGCTGTAGACGGTGTACAAATGGTCACCCATGATCGTCTATCTTCTCTGTCCATAACTCGCAGTACACATGGATTTAAAGTTCTCAGTCGCCACCACTGATTTCAGTCATTTGGATTCCATAGAAGCCAGCGTGTCTTCTGTGAAAGCATGCTGCGCACCGAAAATAGCAGATCTACAAGCAGATAGCAGATCTACAAGCTGACACACAAGCAAGCTTGTAGATCTGCTATTTCGGTCATTAGTTATTTTAAGATGAAAGACTATTTGAAGTGATCAAACTAGCAGTAGAATACAAGTTTAGAAGAATACCAACGAAGTTGCGCAACTTGCCCCGGGCGTACAGCCTGCTCAGCCTGGTATTCCTAAAGTAACCTAAGTAAATTATGCTTAACCCATTCAGGCCTGACGTCGAAATTAAAAAAGAAAAAGTTTTCTAAATCATGACAATTTTCGGAAAGATTTGAGGCACATTTTAACGATTTTTCAAAAATAGCAGACCTACAAGTTCATAGCGCGCCACTCGGTGGCGCGCGATGAGCTTGTAGATCTGCTATTTTTCAATAGCTAAATTATAACATAATGTTTAAAACACCAAAAGGGGTTCCCGCCCAAAATGGGTTAATGGTTAATGTGGTTAAACGCTAACGTGACATGGATGCGTTCCAGGTCTCAATGGATTAAACGATTAAACCTAACCTTATTCCTAACCTTAACGCCAGTAAAGTAAAACAGTAAAACAAATTCAAGAATACAAGAACCGCCACACCGAGCGGTCGGCGGGAAAAAAAGAGCTATGAGCTTGTAGATCTTCTTTTTTTCAATACCTAAAGTATATAACGTAATGCTTGAAACACCAAAAGTGGTTCCCGTCCTGAATGGGTTAATTTCAAGGGCCATTATTCAGCATTTGAACCACGGACCACCATTTGATGGATGATGGGCGACGGTACCCGTTACCGTAACGTTTAGAAGCTTCTTCCAGAAACACGGATGGTCTCTGAAATGTCACAAAAGCAACCTTAATGCCTCAAATCTGTGATTGCTTCAGCTGGTCGGCCAAAAATGTCATCATTACATTTTCGATGTCTTGCTTCATCCTGTGAGTACATCATCATAGCACACTGTCCTGCACCACGCTCTGCACCTTCACCTCCCGCTCACTTCGACCCCCTGTCCTTCCTGCCAGGCAGCCACGCCACGTCTTCCTTTCTTCTCTTTTTTTCCACCTTCATTTCCCGCAACTCCTCCGCGTTGGTCATGATTCGTTCGTTCTCTGCCAGCTCTGCAGCATCAGTGAAACCTGTGGCGTTAGCCGTTAGGGCTGTGTGCCAGCAGGACACTGTGGGTGGGACAGGATAACAATAGAAAACCCAGGCGCACACAGTGTAGAGCAGTGGGTTTTCAACCATTTTTACCCATTTAGGCCTGATGTTGAAGTTTAAAAAATGTCTTCTAAATCCTGACAGTTGCTCAATAATATTTGGGCCACCGACCCCCATCTGAAAATGTTATTCCAGCAACCCCTCAGAAGCAAAGATTTGAGTTAAAATTGTTCGCTCTGAAAGAATATATATATTAAAAGATTTACCCCACATTTTCAAGATTTTTCAAAAATAGCAGATCTACAAGCTGATAGCGCGTCACTCGATGCCGCGCTATGAGCTTGTAGATCTGCTATTTTTCAATAGCTAAAGTATATAACATAATGCTTAAAACACCAAAAGTGGTTCCCGTCCTGAGTGGGTTAATTTCAAGGGCCATCATTCAGTATTTGAGCCACGGACCACCATTTGATGAAATTTAGCCTCTCAGACCCAAGACTAAAGAATATTTTATTTTGTTCGGTCGTTGAATGAGATTTTGACCACAATTCCATGCTGTATTGATGTTGGTACCATAGGAGAGATAACCGGCAAAACCAAAATAACAATTATATTTTACATTCTCTAATGTAAATTCTCTTCTTGTAAATTAAGTAATGCAGATGATTAACTCATGAGAGTGTGAAATGCAACCACATTGACCCATAAGGGTCTATTTGGTTTCATTTAACACTCCCAAGAGTTAAAGATCTATAAGGGTCCATTTGATTACCAACTCTCTGGGGATGTAAAAAGAAAATATGTATATATATATTTTGCCAGAAGTAGGGACGACAAGTTGAATTTAAAGTCTCCAATATGCAACCAAACTCGCCCTGAGTCATAGCATGAATCAGCTGAATATTGAGGAACTGTCACATGATCTGCTCTGATGAACGTGCCTCCCACGTAGTCGAGTCATAGTAAACAACAGCTTGGCATTGGCTGCATGCCAAGACTCTCAAAGGAAAACTACAGGTGCTGATATCAGCTTTTTCTTTGAGAGATATTTGACACTAAGCACTTTTATAAGCCTTCAGCGAGAAATGATATTATACGCATGTGTTGGTGGTGCCCTACATTAGGCCTGATCACATTTTCCGGGGGAGGCGGTGAGAAGTTCAGTGTGTGGGATTGCAGTTGCTTTGCTATATCAGCATTGGAAGGCTACCAAAACACAGCCACGATAAGACCGATAAGACGGTCTTTGATGGTAATGGCCTTTCAATTTAATCCCACTCCCTCTCGTTTGCACAAGAGGGGGGAAAGAGGGAGCAGGAAGCAAAGCAAAGACAAGACAAACACATGAGTGAGAGCCAGGTAATATTAGTCATGAACCACTGGGTGTGTATGATGGGTGTGTATGATGGGTGTGTATGATGGGTGTGTATGATGCCTGTAGTTAGAGCTTTGTCCATAAGTAACACCCATTGCTTAATGACAAATGAGGCATTGTTACCCCATTAGTCTCTGGAGACAGATGTGAACTGGCTCAAACAACTTTCAAATGCTTCCGCCTAACAGTCCTCAGAAGCACTGACTTTGCTAGCCTTAGATCCTCAGGTTCTTGGTCACTTTACCAGAGGTAGAAGCAAATCTATTAATTTTGAACTGCTTGTGCTTTATAACAATAATCTTTTCGGGGTTTTTGGCTTATCTACCTAATACTGTGTGTGTGTGTGTGTGTGTGTGTGTGTGTGTGTGTGTGTGTGTGTGTGTGTGTGTGTGTGTGTGTGTGTGTGTGTGTGTGTGTGTGTGTGTGTGTGTGTGTGTGTGTGTGTGTGTGTGTGTGTGTGTGTGTGTGTGTGTGTGTGTGTGTGTGTGTGTGTGTGTGTGTGTGTGTGTGTGTGTGTGGTTAAACTGTTCGTCTTCTACTAGAAAAAAAATTCTAGGATGACTCATCTGGCTGATGAAATCGATTATAACTAGAATCAATCACTGTCACGGTACAGCTAAAATCAAATGCGTGGTAGCTGGCCGACTTCCTTTTGAACCAGTGGTGATTGTGTGTGAGTCTTACTCTCTATTCCAATCACAGATCACACTACCGCAAAATACAGTTGATTTAATGCACTCCCTCCTGCTATCTATCAACCTCACAGTTCTGCTTAATTCATCCTCCGACATCCAACAGAAATAGCAGAAAGGTGTCGTGTGCTTGTAGACAGTCTATTGTTTTGCCACCAGACACCGTCGACGTGGTATTTGGACGTACCGTACGACTCAGGCTTTAGTGTCACCTCGGGTATCCTCCCCTCCGTACGTACCGTACGACTCAGGCTTTAGTGTCACCTCGGGTATCCTCCCCTCCGTACGTACCGTACGACTCAGGCTTTAGTGTCACCTCGGGTATCCTCCCCTCCGTCTCGTCTCACCTCTCTCACCACCACAGCGACAACCATCTTCACCGGGATCTTTTCTTCTCACGCGGCAACCTCCATGGACCCCCACGAGCACAAGGAGGAACCCGTTCTCCTCTCTTTCTGACAAGACATTCCCGTCACTCTGTCTTTTGCCTCGATCCCCCCACATTCCTCTCCACTCTCCCTCCGCCCGTGTAATTCCTCTCCTTAACCACCAATCAACTGGGCTCTCACTTTGCTCGATGGACGCTCCTCACTGAGCCTCCACCCCACTTGCTCTGTGAGAAAGAAACTCTGTAATCTAAAGACCCTCTTCCACCCATGTTGTCTATACCAGCCGCAGAGTTCCCAGACCAGAAGAACGAGAGCTCAAACAGTCACAGGCGTTGAGGAGCCCACGGTAATGTTCTCAGTCTACAGTGTATATATACCCTCTCTCCGTTGTACATCTCTCATTGGAAGTATTCATCTCTGCACCCCCCCACCTCCACCACACTGGATTAATCCCCCCCCCCCCCCCCCCTTTTTTCCTTTTACAAAATAGCAAAATATATCCTTAGAACTGAACACGAAAAGCCAATTTAAACAAGGAATTAATCAAGGCATGATAAACTCTGTGGTCATCAACTTCTATATTTTTTTCTATTTTTTAAATGGCCAATTCCAGTGAAAGACATTGCTTTATTGTTGCACAAATAAAGGACAAATGCGTGAGTGTCTTGCAGCCAAAGATGGCTTCCGTGTTAGTTCATGAAATATGTGAAGAAGAATATGTATGAATGAATGAACCATTGTAAAGCGCTTTGAGCACTTGGAAAAGCGCTATAAAAATGCAATTCATTATTATTATTCATTATTATGCTGTTGGTAACGATAGCAATTAGCAAACAAGTGAAATAGCACACTATTATGTTATATATGCTGAAAATGTCTCTGGGGCATTCACTTACTATTACTAATATAATTGTAATGCTTTTTTTAAAGTCCTTTTAGTGTCATCACTCAATTGACTACAAATTGCAATCTTTATGTTGCACATGGTTTATTTAATTGTTCACATGTATTCTTCATGGTGTTGTTTCTGTCTGAGTCTGTTGTTTTCATTTTAAACAGGATCCCTTACTCCATGTTATTTGATGGATCCCTTACTCCATGTTACTTGAAAGGCATGGAGTAAAGCCCCTCGCACAGTCTAAAAAATAACGGAGACACACTTTGCCATTACCTCTTGCACACTACTCAGACAGTCGAGCCCAGTTCGATTCCTGCATTTTCTCCCCAGATACGTTAAGATTGACAAAGACCGTAAGATGCATTTGTGACTGTTTTACTTTAAAAACAAATAATTAAGGTCTTGTGATGTTTGCTCACAGTTGATGTTAGCCACTTAAAGGGGATAATGCCACCATGGGCTGATGTGTGGAAATTAGAAAAAGTTCCCCCACCTTCTGTGCAGAATCTATTATCTGGGGCCATTTGATCAGTGACGGGTCGGCTGCTGTAGTCTTTCGCCCAACCTCTAGGCCCCCAAACGTTTTCATGTCAAGGACCCCCAAATTGACACTAATTGGCCCGTGGACCCCCATTTGAAAAGATATGCCAGGGTCAGGGACCCCCCTTAAGAGAAGATTTTTATGGCTCTAGCAGTGATTCTCAACCCGTTTAATTTCAAGGATCCCCAGTTTGACATGCATTAGTCTATGGACCCCCATGGCATTTCTATCTCTGGGACCCCCAATTTATAATAGTAAAATCAGTGTTAATTGATTACAGATAAGGGTCCATTTGGTTCCAAACTCATTTAGCTGGGGACCCCCTGGAACTCCCTCAAAGTCAAAGTCGTACGATTTGTCACACACGTTACCGCAGTGAAATTTGTTCTCTGCGTTTGACCCATCTCTTGGAGCAGTGAGCCGCAGCCAAGGAACGGTGAGCTGCAGCCGTGCCGCACTCGGGAATCATTTGATTAGTTGATTTGACCCTCCCATCCAACCCTTTGATGCTGAGTGCCAAGCAGGGAGGGAAAGGAATGGAGTGCAATGGAAAGGCATTTTTGATAAGAATGCACTTCTCCATAAACAAGTAGGCACTTGTTTATGGAGCAATACAAAATGTACTTCGGTTTTTACTTCCTTAAATGATCATTTTTACTTCATGCTAAAGTGTCCAAAGACGAGTCCTCCTGCAGTGTCGACTAATACTACTGTATGACGAAAAATGTCCGTCGACTACCATGTTCACTGACTGGAAACTAAATGGAAAACTAAGCTACGATGACAATTTCGTCAACAAATAAAAACTACACTAAAATGTTAGGAAGGGACTAGTGGACAAGAGATCCAGTATAAGTAAAAGACACAAGTCATTTTACACTTGGTTGCATGCTGAAAATAGCAGATCTACAAGATCACAACGTGCAGCAAGTAGATCGGCTATTTTCAGCAAGTGTAAAATCAGCCATTACGACGGCATCAAGGCCACGCCAAAACACATTTTAGTTGACTAAATCAACCGTAGATTTAGTTGACTAAAATCTTAAGATGTTTAGTCGACTAAAACTAGACTTAACACTACAACATTTCAGTTGACTAAAATATAACTAAAACTAAATTAAAATGTATTCAGAAGAGACTACGACTAAAAAAAACTAAAATCCAAATTTCCTGTGACAAAATCCACACAGGGCTAACTAGTCTTTGCTTTGCTCTGTTCTCTCTGCCTTCACTGGGCTCTCTCCAGTCCCCGTCGGGAGCCGCTCACGCCCTGACCACCCCTGGCCTGCCACCGGGATGGGAGGAGAGGAAGGACGCCAAAGGACGCACTTATTACGTCAACCATAACAAGCGTGCTACCACCTGGACCAGGCCCGTTGTGCAGGTACACATGTCTTGACGGTTATGGGGACGTACGGCTGTGCTCGTTGCACAGCACAGACCGACCGGACCTTACTTGTATCCAGGTTTTATTCCGGGGTCATTGTCTTGAACCTGTAACTTCTGGAATGAGTCGTGTATTCCTGTTATGTTTCCCCCCCCCCCCCCCTCTCTGTGGTGTTAAGAACGGCTTCACAAGGACCAGTGTTCCTTTTCTGACTTGCCTCTCTTTGTCTTTCTCTCTTTTCCGTGTCTTTAATTTTCCAAGTTGAATGTGTGTCGTCATCGTCGTCCTCTTGTCCCCAACACTTTTGTCACGAAGTCCAACTCTGCACGGGCCATGTCTCTTTTCCAAGAGCCAAGCATGGAGTTACGCCAACAACCTCTTCTCTGTGTCTCTCTCACGTTCCCCCATATCTGCCCTGTTTCTCCTCTTGTCTTTCTTTGTGTCTTGTATGTGTGTGTGTGCGTGTGTGTGTGTGTCTGTGTGTGAGGCAGCTCTACACAGCCTGAGGTGGGAGAGAGAGTCTGCTGCATGGCGCTAATCCCAGGTCTCTAGGCATAGCGCTGTATGATTATAGCTCACCTCTGGAGCCCGATCGATATATCGCTTGGGCCAATATATCGGTCATTATTTGACTTTTTGACCGGTATCGGCACTTATGCAGCTGGTGATGTGTCCAGGTTTCTAACCACGTTCAACCTTTTGCGGCCATGTCATTATAGAGATGGATTTTCAAACTTTCAAAAATAGAACATCTACACATTGCAGAAATGCGCGTCGTGAGATACAAACTCACAACGTGCACACCTACAAACTCACCACGCATCGCGGTGCGGTTAAATCCCATAAAGTTAAATGTATGTGTCGGTTCTTTAACTATCAAAAACGTACGATACGTTGAATGTTCTCCAATAGAACGTTTAAAGTCAATTTGGTCTACGACTTGCCAACAATTGGACCCAAAACATTTGGCATCGGTCGGGCTCTGGACCTCTTTGTCTTCGCCCCTCTTTGTTTCTCCTTTTGTGTCGACTGTCCGTTAATGACCTGTTCATCTGTGTTGTCTATGAACAAAACGGCGTACTCTGCTACTCATCTACTCTCGTCATCACATGGTCACTCCAAAAGAGAGGAGGTCAATGGCAAGCGATTTATATTAAATTGGAATGAAATGGACACATTACGCCAGTGCTCATTGCTATGCAAACAGATCATTGATTAGCGTGTTGCGCTACTGTTTCCTCTGGACGCTGACATGATTGACTCCCAAAGCCTTGTTCCTCTTCTTCATTTGGAAGCTGAGAATACTCGTTTAAGCAATCATCTTTTAGTTCAGTCATTAATAAACACGCTAATGTTTGGTGCCCAATGGAAGCCCTGATATCAGGAACACATTTCCTCTGAAAGCAATGTCTGCATCCAAGCCTGTAGCACTTTTGATTGGCTTGTTTTGGGGAAATGCAATCAAAGTCCAGTGTTCTGGTGGGTGAGTTGTCCTTTTTCACGCCAGCTGCAACCGATGTGTCAAACCTGTGTGAACCCATCAAACGCGTTGGCGATAAATATAACGCCCTCAAGCTAGTGTCTTTAAGCGTGTTCTTCCTCCCACCCACAGCTGACTGAAGATGGAGCCAGCACCTCCTCCTCGGCCGGAGCAGCAGTAACGGCTTCGGGAGGAGCCTCTGCCTTTCCGCCTTCCCCTTCCCCCTCCGCCGCCTCCTCCAATAGCCACCTCCACGAGCCCCAGGTCCGACGCCCCCGTAGCCTGAGCTCGCCCACTGTCACCCTGTCCGCCCCGCTGGAGGTGAGGACCACGCTATACCCGCTATCCCTGCTTATTACACGGCTTGGTTGAATGCTTGATTCTCGATTGGTCAATCGCTGAATTCAGCTGTGTGTTAATTCTTGATAACAGACCAGACCGCTCCGCTCTATAACAGACCGCTGTCTAATCAAAGCCTCGGAGCACCTGGCTGCGCTGCTGGATGTTTCGGTTGTATCCAACACGACAGCCATGTAAACACACACACCATGTCATTTACAACTAAACATTGCTCTCAAGAATGTTTTTGAAAACATTTGAAGGGAGAAACAGACGGCGCAGTAACCGAAAATGTATTCTATTTGATCAACTCACTTCCTTGTTTTCCGAGGCGACTGTGCCGCAGCTGGGCAGACGGCCAGCGCCAAACTTATGGAATACTTTCAAATCATTACAGTAAGCAAGGAAATACCTTGTTTTGTTGTTACTTTTGTCAATTTATAAATGTATTAATAAAGTAGCTGTGTAATAAGCGGGGTAATGTATGACGCGGAAATAATGCCCTTCAGGAGGATTAAACGCCGAGACGAAGGTCATTATTGTTCAACAACTACCGCCGCGACATACATTATCTCTTGCATAGTGTACAGTACAGTAGATATGCTTTCTTCTTTCTTGGCTCTGTTTCCGTGACCACCCCTTACCCCCACCCATACCTAACAACAGGGGTCGACAATAAAACTGGCCCGGTGGCCCAGATGTACTTTTTTTTAATGCTCCGGGCCACCATAATAAACCAAGCACTGGCCCGGTGTGGCCAGTGAAAAGACTGCCTTGAAAACAAAAACATTAATTAACATCTAATAATTAAGGGACCAAGCAGTCCTTATGGTTTTTTGCAGTTGCAGTTCTGGCTGAACCGTGCAGTCGGTTCTCACGAAACTCGGCAACATGGTAGAGGGCCATGTCAAACGGTGACGATGCGAAGCACACTACCATTGGCCAAAGGGTGGCGCTATAGCACTCAATTGAAAATGCAAACTTTGAACGCACATAGCTCATGAACCCGTTTGACCGTCTGCAATGAAACTTCGATACGCATATGCGTCTCTTACTTTTGACCTCTGACCTTTAGATAACCCGCCATTTTGAATTACATGAAACACAGTTAAAATCTATCTCCTCCCAGGATATTTGATCAAAATGTACGAAAACTTCTACACGTGAACTTTGGACTGTTTGGACCTATACGGACAGTTGAAGTAATGAATGACATGCATAGCTCAGTAAGTAGAGCTCTTGCCTTTGAAACACAAGGTCATGGGTTCAAATCCAGTTACCGACAATTCAGCATATGAGTCTTCAAAAACCCTGCCCCACAATTAAAACCGCCCCAGTCCCAATTGGTCTTTTTCTCAAGTTCAATCTTCCATGTTTCTATGGTTTATTGTGCATATTGTTCTTATTGCTTATTGCCTTCCTGCTTGGTCCCAAGTTTTGTAATGACTTCAGTTATATCGTCTCGATAATTACCGTTAAAACATAGGTACGTTTTGTAACTGATTCCGATATCATGGATCAGTGTGCAGAGCTCACTCGCTCCCGAGTCCTGAGCTCCCGTGCATGGCTCTGTCTGTTTTGCTACGTTAGCTACATGCTCACACTCTGTTCCTCACTGTTTCAGGTTAGGTCTGTTTTCATCTCTCTCTCTTTCTCTCTCTCTCTCTCTCTCTCTCTCGTCATAATCAGATTAGATGGCCGATGATAATGATTAATCAAACTTCTATCACTTCTTTGTCCTGGATATTTGGTGTCGCTATGATGATTGTGGTGTGAACTGTGAACCCAATAACCTTGCATTGCAGCCCTGCAACTGTAAGCAGTCTGTGAGAATGTGTGAGTGCAATGCTCAATGTAAAACACATTGAAGGGCCGGCAAGACTACAGCAAGGCGCAATATGAATGCAGCCTATTTGCCATTGAATCTGTGTGATCAGTAATCATTACATCGGGGCCTGTAAGCAGTTAGAAAGCGTCTACTGCATGTTGTTTTTACACCTCCCCATGCAATTAGTTACTTATATGTCCCGATACATTCTGGCTACTGATTAGCTAAGGGCTTATTATGACGGGACACACCCTGTTCACATGAAGCCTAGGATCACTGTTAACCCATTCAGGCCTGACGTCGAAATTTAAAAAAAAAAGTTTTCTAAATCATGACAATTTTCGGAAAGATTTGAGGCACATTTTAACGATTTTTCAAAAATAGCAGACCTACAAGTTCAGTTGCTATGAGCTTGTAGATCTGCTATTTTTCAATAGCTAAATTATAACAATGTTTAAAACACCAAAAGGGGTTCCCGCCCCAAAATGGGTTAATGGTTAATGTGGTTAAACGCTAACGTGACATGGATGCGTTCCAGGTCTCAATGGATTAACCCATTTAGGCCTGACCTCATAATTGAAAAAATATCTTCTAAATCCTCCAGTTTTCTGAAATAAATATTTTCACGATTTTTCAAAAATAGCAGACCTACAAGCTCGTAGCGCGCCACGCGCTATGAGCTTGTAGATCTGTTATTTTTCAATAGCTAAATTACAACAATGTTTAAAACAACAAATGTTGAGGCTAAATTGTACGCCATCATATGATTAGAGTATAAATGAGGCGTTAGTTTAGGATGCACTTTTATTAACCAAGTGATGTTGACCTTAAGTATTGGCATAGGATCAGTCAAATCTGACCCCTACACCTCTACTCTCTTCAATTGGATGTTAAGGAGAGATGCAATTTCATTAACAAATGGGAAACTCGTAAGTGTGCATTATTCTTTTAGGGATGAATGCCAGATATTCAGGCTCTTATCATTATGTCTTGAGTCAGGTTTCTTCTGACACTGACTTTTTTTGTGTGTGTGTGTGTGTGTGTGTGTGTGTGTGTGTGTGTGTGTGTGTGTGTGTGTGTGTGTGTGTGTGTGTGTGTGTGTGTGTGTGTGTGTGTGTGTGTGTGTGTGTGTGTGTGTGTGTGTGTGTGTGTGTGTGTGTGTGTGTGTGTGTGTGTGTGTGCTAATTTAAGCATCTTATCCATGTGTCCTGGGGCTAATATTTTTTAATCTCAAGCAGAAGAAAAATGGAAGATGTAATGTAATTAACATCCAGCTCAAAGTTATGGAATTATGATGAAGGCTTTGTAACTAAAAATGGCCTAGTTGTCAGCTCTTGCTGCATTTAAGAGAACTGAACGGGTTTTGTAACTGTCAAGGGAACGGACCTTTAAAAAAGTTTTAATTAACATTTGTGTGCTCTGCTCTGGATGTTAACAAAAGTTAAGAGTTGAAGTCCTAGAAAAATGTTCTAATTACAAAGTATAAAGGGGTGAAGCAGAGTGTTCTGTAAAATAATAAGCATGGTTTTTTCTCTTATTAAAAATCTGATAGGTCTATCACTCAATGGGAAATGATTGCTAAATGAGCACTAGTGCTGTAGGAAGAGTTTTGGGCTGTCCTCCGTATTGGCACGTTGATATCATTTGTTTTCAAAGCAATGGGCATCGTAGCGTCCGTTCTTGCCGCTGTTCTTATCCCCCCCGTACGTTGAATTTAAATTTCCCCCAGAAATATCGGAATAGGTGGAGATCTCTGATCGTCTCACTACGACTAAGGCCCCATTTACACTGGCAGCCTAATCCAGCCTGAATCAGATCTGAGCCACATCCAGATTGGAATCTGATTCGTTTAAAGGAGTCATGTGACATGTTAGACTCATTTAAACCAATCGGATTTCAATCTCGATGTGGCACAGATCTGATTCAGGCTAGATTTGTCTGCCAGTGTAAATGGGGCCTAAGACTATAGGCACTTGTTTGTGGCCTTTCTGGTTTGCGTGCTATAGTTCAGGTCAAGATCATTGAAATAGTACCTGTTCTTTTGTTCTGCTCTTTGTGACAGCCTCGAATTGTTCCCCGGCTGTCTGTTTGACTGTCCTTTAAATGCCACAGGTAATTGCACCTGATGCACTCGTTTGAGGAACGTGAGAAACGTTGAATCCCTGGATCCACTGTTTGTGCTGAGAAGTTTAATCCATTTTGACCTGAGATCAGATTCTAAAAATGTCTTCTACATCCTGACAGTTTTCTGAAAAAGCTGTTTCTATGTCAGTGGTTCTTCGATTTTTCAAAAATAGCAAATCTACAAGCTCGTAGCGCGCCACCGAGTGGCGTGCTACGAGCTTGTAGATTTGCTAAAGCATAACATAATGCTAACACCAAAAGGGGTTCTCGCCCAAAATGGGTTAATCTGCAAAAGTGTTTTGCGTAGCCTTATGAAGTCTGCAAAACGCCTAAAAAAAGATTGACCCATATATCCGATTACTAAATAATGGTGCGGTCCTCCGCTGTTCACGGCCGTCTCTGCTGGACAGTGTTGATTTTGACAGCAATTTTTTTGTTTTAGTCATACAGTCTCTTGAATTTTAGTCACATTTTAGTCACCTGGAAATTAGTCGGCTAAAATGTGTTTTGGCAGGCCTTGATGCCGTCGTAATGGCTGATTTTACACTTGCAGATGGCAGATCTACAAGCTCTGTAGATCGCCTATTTTCAGCATGCGACCAAGTGTGAAATTACTTACATTTTACTCTAGTTTTTATGTGTTGATAAAATTGTCAATTGTCAAGGTATCTTATCTACTTTTCCCGATTTCATAACCTGAATTCTGTTTGTTTCCCCCCCCCACCCCAGGGGGCCAGTAACATCCAAGTGCGGAGGGCCGTGAAGGACACGGTGTCCAACCCCCAGTCCCCTCAGCCGTCCCCCTACAGCTCCCCCAAGTCCCAGCACAAGCAGCAGCACAGCTTCCTCCCGCCGGGCTGGGAAATGAGGATAGCCCCCAATGGAAGACCCTTCTTCATCGACCACAACAATCGCAACACCTCCTGGGTGAGCTTGAGTACTTGAGTACCAACCCCAGAAGCAAAGATATGTGTCAAAAACGTTCGCTGTGAAAGAATATAATTTTATTCAAAGATTTGCGACACATTTTCACGATGTTTCTAAAATAGCAGATCTACAAGCTCATAGCGTGGCACTCTGTGCTTGTACTGCGCTATGAGCTTGTACATCTGCTATTTTTCAACAGATAAAGTTTAAAATAATGGTCAATGTGGTTATAAGCTTGTAGATCGGCTATTTTCAAAAGATTTTGTGCCCATTTTGAACTTGTGAAATGGGCCATTCTGCAATATGAGTACTTTTACTTTTAGTACTTTAGGTACATTTTGATGCCGATACTTTTGCACTTTCACTTGAGTACATTTTGAATACGGGAGTTCTTGACATGACATGCCCAAAGTAGGGAAATCTGTTAAGGATGCAACATAACATTTTAATGAATTTAAATAACTCTGCTTGTGAATTTGCCAACTTTGTTTTATTCACCGCCTTATTCAGAGGGCATTTAAAAAAATGTCCTAGGCAGTTAGTTGATCTAATCGTTCTTAAAATGACAAATAAAGTGATTGAAGTGAATAAAGTGATTCTGATTCTAATGTAATGTTGCAGTGACACCTGGTGGTGGGAAATTGAATGTAAATCTTTAGATTTCAATCTAATCTCATTGTACCACCACCTAGCCTTTCAAAAAGCTTAAATCAATTAGTGAGGAACGGGAATTACACTAAGTGCTAGCTATTTGAAAGTAATTTACTGGATTTGTCTCTCTCTCTCTCTCTCTCTGTCGTTCTCTCGCTCAGGAGGACCCCAGGTTGAAGTATCCAGTCCATATGAGGACTAAGAATTCCATGGAACCCGGTGACCTGGGTCCTCTTCCTGTGAGTAGTACTGTTAGACCCAACAGGAAACTAAAGCATTGACTGACTCACAAAGAACACACAGATTCAGGTTCTCAGTCCCCACGACTGATTTCAGATTTGGATTTGGATTCCATAGAAGTCAGCATATAGAAGTGTGTCCTGCACCAAAAATAGGCTATATCCACAAGTTTACAACACGTCGCGTTGTGACGTGTTGACCTATTTTCGGTTATTAGTTATTTCAGTCTTCCAGAAAACCCCTAATGATCTCAGATATTTCATAACCGCAATCGTTAACGCCTCAATGTGCAATTTCTTCAACTGGTTAGCTGTATGGCTACCAAAACATCATAATTTGACAATATTGCATTAAGTGTGCAGGACACACAGCGTTAGTGTGTGGTGGCTCCTTTCACGCTGTTTCACAAATTACATATTAGGACTTGGCCAAGCAACATTTTTCAGTCGTGAGATTTTATTTAGCTTTAATCCATGAGAACAATATAACATGCAGTACCAAGCAGCTTTTTCAGAGCTCTTCAACTAAAGCATTATCTATTACCAACCATAAGTGACCATACTTCAAAATATTAACCCATTTTGGGCGGGAACCCCTTTTGGTGTTTTAAACATTATGTTGTAATTTAGCGATTGAAAAATAGCAGATCTACAAGCTTGTAGGTCTGCTATTTTTGAAAAATTGTGAAAATATTTATTTCAGAAAACTGGAGGATTTAGAAGATTTTTTTTTTATTTCGACGTCAGGCCTAAATGGGTAAAATAAGACAATCAGACTGTCGGGGTATTGTGATTTATATTATATCGTCACTGAGACAATCTCTCAACAAGAGAATGCATTTTTTTTTTTTGTATTGCAACAAAGTGCGCAAACCTCAGCTCCTGTGGAGCGATGTCGATGCTGTTCAACCGCCAAATGATTTAAGGAACACTGTCTGCTTTTTCTTCTGCGCGTGGGAGAGAGGCTGCATTGTCTAAAAGAGATGCTGAATGAGATAGGGGGCTATGTGGTCAGAATCCTTATGAAGTATCTGGCGTTCCTTCCTGTCCTAATCGGGGGCAACGGCAGTGGAGGGAGGAAGTGATAGGGACAGTTTTAGAAGAGGACGGTCTAGGTCAGGGGTATTCAACTGGCCCTTGTGGCCCCAATCTAGGTCCCAAATTCAGGTAGGCTATGGTGTGTGCGATATGAAGTGTGAGATTACCATAATGACATTAATCCTTAGTCATATTCCATCATATTCAAGGGCTCTTGGAGAGAAATGAGATAGTCTCCAGTAACTTTAGACTAGAGCGCAGCAGAGGGTGGATACGCTCATGTAGTATAAATTAGCCATTCGCTGAATCAGGTTTTGGGATGAACAGCTTCAGAGTTCTCACAAGGCTTGTCTGGTGTGTGTACGTATGTGCTCTCTCTCTGTCTCTCTCTCTCTCTCTCTGTCGTTCTCTGCACATTCTGGGGGATCTTGTGTGCGCTACCTCTTCTTCTCCACCTGGCCATGTCTGTTTGGCAGAACCTACCAGAGGAGGTTGGTTGGCGCCTCCCTCCCTCTGCCTGCCTTCCTTGTCTGGTCTGGTCTGGTCTGGTCCGGTCCAAATCAAAATGCCTGACAACAGCCTTGCACTCTCTTTCTCTTTCTCATGACTGGGCATGGATGGACTGTAGTGTATCTCTCCTACCCTGCAGTGTTGATTTTGGCAGCAAATTTTGATTTTAGTTGTAGTCATAGTCTTTTGAATAAAGTTTAATTTAGTGTTTGTCAAATTTTAGTCACCTGGAATGTTAGTCGAGTAAATATCATTTTAGTCTGACTTCTACAGTTGATTTAGTCAACTGAAATGTGTTTTGGCGGGCCTTGATGCCGATGTAATGGCTGATTACACTTGGCTGATTACACTTGCTGAAAATAGCTGATCTACAAGCTCGAGCTTGTAGATCTGCTATTAAATTACTTATGCTGGATCTCTTGTCCACTAGTCCCTTCCTAACATTTTAGTCTAGTTTTTATTTGTTTTGACGAAATTGTCAATATATTTAGTCTTAGTTTTAGTCATCATAGCTTAGTTCATTTAGTTTCCATTTAGTTTTTGTCAGTGAAAAAAGGTAGTCGACGAAATCAACACTGCTACCCTGTTCATCTCTGTTCTTCCTCTGTATTCTCGCCCCAACACCACCTCTTGTGAAAGACCCACTCCCCCCCAAAAAAGTGTTTTGTTTTTCTTTTCTTTTCTTTTCTTTTCTTTTCTTTTCTTTTCTTGCACTGAAAACAGGTATTGTTACAGGTTCAGACAGTGTGTAAGGAGGGACATTGATTCATACAAAACAAGTGCTCATTGAGGACTGGCTTGTTGTTTTTTGCTGTGCTGCGTTTGGTGGATATTCTCCGTGGATATGTATTGATTACCCAAATCCTGGATCATCAATGCATCATTCAAAGAGTATATGGAATACTAAATGAAGTCAAAGATTGAGCGAAGAAAAAGATACATTAAACTTTAGGGACAAAAAATAACTTGGCATGCCATGTACGTACATTTATTATAAAGAGATGATTATTATTTTTTCAATATTTAAACCACATCATTACCAATACCAATTTCCTAAGGATTCCTAAGGATTCCTGTTTGAAAATCGGGAGCTTGTCGGCAGGAGACTCCTGTGAGTGAAACAAGCGACCAGGTCTATGAAAACAATCCCAAAAGAAGTGACCAGTTTCACCACTTGAGCCCTATTACATCAGCTGTTTTCAAAAAAACGATTGGGAAAGCAAGTCCAAATGAGCAACTACACTTCAGAAACAAGCCCAAAGTCGCTTATAATAAGCTACTTTGCATGGGTAAAAATAATGTTTCCTCGGCCGACTGGTTTGTGCTGTTTAGAAATGCCAGTCTGTTGAAATCTGACAGTTTTAAGTAGTCTTTGACTAGTCACTTGAGAAGTGATGGTATCAAAGGAGAGAGAGACAGAGGTAGGGCCAGAGCGTGAAAGCCAGGCAGTCGTATCGTATGTAAGCGTGCGCAGCTTTGTGTGTGCCGCATGTTGATGAACCCCTTTCGTCTCTCCCCCTTACGTCTTTCCCTGCTCTCCACTTATAGGCCCCGATTCACCAAGCTGTTTTACACCCATATTTTGGGTGTAAAGGAATTTTCCAAACGTCCCACATTAGTAGTCTAGAATAAGGCATTCCAATGACATACAGCGAGCTTTGGTCCCATTCAAGTCTACGTCCGAGCAGAAAGAGCGGCCCTCCGCAAAATTCACAGACAAAAAAAAGATTACTGAATCGTACTACTAACGTGGTTAGTTTGGAAAATTCCTTTACACTCCAAATATGGGTGTAAACAGTGAATTGGGCCCTAACATACAGTTAGTTGAAGCACCACACACACGCACGCACGCACGCACGCACACACACACACACACACACACACACACACACACACACACACACACACACACACACACACACACACACACACCTTAAATAACAAATTGTCTGTACCCCCACCCCTTCACTTTATATATATACTGTACAACTGAACTGTTCTAACTGCCTGACTGCTGGTGCTGTATGAATGTGTGTGGCCCGTGACACTGTCTGGTTTATACTCTGTTGCGTGTTGTTGTGGCGCACCGGAAGTAGCCGATGCACAAGCTCACAAACGCATCGCAACGCACTGCGGTGTGAGCTTGTAGATCGCCTATTTTCTGCACACAACACCGGCATGCAATGAAGGGTTGTGTACTGGCTTGGTGGTGGTGGTTAACATGGATGTTGTGGTTGGTTGTGTGTGTCTCTGTCTGGTCACATGTATCAGACCTGGCTCAAACACGACACACAATCCTTCCTCTTTCTTTTCAAGTTTGAGTTCTTGAACCATTTCATGGTCGGGGCAAACTCATCAAGCATAAATTTAAAAAAAAGAAGTGGTTTGATGTAGGATATTATTTGAGCATGGCCTGGTCATTAGTACGGTTTGATGTTAAACCTGTTGTTCATCCCACCCTATTCATTTTTTCTTTTCTTTAGCCTGGATGGGAAGAACGGATTCACACGGATGGACGCACCTTCTATATCGATCACAGTAAGGCTTTCCGTTACCACATTCACATTCATGTTAAATGTCCTTTTATAATAATCGAATCACTTTTTATTTACTTGTATTTTGTTTTTATTCTTTTCGTCCAGCGAAAGTGTGTAGGCATTATGTCTATACAGCTCCTTCTCAAAAAAATGTGAATATCGTGCAAAAGTTAATATAATTCAGAAAGTGAAACTTTCATATATTCTTGATTCATGGTGCATAAAGTGAAATATTTAAAACCTTTTTTTTGTTTTAATCTTGATGATTATGGCATACAGCTCAAGAAAATCAAAAGTGTCTTACTGGTATTGGTTCTTTCTTTTCAAAATCTTTATTTTGGTTTTATAACGGTATTGGTGTCAAGTCACAGGTTCATAGAAATAATAAAATATCAGATTTTAGTATCAGTGACTGAGGTAAACAAACGTATAAATCACAGAGATAATGGGCAGACATAATGAAAAGACTGTTATTGTGAAAAACATGCCCCTTCAAGACAAAAGAAAAACATTTTCTCCCCTTCAAGTCCCAATTTAGTAAAGCCAATTCCCAATTCCCCAGCCTCTCTACAAGTACTCCATCTCTGCTAACCCCCACAATCAGTCATTGGGAGGGTGAAGAAAGCCTCGGGTCTCATCCGATACCCGGGCCGTCAAGCCAACATCTTCTTTCCACCCGACAGTGACAGGTCTCACTAGGGGTCTTACTGGTATTGGTTAAGTGTTACAAACAATACATCTGATTTGTGTTTGTTTCATGCAGACACAAAGAACACCCAGTGGGAGGACCCTCGTCTTCAGAGTCCAGCCATCACAGGACCCGTGAGTATTCATGTTCTTCCTTTTGCTGCATATTGATACAGTACATGCTGTACACAACATGCTGTACACAACATGCTGTACACAACATGCTGTACACAACATGCTGTACACAACATGCTGTACACAACATGCTGTACACAACATGCTGTACACAACATGCTGTACACAACATGCTGTACACAACATGCTGTACACAACATGCTGTACACAACATGCTGTACACAACATGCTGTACACAACATGCTGTACACAATGTTAAACCACGAGCCCTTCTAGCTGTCGCAACGTCTTGCACACCGGCGTCGGCCCCAATGTATGTCCCCTCGAGTGTTTACGCATACACAGATAACGTCACTTTGTCACTGCAGTCGTCACTTAACGTGCCAACACCTTTGTGTCATTCTGTGTGCCTCTTCACAGATACGGTCTTCTCCCCCACGGTAGATCACAGCTAAACCTTTGTCAACCTTATATTACATATATCATTTACATAACATTTGCTTTTTGCATAGCGATTGATGCTCAAGGCCTTCAGATTGTTCGGTTCTTTACAGCAGTGGTTCTGAAGCTGTTCGGATCCATTTGGTTCCATTTGTACTCTCGAAGTTACAGACTTGTAAGGGTCCATTTGGTTGGTAACTATTAATCATTTAGTTGGGACCCCCCCCCAAGGATCCCTGGGAGTTCCCTGGACCTTATGTTGAGAACCACCACTTTTGCATCAGTAAGGTGACCAGATCCAAACTGTTCATTTGAGGGACAGAAGTATCGCTTGTGTGGAAGTGGGATGGGGGGGACGTCCCACTTGTCCCACACAAGCGATACTGAAGTACCGGGTTAGCAACTTACTACTTGAGTTGCTATTAAATGCCTTGATGTCATATTCGACCATAGGCCTATTGGCTATCATTTATAAACTCCTCTGGTGTCTCACATTTTGTTTTAAAATCATGCTTTATTTTTATTTTTATGCTATTTTAACAGGCTTAAAAACACATCTCGCAGGAAGAGACAATGAGAGAGCTTTACAACAGAAGGCCAACTATTAGGGGACTAACTATTAGGGCATTTGAACACTGATGCAATTGCCTGCAACAGTCAGGCAGTGGGACGCCTGAAAAGTCTTGGAAATGAGGGACTGTCCCACGCAAAGAGGGACATCTGGTCACCCAATGCATCAGTGGTTTTCAGCCCTTTTCATATCCCAAGGCCCATTATGTTTTCGACATTTGATCCACTGACCACCATTAAACGATGAGATTTAGCCTCGCAGACCCAAAACTGAAGAATATTTTGTTATCGTTGGCTAGGATTTTGTCCACAATTTAATGCTGTTGGCAAACGTTGATCAAAATAACAATTCTTCTACATTCTATAATTGTGTAGACTTCTTGTAAAATTAAGTAATGCAGATGTTTAACAATAATGTAACTCTCGAGAGTGTAAAATGAAACCAAATGGACCCGTGCAGGTCCATTTGTTTTCATTTTTCACACTCAACCACCACGCTGGGGACCACCTGGAACCCCCTCAAGGACCACGGGTGGTCCCCGGACCACTGGTTGTGAAAACCATGGCTTTACACCGCCATGTACTTTCTGAAAAGAACATCCATCTTGTCAATGTTTGATGCATGCTTGTCGTCTGCTATACCCGTACAGGCTGTGCCCTACTCCAGAGAGTTCAAAACGAAATACGACTACTTCAGGAAGAAATTTAAGAAACCGGTATGTTAATAATTCTCTCTTTCAATGCGCTACAGTACTGTATGTCTAACAATGATAATTCAAAAGCAACACTGGCCCTGATGGCATCACTTCAATGGCATGTTGAGTCTAAAACTGTTAACCCCTCACCTCAGTCTTATCTCGCTGTGCTTTGGACATTTTCTGTTTGTTATTCAGCCTTCATATATTATAAATATTGATTATCGCTCATGGTCTAGAATTTCACGGTACTTCTCTCAGTTTTAAATACTGGACCATGGGAGTGTAATTACTAGGGTTGTATATAAGTTGAAGACAGAAAAAAATAATAACCAATCTTCAACTTCAAGCACACAGTAACATCGCAATGTAACGATTTAGCCTATAATAATAAACATGCACAAAAAATAGTGACACTTTTTCACGATTTTGGAAAAATAGCAGACCTACAAGCTCATGGCGCAGCACTCGGTGCCTGAAAGTGTTTAACCCATTTTGACTTGAGAACGATTCTATAAATGTCTTCTAAATCCTGACAGTTTTCTGAAAAAGCTATGTTTCTATATGTCAGTCGTTCTTCGATTTTTCAAAAATAGCATACCTACAAGCTGATCTACAAGCTCATAGCACGCCACCGAGTGGCGCTCTATGAGCTTGTAGATCTGCTATTTTTCAATATCTAAAGGATAACATAATGCTTACGCCAAAAGGGGTTCCCGCCCACAATGGGTTAATTCCTATTATTATGATCATTAGTACATTGCAATCAAAATTGCAGCATCACTCCCAATCTTCCGCCGTAGTCTGAAGACCCACCTTTTCAGACTCCATCATGGCCCATAGCACTTATCCTACCCCCTTAGATAGCACTTTTTAGACTTATAGCATGTCATGTAGACAGCACAATAATTGCATTGTATGTAGTCATAGTACATATGTATAGCATAGTATAGTATATATGTATAGTTAATATGTATAGTGTCATTATATAGATATGTTCTAATTACGTTCTTAGCTTACGCATGTTTCTTGATAAATGCAGTGATGTATTCCCATACTTTTGTTCTTGCCTAATGTAAATTGCTCTGGATTAAGAGCGTCTGCTAAACGCCTAAATTGTAAATTGTAAGGCAATGTTTCTTGATGTACATGGATTCTTGGAAATGTGTGTGTTTTCCTTTGTGTGCCACGACGTGTCCAGGCGGACATACCCAACCGCTTTGAGATGAAGCTGCACAGGAACAACATCTTCGAGGAGTCGTACCGTCGCATCATGTCCCTGAAGAGGCCCGACATCCTGAAGGCGCGGCTCTGGATCGAGTTCGAGTCGGAGAAGGGCCTGGACTACGGCGGCGTGGCCCGAGAGTGGTTCTTTCTGCTGTCCAAAGAGATGTTCAACCCTTACTATGGCCTCTTTGAATATTCTGCCACGTGAGTGTGTTTATATACTGGCTGGGTACACTTAATCATTGGTTCAGTTCAGGCCCAGGGACTTGGAGAGAGAGAGCCTTACAGTTCAGGCCCAGGGACTTGGAGAGAGAGCCTTACAGTTCAGGCCCAGGGACTTGGAGAGAGAGCCTTACAGTTCAGGCCCAGGGACTTGGAGAGAGAGCCTTACAGTTCAGGCCCAGGGACTTGGAGAGAGAGCCTTACAGTTCAGGCCCAGGGACTTGGATTGAGAGAGCCTTACAGTTCCATTTGGTTCCAATCTCAGAGTTAACCCATTTAGGCCTGACCTCGAAATTAAAAAAAAAATCTTCTAAATCCTCCAGTTTTCTGAAATAAATATTTTCACGATTTTTCAAAAATAGCAGACCTACAAGCTCGTAGCGCGCCACTCGGTGGCGTGCTATGAGCTTGTAGATCTGCTATTTTTCAATAGCTAAATTATAACAATAGCTAAACAATAGCTAAATTATAATGTTTAAAACACAAAGGGGTTCCCGCCCAAAATGGGTTAAATTAACACAGATGATTTTATAGTGTAGATTTGAGTCCCAGAGATAAACTTTTTTTGTTTGTTAATAAAACGTTAATTTTACGTTAAATCAATTACTGCCGCTAGGTGGTAGCATAAGCACACCTAACGAATGCCACCCGTCCGCTCTAACTCTACTATCCTCGTTTAATTTCTGGGTTATTCAGCGAGGTGGGGGCTGTCAGCAGTAGCCCATACCCCTTAGCTATCATTACAAACAGTTACATGTGCTCAGCGATGCGATACAAACTCACAAATGATTTACGATCGTCGGGATGCGCGACGGCTCACCGTGGACAGCGCTCGAAGCTTTAGAGAGATGCAGCGCTTTGAAAATCCTGTTCTAATGGTGGCTCAATGGAGCTGGATTTAAAAATCCCATAGCTGGTGGGGACGGAGGCTCTCCATAGAAACCGGAGCAATGCTAAAAGGTAAATTGACGGTCGCCGCTTTCATATATGGAGTATACGGTTGTCTACGAACATGTACGTACAGTAGATAGCACCTTTAGGTACCTATGGCCTAGCTAGGTTTATAAACGTAGATGACAGCAAAAAACTAGCAACTCTAACTAGCAGGGGTGGACGTCTCCCTACTCTTCCATTGAGTCATTTAGAGTACCCTGCTGTCCGGTGGACACCTACCGGTTGACAAAAAGTACTGCCTGAAGCTAAAAACAATAGTATCTCCCCTGCCCCAAAACAAGCTTTCCTTTTTTGCTCAGTCACGGTTTCATTGCTCATGATGAGGGAGTCCCGTGTTCGAGTCGCAGGTAGAACTTACACGTAAATCTTACGGATTGCGGCGTTAAAGGTTACACTGGATTTGACTGTGCATGTTAAGATGTTTGTGAGGACCAGCCTATTCTGTCCCCTAGAAGTCCAGTTACACTGTAGTTTCCTGCTGCTTTGATTAGCGTTTCCTTTTCCTCTCATTCAGTCCGGCAGGCAGGCATCCGGAAGCATTAACAAAATGTGTCCCATTTCCATTCCTACAATAATGAAAACGACATTCCTTTTGTTATGCCCTTCACACACTCCTAATCATCATCATCAACGAGCCCTAATGACTCAATGGTTATCGAGCTGTTCCATGTAAGTCATTTGAAGTGACACATTTGCCATTCTGGTCACAGCTCCTAACATCATTAACTATCTATAATGAGCCCTAACATGAGAAAATGGCCGATCTGCAAGCTCACGATGCGTTTGCATCACGACACTTTGCGAGCTTGTAGATCAGCTATCGCCGCACACCGCCTACCGTCGCACGACAGAAGTGCAAATCAGGCTGAAGTGATTAACCCATTTTGGGCGGGAACCCCTTTTGGTGTTTCAAGCATTCTGTTATACTTTAGCTATTGAAAAATAGCAGATCTACAAGCTCATAGCGCGCCACCGAGTGGCGCGCTATGAACTTGTAGGTCTGCTATTTTTGAAAAATCGTAAAAATGCGGCACAAATCTTTGAATAGGTATATATTCTTTCAGAGGGAACGTTTTGTTGTATTTCGACGTCAGGCCTAAATGGGTTAAGTTTCCATTGTGAACAACAACGGCTCACTTCTGCTGTGTCTGTCTTTCCAGAGACAACTACACGCTCCAGATCAACCCCAACTCTGGCCTATGCAATGAGGACCACCTCTCTTATTTCAAGTTCATTGGCCGCGTAGCAGGCATGGCGGTGTTCCATGGAAAACTGTTGGACGGTAAGCTTCAGTGCACTGGCTTGTGTTACTGTACTGTATGTCTGTGGTTCTCAACCCTTTTCATATCCAGGCCCATTATTCATTTTTGCCATTCGAGCCATGGACCACCATCTAATACTTAGTCTCCCAGACCCAAAACTTAGAATGTCTTGTTGTCGTTGGATAAGATTTTGTCCACAATTCCATGCTGTATTAGGAAAGATAACAGGCTAACGTTGATCAAAATAACAATTCTTCTACATTCTCTAAATGTGTACACTTCTTGTACATTAAGCAATGCAGATGTTTAACAATAATTGAACTCTTGACAGCGTCATTTAATTTTACGCTCTCAAAAGTTAAAGATCTAGTAAGGGTCCATTTGGTAACCAACTCTCCATCATTGTACTGGGGACCACCTGGAATCCCTTCAAGTACCACTGGTTGTCCCTGGGCCACTGGTTGAAAACCACTGCTGTACGTGAACGCATGGCAATATTATCCCTGTCAATATAATCAAATAACACTGTACTGTACATGCTACAGTAGTGTGCATATTAGACGAGACATGCCACAAGAGGCCGCCATATATTCCCTGAAGCAATATTATTGTCAATGCAATGCATGGTTCTGTACACTCTTATCCAGAGCGAAAGTAAAAATCAGAGTAAATCAGTGGAGTCGTTTTCAAGGGGATCCAGTGATCTTGTAGATCACAACACAACAAAACTAAGTATCTAAGTGTCCATGATGTCATGGACACTGGGCTCACTTCCTTCCTGGACTACAATTCCCATAGTCAAAATTTAAGTAGGGGTACCCCTGGAGGAAATGTATGAGCCCTGATATAAAATACCATGCCCCCTCCCCAAGTACCCTCCCTGAACGATTAAGCGAAAATGAATCACCCTCCCCTAAACAATAACATGACATTTACCCATAGAGTATATAAAAGGATAGAGACTGAACTGGCGCGAAGCTCCGCCCCCCCAGCTATTCATGTCAGTGGAAGTTGCTCAGTGGCGTTTTGAAGCACCCGGAAGACTGCCGGAAGTACCGTCTCAGAACGTCTACTTCCGCATTTGACCACCAAATTTTGGTGGTCAAATGCGGAAGTGCAACCGAGCGCTCAATGTTAAAGCCCAGCTGCACAGGGTTTCCCGGTCATGAATCCACGGGTCCGCCTGTAGTCCCTCCTCCTACCACTAGGGCCCAGAGCTTCAACGTTGAATAGCCTCACTGGCCCCTTGCATTTACCCCAGCAAAACTAAAACCCTCCATTTTAGCACAGTTATTATTATGTGTTTCCTGATGTCCTGCTGTCACTTCTCTCATTACAGGGTGTTTACTCCCCATGTGTCTCAAAACGTCTTTAACCACATTACCAGCTGCTGTATAGATAATTAATTTCACGTCGCACGTGTTTAATTTTTTTCTTCCAGAAAAGAAATGTGACTGATTTGAACCAATCAGAATATTAACTATGATGACAGAAACATGTTTTAAATGTAATTCTCGTCGTAGCCCGCCTCCGGTAATATTTTGCACAAGTGAACTGAGCGAGCCCATAGAGTTGAGTCCAGGCAGTCTGGGTTTTTTTGTGCATCGCGCGAGTGGTGGAGTGGAAAAAACGTCTCTCCGTTGAATAAATGAACACCAAACGCATGGATTACGCTGACTGACACAAGCACACTGTCTCGTGTGTGTGTTAATCTGACATAACGTTAGTAGATTATGTTTTCTTCTTAGACATCACATGCGTTTGTGGTACTTATGGGATTTTGACAGCTGCCGTCCACTTTTCTTATTCTTAATGGCCCACTTTCACCCCTGCGTGATCGAACGCATGGATTCCGCTGACCGTGCGCGCGGTCCGCAATGTGTGTGAGTGTGAGTGAGAAACACCATAACGTCATTCTTCCAAAGATTTGAGTTAAAAACATTTACTGTGAAAGAATATATATTCAAAGATTTGCGCCACATTTTCACGATTTTGGAAAAATAGCAGATCTACAAGCTCGTAGAACGGCACTTGGTGCCACGCTATGAGCTTGTAGATCTACTATTTTTCAATAGCTAAAGTTTAAAATAACTTCCCTCAGTGGAAGTTGCTCAGTGGTGTTTTGAAGCACCCGGAAGACTGCCGGAAGTATAATTATAACTCAATGGCTCGAGCGAGCGGAAGTTTAGCCTAGCCTTGAGGTCCGGGCTTACGCACGTGACGTCATGAACGTCCGTCCACCTCCATTAAAGTGCTGCAATTCCACATTTCGCCAGTAGGTAGTGGCATCGAGACCAAAATAGAAACAAATCGAAAATGATAGTAAAACGTTAGAAGTTTAATTGAGCCTTGTGTTTTTGTCTATTTGTGCATAGGATTCTTCATTCGACCGTTCTACAAGATGATGCTGGGGAAACAGATCTCTCTCAACGACATGGAGTCTGTGGTACGATTTCACTGCCACGCAGTGTTGATTTTGACAGCAAATTGTGATTTTTACATTGAACGGATCTCTTGTCCACTAGTCCCTTCCTAACGTTTTAGTCTAGTTTTTTATTTAGTCTTAGTTTTAGTCATCATAGCTTAGTTTAGTTAGGAATTTAGTTTCCATTTAGTTTTCGTCAAAAGGTAGTTGACGAACATTTTTCGTCAATAGTTTTAGTCGACAAATTCAACACTGCTGCCACGTCAAAACAACCTTTTGACCCCATTAACCATGGCTTCCCTATTTTGGGCATGTCATTACTGTAGGTGAAGATTTGCAAAACATTTACAAAACATCCCGACGCGTTGTGTAGATCTTATATGGAAATTCTTCATTGGGAATAGCCCCTTGAGATGAATCATCTCGTTTTATAAGGGGATCCAGTGATCTTGTAGATCACAACACAACAAAACTAAGTATCTAAGTGTCCATGATGTCATGGACACTGGGCTCACTTCCTTCCTGGACTACAATTCCCATAATGCTTTGGTGCACTGCTCCTTGTGGATAGGGGGAGGGATGTCTTAATGAGACAACATGTAGTCCAGGAAGTAAGTGAACCCAGTGTCCTAAATGATCTAAAACCACATATTACACACACAAATACCTCCAGGAAAGGGTTCTAAATCTTCTAAATGTCATTAACATTAACATCTATTTTTTTTTATTTTTTCGTTTTTGCAAAAAAGGTGCTAAAAGCTATAAGGTGACACAGATGCGTTCCCGGCCTTAATCAAATGGGTTTAGTTTGTGATGATGTCTCTTGCATGCTGTCTGTCTGTCTGTCTCCCGCCATGCGGCGTGTCCCTAAAGGACAGCTTGTGATGATGTCTCTTGCATGCTGTCTGTATGTCTGTCTCCCGCCATGCGGCGTGTCCCTAAAGGACAGTTTGTGATGATGTCTCTTGCATGCTGTCTGTCTGTCTCCCACCATGCGGCGTGTCCCTAAAGGACAGCGAGTACTACAACTCTCTGAAGTGGATCCTGGAGAACGACCCCACGGAGCTGGACCTGAGGTTCTGCATCGACGAGGACAACTTTGGACAGGTAACCACAACAACTCGCGTCACATCACTCAAACACAGACTATTATGGAGTCTATTGTCTCAGGTTCATATTCATTTATTTTTTTTAAATAGCCATCAAGAGAGCAGTGCTGAATGTTTTAGAAACCTCATTCTTTGGTGTCCTTTCTTACTGTGTGTATCTGCCATATAGACATACCAGGTGGACCTAAAACCCAGTGGCTCGGACATGGTCGTCACCAATAACAACAAGAACGAATATATTGAGTAAGAACATTATACAATTGTATTATTATTATATTTTGCACTTTACTGTTGTGATTATGATGTGCCTTTCCTAACAATCACACTAAGAAAACACTTAATGTTTCCATTTAAAAAAAAAACTTTGGTTTGCTACATGTATATGTGTATCTCTCTAACAGCCTGGTCATTCAGTGGAGGTTTGTCAACCGCGTGCAGAAGCAGATGAACGCATTCTTGGAGGTACGTGCAGTAATGTCAGCCACCACATGGGGGCAGCATGAGTCTTATACAACTATACGTAGATCTAACCTCAAAACAGTCTAACCCCAGGCATTCTAATGGCATTGGTCTTAGAATTAGAACATGTTTTGACTATTAAAAATGTCATGTATAATTTGGCTAAAGGAATCGTGACATACAAAAAAATGTGTTTGTAATTTTATTATTTTGTTCTTAGGTTTTCTGAGCTCAATTGCACCCAAAAAACCTGAACTTTTAACATTCAGTAGATTTTCTGTGGTCTGGGGTTTTCTGGCTCAAACAAGTGCTCTGATTTGCCTGTGGACTATGAGGTTCAAGAGTCCACAAATCCACATATATGACATAAGAATTTGCCAGCAGATGTCACTGTTGAGGGATTTTGCCTGTTTTCATTGCAGCTCAAAAGGCTTCAGAATGCACAGAGAAAACCCCCAGACAACAGAAAAACCACTGAATGTTCAAAGTTCAGGTTGTGTGGGTGTAATTGCGGCCATAAAACCTAAAAGTAAAATAGAAAAATGAAAATTAATGTTCCTTTTATTTGCTTTCCAGGGCTTCACTGAACTCATTCTCATCGATCTGATCAAGATCTTTGATGAAAACGAGTTGGAGGTATGGAATACAATCCAGAATCAACCCGCTCTATACTCTTCCATTCTCCAACTGTATTCTAACCAAGCATGCTGTAGAAGTGTCTATGCTGACAGTCCAAACGAGTACATTTATTCAAGTTATTTGTCACTACTACACTATGAAAACAGATAGACATAGTTTATGCACGTTGGAGGCTGTGTCTGACTCTGATCTACAAATCACTTCCCAGCCAAATTAACCCTCCTTCGATCATGTAGATCAGTGGTTTTCAACCCTTTTAATTTCTAGGCCCATTATTTATTCAGCATTTGAGCCACGGACCACCATTTGATGAGATTTAGCCTCTCAGACCCTAAACGAAATATTTTGTTGCCATTGATCAAAATAACAGTTCTTCCACATACTCTAATTGTGTAGACTTCTTGTAAATGAAGTAATGCAGAAGTTTAACAATAATTTAATTCCTGAGAGCGTAAAATGAAACAAATGGACCCATCTCAAGAGTTAAAGATCTATAAGGGTCCATTTGGTTACCAACTCTCCATCATTTACCTGGGGACCACCTGGAACCGCTTCAAGGACCACTGGTGGTCCCCGGGCCACTGGTTGAGAACCACTGATGTAGGTTTTTGTAAAGCAAGCCGAGCTGACCCGGCCAGCAGACCTGCGGTCATCTATTCTAGACCAATAGGCTTAATGTCACTGCGCTCGTGTGTTCTGCCAAATATTTTTCCATGTAAGCTTATTTTTCCAAAAGGTTCTCATCTAGGTGTAATGTCGAACATAATGTCGAATATGAGCATGGCGAAAGTATTTTGAGAATAGCAGACCTACAATCACAACGCAGTGTGGGATCATTGCTCACAATGTGTCACACTGCTATTTGTTGTGAACTTGTAGATTGGCTATTTTTGAGGGGCACTAGCCCCTCAAAAATATTAATAGCTATTAGTGTAGATTTTTGTCCTACACAAACATTGAATTCCCATTGACAATGAATGGAGAATTTACATCATAGTGTGTGAGCAAATAGGCATAGTGTCTATTTTACGTCATGATGATATACGATGATAAGAGCGTCCCTCACTTCACACGGGTGTGATTTTTTTTATAGTGTCGTACAACAAAGCATGTCGGGTTCAAGTGGCTTAACTGCTGTCTCAACGCAGTGGTTTAAAGTAACAAATATGTATATTTACTCAAGCGCAATGTTGAGGTACTTCCAATTTTCTATACTTTTACTTCTACTCCACTACATCTCTAATTTTTACTTTCCACTACCATGATTAGAACACATTAGTTACTAGTTACTTTGTAGATTTGGATTATTATTATTATTACAAATCATTAACATATGTTAACACTTATTTAAACGTTGGTATTTGAAAATTGTGGCTATTTTCAAAAGAGTTTTATACATTTGATAATCTGTGAAATGGGACATTCTGCATAATGAGTACTTTTACTTTTGATACTTTTAAGTATATTTTGATGCCAATACATTTGTATTGTAACATGTGTGTTTCTACATTGCAGTATTGATACTTTTACTTAAGTAAAAGAAATATACAGTAGTACGTTTCCACCACTGTCTGAGGGGATTGTTCACTGTGTGTGTGTGTGTGTGTGTGTGTGCGTGTGTGCGTGTGCGTGTGCGTGTGCGTGTGCGTGTGTGTGTGTGTGTGTGTGTGCAGCTGCTCATGTGTGGCCTGGGGGACGTCGACGTCAACGATTGGAGGCAACACACTGTTTATAAGAATGGCTACTGTCCCAATCACCCTGTCATACAGTGGTTCTGGAAGGTAAATATGCTGTGTGTGTGTGTGTCATAGCTCTATGATCAGAACATAAGACCTTATTTGGTCTGACCACAGCCATCTCACCTGAAATGGTGCCAGCAACATGTCCACAATTCAATTTTGTCCAAATTTGAAAGGAAAATGTCCATTTTCTCCTAAGATGGAGTGGGGATTTTGTCCAAAAAGCACATGTATGATTGTATGGCATGGTGTACTTTGAAACATGGAAGCAATGGCTCTAGAATAGTCACATCACCCTTACCCCACGATCAGGCCAGTGGCAAGTTTTCTGGCCTAATCTTTGGAAGATCAAAGTCTGTTTGGATGAACGAGTGTGTTTGCTCTGATGAAAGAGACTAGAGCAGCGCTTGCCCCAGTTATCAGCTGTCTGGAGCTTGGTTCAGCACGCTTATACACACACACCTTAAATGTACGTACGTACACACACACACACACACACACACACAGGGTCATACGGGCTGGACTGATTCAAACAACATCTGTTTGTTCATACAGGCCTATGCCTCGGTTACAAGGAAATCCATCATTACAACTGCTGTTTGTTTATGTCCTTTATAAGAAGAAAGAAGAGTTGCTTATGCCATTAAGACCTTATAGGACCTGATTCTACAAATGTCGTCTAAATCCTGAGAGTTGTCTGAAAAACCTATGTTTCTATGTCAGTGGTTCTCAAACCTTTTCGTGTCAAGGACCCCCAGAATGATATGTATTTGACCGCTTACCCCTGTCTGAACATATGTTGTTCCAGGGACCCCCCAGAAGCTAATATTTAAAATCATTTGCTGTGAAAGAGTATAAAGATTTGCACACATTTTCACGATTAAAAAATAAATAAATTGCAGATCTATGTCGCACTATTTTTCAGCAGCTAAAGTTTAAAATAATGGTTAAAGTGGTTTAAAGCTACAGCATGAGGCCACACAGATTCATCCTCGGGTCTAAATTGGTTATACTGTAGCTCTACGTGGCGTTATGCAATGTTCTTGTTTGATTTTTGATTGATGACCCATTTGATCTGCTCAGGTTGTCCTGTTGATGGATGCTGAGAAGAGGATCCGTCTGCTTCAGTTTGTTACAGGAACATCCAGAGTCCCCATGAATGGCTTTGCTGAACTCTACGGTATGCACTGTATTCTTACCAAAAGATTATAAGATGAATTGGCTTTTATAATAGCAGGATACTTCTTCATCTTTTAGTCACTAATCACATTTTTATCATGTCACCCTTCAGAGAAGGAACTTTGTTAGTTGTTATTATTATTTTTAGTTATTTTTATTTTTTTTCAGTACGTTTTAGTCCCATTAGTGAACGACTGTAATTACAATTCGGATTCCCTCTTGCATGAGTGGTAGACACAATGGTTAGGAATTCCAAATTGTGTAGCTTTTAGACAGCGGTGCCATTTACATTTTGGCTGGTGATCAATGTTACATTTCTCACCCTGGTAATAAAACAAAGCATATCTGTAAATCTAAACATAAGAAAAAAAGGCACAGGTTACTTTTGTTGTGTAAAATCAATGTCTGGTTTTGTTAACACAACAGAATCACCCAAACCAATCCGATGCAAGCGTGTGACGTAGAATAGAGTACAGTCTCAAGAAAAGAAAACTCGGGGGAACTCGGTTTAGCAAGCAAAGACTAAATCAATAAACTTGGGAAACTCTGGTTAAGCAGTCTAAGTGTTAATGTTATGCTCTCTCTCTCTCTCTCTCTCTCTCTCCAAGGTTCGAATGGACCTCAGCTGTTTACCATTGAGCAGTGGGGGACCCCAGAGAAATTGCCAAGAGCCCACACATGGTATGTACCAAGTATTACCAACCATGCTTTCATGCGTGCACACACACACATGCATGCACCAGTGCTGCTTATAGCATCCCAACACGCCCAAACCCCGCAATGCATCTGATCTAATATGTTCTCCTTTCAGTTTCAACCGATTGGACCTGCCCACCTACGAGTCCTTCGAGGACCTGCGAGAGAAGCTCCTCATGGCCGTGGAGAACGCCCAGGGCTTCGAAGGGGTCGATTAAAAAGAAGGAAAAAAAAAACACCAAAAAAATAAATAACACGGCTGCATCAAATACAGCACGGTCACGGGAAACGGTCACCACACTGCCATTTTTACAGTGGCTGTATAGCAGTTCCGTGCCAGCATGTTGTACTGTATGCCTGTATGAACGAGCCGCTGGGTTGAGACTGTGTGCAGTGACTCGTCGAGCCAATAAACCCCTACGTCCTCCTATCTCGTCCTTGTACTGTACGTCGGTCACTCTTTCCAGGTGCATAGGATGGAATGGGTGGTGGATGGGGAGAGGGGATAGTGTTGCACCATTCAGAAAGGCTGAATTCTATTTACTACACAGGCATGATTTACAAATGATTACAACTGCCCACTGTATGCCTCTTTTTTTTCCCTCCCTCTCCTGTTCCTGTGAAAATCTGCAGTGCTGGAAAAAAAAACAAACACTAATAACATTTCATTAGATCCTTTGTGTACATTGTATAGCTCTGTATTTTTGCACCCTTCTCTATCTGTAAGGGTCTTAGCATGGCCTTAAGTCCGATCTATACTTAGTTTTGCGCTGGTGTTGCGTGTAGAAAATAACCAATCTGCAACGCATTGTGAGCTTGCAGATGGGATATCTTCGGCATGCGACGTCCACGCCCAACAAAGTATAAATCAAGCCTTAAAGTGGCTTTTTACATGCACTATTTTTCTCCCTAAGGAAAACAGTAACGGCAGGGCACTATACGATCACGCCTCTCAGATCCTCACACACCAACACCGGATTACCTTAGGAATGTTAGCCAATCACAGATCAGGAGATCTGACGCAACCTTTCAGACAGTAACACGCCACCGTCGTGTGATCCAATTCAACTCTGTGATCACATTCACCATTACAGCCTGTTGTTGTATATTCAGATTAACATTGATTCTTTGGGACGGACTGAGAAATGAGGAAATGTATCAACTGATGGTTTGATAATCTCATATTAAAAGTAAAAAGGAAAAGGATTTATTTTTTCTCTTCATTTTAAAGTTTTTTTTTTTTTTTTTTTATCAATGTTGTTGTTCTTACAGGAAATACTCAATGCATTTGTACTGATGAATACTGATGTTTACTATTTGGACATTTCTAGACGGAATGTGTGGAGTGTAAATCTGGCCAATTTGGGAAATGATGAATCCATATCATTTGTCATGGTGATAGAAAATATGTTGAATAAAATGGTTATCATAAGAGCTATTAAAGCGGCATGATGATGTATCTTGTGTTTGCTTTGATTGCTTTGGTAATTGGAAGTGTAATTATCCCTCTGGGGCCGCAGGTTTGGGGAGGGGAAGAGTTCAATATGGGGATAGTTTGTCCGAGAGATATGCGTCACAGTGATTATTATATTAATATTGTCATGCTTATAACTGTTCATAATGCTGTAAATTCTTATAAAAAAAAGAAATTCTTTCATGATATATAAACATGTATGTATGGTCATTGGTCATCTAACGGAAGTATTAATGATGGAAAAACACAGAGAATGAAGTGTATGTATGTCCATGTGTGTGCGGCTGTGTGCGTGTTTGCGAAAAAGAAAGCTGTGATTGCCACTGAATATAAAAGCAGCACGTTTCTTACAGACGGAGAAAAAAAAGTTTTCATTTTTTTTAGCGTTCATTTTCCTCCCCTTTTTCTAACACAACTGAACCTAAAGGGCACTTTATAGATCACTTTAAGGTCATGTCGCCTGTCTTATGTCTTCTAACTTGAATGTGAATTTGTTTTATTTTTATTTTTCATTCAGAGCACTTACTCGGTGCAATATACATAGTTTGTAATACCTAATTTATGCTCCTGTCGCGTGACAGTGTCGTGCACCGAAAATAGATCTACAAGCCACAACGTGAAGCATCTGTGGCACGTTGTAGCTTGCAGATCTGCTATTTACGATGCACACGACAAAGTATAAATAGTCTGTAAATCTGGGTTGCTGCTAAGGTAGAAAACATTGATCGCTGTGAAGCTGAGACTTTACATTCTTAGTATTCTCTCTTTCTTTCTTCCTTGTTCTGTTTCTTTTCTCCGACCACCACCACCACCACCACCCAAGCTGGCTCAGTATAGATTTGTCCTTTTATATGGGGTGTTTCTTTTTTATTATTAATGGTGGGGAAATATCACTTTTGTTAAAAGATTCCACTACTTGCAAGTATTTGTGATTCATATAACGTGGGTCAAATAAAAATGAAATGTAGAACTTTTCAAGCTGTGTTGCGTTGATCTGTGGAACGGTCATTAGTGAGACTGCTACTGTCTATGAATTGTCTTGCAAACTCAAGTTTGAGAAATTGATCAATCACAACGCTTGAGTCTCTCAAGTCGTTGTCTTTGATCAAGACTGTCAAGCAACTCACTCTAGACTGGACTATCTGACCTGAGAGAGGCAGTGCCACAGAACTGTTTTGAATGCAACGATGTGTAGGCTGTTTTCCGCTGGGGCTGTGAGTTTTTACTAATGTAATTTATTTTTATGTGTAAACTTGAAACATTATTGTCCTGTAAAAAGGTCTCTTTTCCCTTCATCTTTATCCTTTTTAGTATAATAGTGTAGTGAACCTGACTTGGAGTGACGTCATACAAAACATTGATTGATTGATTGATTGAAGAATTTATTAACAGTTTGCAGAATTACAGTACATTTCAAGCACAAACTCAATACAAAGGCTGTTAACTGTGAGTGGACGACCCAATTAAGCATTACACTTGTTTCCAATAGGGTCCACCATGTTCAAATCATCAAAACATTTAGAGAGTACAAATAGACACTTCTATAGACAGAACAGGAATTCATCATAAAGGAGGTAAAAAGGGAAAAGAAACATATAGGCCTACAGTGAGGGGGGAAAAAAAGGGGTGGGCGGTGGGGGGGATTCACGTTCAGCTCCGTTAATTTGTTTGTTTTCCTTGGAGGAGCTGCGTTGGGTCCCCAAGTTGGCTCAGTGGCCAGTATATAAACTAGAGACATGTAGGAATACAAAAATCAGTCGGTCACCTTATGTGGTACCAATTAATGTAAATATCAGTGTTGGCCCCTGCACTAATAAACCTGGCCAGCATTGCCAGGGTTATTGTGCTGCGCATTCAAGTTTCGGTACCCAGCATGGTCGGTGTGTTGCATGAGTGCACTGACATCAGCCGTTGCCCCAGATAATCCCAATTTGGGCTGACGTCAACCATTGACTTCACTGCTTGACAATTCTGATTTCCGCTGATGACAACCATTGCCTGTAACAATAGTGATGCTGTCAGGAATGTCTATACAAGGACATATACCGGTAGACAACTTTAAATTTATAGAATAGATTAAACAGGTGGTGTTTTCACACACTTGGACCCTTTCAGCCCTTGAAGTGGACTCAGACCATGACTCAGCAGTGAACACTCCAAAATAACTCAGACCCCTCTGTAGTGAACCATAGAGGCCAACACAAACTAAATACATTACAATTTTGGTTTCTACAAATTAGTATGATGATGTAGTAGGCATAGGCCAGATCCCTCCAGGTACAAATAAGTACAGTAGACTGTTTTCAGACTGCCTTTGCTATGGCCTACGCCCTACAACACATTTAACTCAATTTAATGCAGTGCTTGAAATGAACACGAATGAATGGTATAAATTAATGAAGTCAATATAACCTTATTCTTAGTGTTACAATGAGTGTATACGTAGAAATACACCAGGTGTTTAATTTCATCCTCATTAGCAGTTCTTGAGACTGATGAAAATGAGGTTTATATTAAAACTTCATTTTCACTTTTAGAGCTATTCATAACTGCTATACTTTACACTCTCTCTCTCTCTCTCTCTCTCTCTCTCTCTCTCCCCAATCTCTCTTTCAGTGCACATGTGTGGTGAAGGGACGTCAGTTCATTCACACTGCAGGCAATCTAGGAGTTATCAGCTTCAAGGACGAACAAATAAAAACCTCCCTGCCAGTCCGGGGACATTTTATCAAAGCCCCCATGTAGCCAATCACTCCATCTGGTCACAAACAAACCACCAGCCAACCCTTCCTCCAGTTCAATCTACTATAATATAGATTTAAAAATGTCACAAAATCGTGTGTGTGTGCGTGCGTGCGTGCGCCCGCCCTTATTATTGCTAATGGCGAGTCACATGTACGTGTAGGTAGATTTATGTCTTAAATCTTCTATGTTTAACTGTGTTCTTTCTTGCTACATAATGTGTAAAATCATGACCCAAAGCTAATGTGTAATACTGGGTATAGCTACACTGTTTTCCTATGAAAGATAAGACGGTTCTAGTAAATGGGAGCCAGTTGGGACTATTTACAGTGTCTCACAGGCCTCTGGTATCCATGGTTACGTCCGAGCACTGACCTGAGTGACCTGAGCGGACATTTGAGCTCAGGTAAACCACAAGAACCCTTTAATACTTCAAATACAGTCGTACACTCCAGTGGTGGAAGAAGAACTACGATTCTTTTACGTAATTAAAAGTATATACCACACTGTAGAAGTAGCCTATATTCTGTTACAAGTGATGGGCCTTTTGAACAGCATTTTTAATTGTAGCAAAGTATTTGTATTTGAACCCGGTTTCCTTCACAAGGGGATACATTGAATCTTGACCATCAGGTCAAAATTGGTGTCAGATCCTTTGTCTAGGTGAGACATGACCTTTGTACAAAATACAACCACCACAATTGTATAAGTTATATTGTATAACCAACCAACCATACAGATTGGACAAAATTACATTTGATTCAAGAAAATAGTGCAGCTTTAATTCAAATAATTATTCAAATAAAAACCATCCACACTGTAAGCTACAGAGGATGAAGCAAGGTCAGACCTTTCAAACCGATATGACGGCTGGGTTAGAATCTGAGTGTCGGGTTCGAGAGTGAAACCTGCGAAAAAGTCAGCATGGTTCCTTGGGGACATGGTGGAAAACATTGTGAAAGACATTAAGCCAATCAAACCCAAGGAGAGGGTAGGTGTTTGTGGGGGTAAGTAGCCTATCCAATGTGTGAGCTGGAATCAAAACACTGGTTGAAATCAGAACAAATCCTACATAATATTTGAGTTTCATCTATGACTGGAAAACTAAAAATAAACAGTGAATCTCTGACCTTGCTGTAGCGTACTCTACTGTGTTTGTTCGTGTTCCTTTTTTGTCATAGCATGTGTTTATGTTCCTGGTTTGCAACTTGGGGTCCAGGACCCCCAGGGGGCCCTTCCTTGAGGGCGTTGCTTGGGTTCCAGGACCCCCAGGGGGCCCTTCCTTGAGGGCGTTGCTTGGGTTCCAGGACCCCCAGGGGGCCCTTCCTTGAGGGCGTTGCTTGGGTTCCAGGACCCCCAGGGGGCCCTTCTTTGAGGGCGTTGCTTGGGTTCCAGGACCCCCAGGGGGCCCTTCCTTGAGGGCGTTGCTTGGGTTCCAGGACCCCCAGGGGGCCCTTCCTTGAGGGCGTTGCTTGGGTTCCAGGACCCCCAGGGGGCCCTTCCTTGAGGGCGTTGCTTGGGTTCCTATATCTGTAGCTAAATGATTGATAGTTAGGAACCAACCATCCTTATGGATCTATATCTCCGAAAATCATTTAAGTATGAAGTATTATCTAATTATTTATATAAAACTGGGGGGTGGTCCTTGAAATCTAAAAGTGTGAGAATCAGGTATGTGACACTAAACTTAAAATGACTGGGAATTGCGGCCCTGTTACCACATAGTATCTTTTTTTCTCCCCTGTTGCTCACCATCTCCTGCGCATTCTACCTCTGGTCAGGGTCGATCAATACTTCTGCTGTAGCTTATCACTGATGGGGAACCGTCTGTTTGTCCAAACCCCCCTCATGGGCTACATAAAGAGCTCAGGACGGGACAGTTCTAGGACCAGTTGCACCGTGGACCACCAGACCCTTCATCACATGCAGGACTGCAGACTCATCACTGGACTGAACTGAACTGAACTGGATTGGACTTTAACTGTGCTACACGGACGAGACCTGTCCTGGAGACATAAATGCCGTGGAGCGGAGGAAGAGGAGTTAGAGGGAGAGAGGGGACAGGGGACGGCGGACCACTGGATATTGAAGAAGAGGCGGGAGGGAGAGAGAGGATCTTACTGTTCACTGTGGAATCTTGGGGTGAGTTGGTTGGATCTGAGCTAGATGGGGTCTATACTTTCAAAACCTGGGTTGGTTCCTTGCCATTGAACGGCCTACAGCACATACCCAGTAGCCTAAAACGAATGAATCCATGGATCACCGTGAGAGTTAGACAAATGTTATGTAACCATTTTTGTCCTATCTCACTCAGATTTAAATGAACTGTGGCTTTTTCGAGGGAATTGAGCCTAGTTTCTTGAACTACATTCTGAAACCATATTTTACCTGAAATATCATAAATATGTAATTCTGTTCTAATAGTCTAAATTTTGGCAAGTTTAATCTTCAGCAATCAGCACAGTGACTTTATAGAGTCTACAAAATAGCACTATGGCAGTGATACTGGTAGCAGTGGTGAATGAATAGGACACATCACATAGCTTCTTGTTACCTCTCTCATTTTTTATCTCATTCTGTCTGACTTATATACACACAGCTGCTCACATACCCACTCAACAGATAAGTCTCAGCTTAGTTAGAAACCTTTTCATACTGTCGTTTTCTGGTATAAAATGGCTACAGATTGCTGGATTCCGAATTGAAATGGCTTCATCCAGTTTCTGCTTTCATTGGGACACATTAACTAATAGTCTAGGATAGTTTCAAAGCAGTAATAATGAACATTCCATTGGTTTTGTCGCAGCCTGACCCTGAAATACCTGATAGAAAACTCAGCCGGCTGACTAACACACACAAGCTAGGCGTACTTCAAATAATGAATCATTCTCTTGTGAAATCTACAGCCTGTCTTTATTTTTTGTTCTGTTTCTCTGCTATTCATGTCTCATACTAATTCCCTTCACCTTACCTTCATTTTATGTTTTTTTTTGTCTTTCTCCAGAAAGTCTTCTCACAGTCTGTCTGTCTGTCTGTCCGTCCATCCATCCTGAACCATGTCTTCCAGAGCTATGGAGTGTGACAATGGTGTTTGTGTCCTGTGCTATCAAACGCCATTATCACACTAAATAGCTATGGCAAGAACAAAACCTCCACAGCGCACATGGGCAACTGGCAGCCCCGGGAGCCACATGCGGCCCCCCGGCCCCACGCACCACCATCACTTAATGTGGCCCGCAAGTTATTATCAGAATACTGATATATTTATTGATTTCAGCTGTTATAATTCCATACATGCAAACATGACCCGCTTGAATTACTTCAGTCTACACTATATATGTAGCTTTAATGACTAGTATTAAGATGTTGTTTGTCTTTTTGTCTTTTTGTCCAATGTATTTGTATTTAGTTCATAAAGTTAGATAACTAAATGCTTTTGAAATTAAATAAAAAAGTAACTTCAGGATTCCAATTAAAAAAATGCAACAAATTTATTCAGGATTTCAATTCCAATATAGCAAAAATAACTGCTTTACAACTGTGACCGGTTTTGAGCTTGTAGATTGGCTATTTTTGCTATGACAGAAATATGCAATGTGGCCCCAATGTGGAACTATATTGTGGCCCTCTGGAGTGAATGTGGAACTATATTGTGGCCCTCTCCATCGTCAAAGTTGCCCACCCCTGCTCCACAGGACCGATTTAAAGACATTCTCATAAAATGTCCTATAGATTATTTGTTACATTGTGTTATATTATGACAGTATTTGTTGACCACATCTTTATTATTCTATTTTTTTCTTTTCTTTGTTGTTGTTATTACAATTAATTTTGCTCTTCAAAGGCTGAGTGGCTTATTTGAGAACTCTGGATATTCACCTTGAACCCCATAGCATTCCTTTTCTGGGGTGAACATTTAGCGGAGATAGAAAATCTACAGGCTCAACGAAGTTGAAGTTGGGAGTTACAGTAGTACAGTTGACAGTGTAGTTACAAAAAGACAGGACGGTGAAATAATATTCGCTTTAGTTTTCCTTACATACAAAATGTGCTCCTCTGTAGTCATTGCATGATAATAAATTAAGCCAGGGGTCTTCAACGTTGTTCAGGCCAAGGACCCCTTAGCTGAGCAGGGAGCCATAGGCCTACTACATATTGTATACTTATTGTATATTGTGTAAATTAATCTATTTAAAATCTATTATTATGTTGTTGGATGTGTAAAAGGTGGATGGGGTTTGGCAGCCCCCCCTGTAGTAACTCCAAGGACCACCTGTTAAAGACCTATGAATATAACTGTACTGTACTGTACTCTAGTGAATGATGATATCTATATACGATGCACGGTCCTGCACTACTAGACCACAGATGGTTGGTTGGTGACCCAGTTACCTCTGCATGCCAGAGCTGCTCATTTGCTGCTTTAATGCCACATTGTTATGGACAGAAATAAGTGACCCGCAACTGTTCTAAGTCTGGACATATACGTCCATCCAACTGTTCTGAGTCTAGACATATACGTCCATCCAACTGTTCTGAGTCTAGACATATACGTCCATCCAACTGTTCTGAGTCTCGACATATACGTCCATCCAACTGTTCTGAGTCTAGACATATACGTCCATCCAACTGTTCTGAGTCTAGACATATACGTCCATCCAACTGTTATGAGTCTAGACATATACGTCCATCCAACTGTTCTGCGTCTGGACATATACGTCCATCCAACTGTTCTGAGTCTAGACATATACGTCCATCCAACTGTTCTGAGTCTGGACATATACGTCCATCCAACTGTTCTGAGTCTGGACATATACGTCCATCCAACTGTTCTGAGTCTAGACATATACGTCCATCCAACTGTTCTGAGTCTAGACATATACGTCCATCCAACTGTTCTGAGTCTAGACATATACGTCCATCCAACTGTACTGAGTCTGGACATATACGTCCATCCAACTGTTCTGAGTCTGGACATATACGTCCATCCAACTGTTCTGAGTCTAGACATATACGTCCATCCAACTGTTCTGAGTCTAGACATATACGTCCATCCCGGCAGTTATTGTGTTTTCATTGATGAGTTGAAGAATACTTCACATAGAATACTTTGAATCATTACAAGGCCACAGAATGCAGTTTTGTTTTTGTTTCGTTTTCTTACAACGTCACCACAGAAATAAAGACAATACTGAGATTGGCTGTTCATTATAGGCTACTTTATTTGTTACAGTAAAAGTGTTTTTCACTTATTGTTGTATTGTATATTTTTTCACTGACACAAACGCGCACGCGCGCACACGCACGCACACGCACACGCACACACACAAAGTAGATACGTTGGTACAGTCACATTTCAAGGAAACTAGTTTTTTAGGAAAGTCTAAACCCTAATAACATCCTTGCCAGGCAGAATGACATTCATAGTGTGCACTTGCTTAATTTATACTGGGCTATTTTCGAAGCGCAACACCGTTATATAATGAAGTATACGTAAATCAAACTGCAGGTCAGGGGGTCCATTCCACTGCATTTGCTCACCTCCAGGAAATAAATCACACTATGGTTGATTTAACACATGTTTGCTCACCTCCAGGAAATAAATCACACTATGGTTGATTTAACACATGTTTAATAACAAACAAATGCAGTATTACTGTAGTAATACAGTACACACTACACAACTACACACGCACGCACGCACGCACGCACGCACGCACGCACGCACGCACGCACTATTTTTGTTTGTGTGTATATTTTATTACACTGCTGCCACATTGTGGAACACATCAACACTCATGTCAAGTCAAGTTGGAACAGGTTGAATTTCTTTCAAAACGTTTTTTATTTCTTTATTTTGTGATGTGCTTTTGGAATCGCCATATTTTTGTCTGACAAAATCAATCAATCAATACAATTTCTCAGTAAATACAATGTATTTGAATTAAAACAGAAATGTAACAATGACCTTAAAAACAATATCATTATACATGTATGCCTGTCCAGAAGAGAAGAAAATATATATATAACGTTCTTTGTAAATCTGTAGCTTTTCTAACGCAAACAAACATATTAATCCAAAAATATATATTTCGACATTAAATATATGGTGGGTTGAAGGAATCTCTTGGGCTTCACTTCTGCCACTCCACAATCGGACGTCGGTTTTTCTCACAACAGGATAGCTACTAGCAGTGGTGGAAAAAGTACTCGTTGTTTTACTTAAGTAAAAGCATCAATACGGCAATGTAGAAATACTCCAGTACAAGTAAAAGTCTGGAATTCAAAATGTACTTGAGTAAAAGTACAAATGTATTGGCATCAATACATTCTATTCTACCATTCTATTCTATATTCTTTCTACCACAAGTAGAAGGTACTCATTATTCAGAATGTCTCAATTCAAGTTTTCAAATGTATAAAAAAATCATTTGAAAATAGCCGATCTACAAGCTCACAATGCGTCACATTGCGATGCATTGTGAGCTTGTATAGGTCGGCTATTCCGGCCGAAAATCTATACAGTAGGGCTGAAGTGGTTAATGCATGTTTTGTAATAATGATCTACAAAGTAACTAGTAACTAAAGTTGTCAAATAATTGTAGTGGAGTAAAAGTACAAGATTTGCCTCTGATATGATATGTATAGTGGAGTAGAAGTACTGAAAATTACTCAAGTAAAATTGTACTTAAGTACAGTACTTACAGTAAGTTATGTACTTACTGTAGTTACTTTCCACCACTGGTAGCTACTAGTAACATTTCTACAGGCCAGTTCTCAACGACTGAACACAACTAAAATATTCATGACTCTCTTTCATATTTTGATAAAGTGCAAATGAGTAAAGCCCGATTTCATACTTTGGTCGTACGACAGTGTCGCAGGCCACAAATATCACGAATGTTTGTATGCAACACCGTCATGCACCATTTTAATGCCCACTGCATTTTCTAGTTCTAATTCACTTTGAAGAAGACGCACAGCATTGAAATGTTCTTTTGGGTTCAGTTGTTGAAAAGTCTAAAAATCTAAATAGCTTGTGTGTGTAGGCCTACATCTATTCTTACGTGCTGATCTGATTTACAGAAACACATCCTTTTTTTTTTTATCAAAGATGGAAATAAAGAAATTTGAAGTGTAAATTGAAAGTAAAAAAGAGAGGAAATACGACTGATCCGAAGAGACACAATATTGCCGTCCAGGCGTCCACAAATCTAACATTTACAGTTAAATTAACACAGGACTTTACTGTCGACAGAAACGCTATAAAATAAATTTCAAGTTTTTTTTCTAAATGAATCACAGTTTTATCCAAAGCAAATTAAATAATGTCTCTGATTATCCGTCAGATGATGACTATAAGATACAAAATAAAAACTATGATACATAACCAACCGTACACTGAAATCCCCGGCCACTATCGCGAAACGTTTTAACCCATGAATCCATTTTCATTTGAAACAGTCATTTCCATAGAGACGACTCTCCTTGGGATTTAAAGTCCAAAACGAGGCAAATAAATGTGGATCATCTGTCACTCGTACACCCTTATGGTATGTGTCCTACATCTTCATATAGATCCTCTTCATCCATCCAAAATCCCAGAAATGTTTAAGTCATGAACAGAAGTCATAAACAGAGGAAGGCTCAACAACGAAACCCATGCCCTTAGAATATCATTCTATCATGACTTGCCCTTCACACTGGGACCAAAGGGCTTCTTCTTGGGAGCAGCACTAGGTTGAGGCTTAGGTTTTGGGACAGTGGCAGGCTTTTTGGGTTTGGGCTGTAAGGACGTGAGGCAAAGGATGTCACAGTACTTGTTGCACTGATGCAAAGCTTTGAACTGCTCAATGAAGGAGGTGGCACAGTTCCCCCTGAAACCCTTGTACCTGGAATAACACAAGGATGGAACACTTTGTCACTCTGTGTATTCATTTTGTTTATGTACTGTACACCCTCATCTTCTTTCCAAAACACTGTCTAGTACTCACCCTTTCTTAGAGGTGGCTATCCCGACATCAGTGAGCCTCATGCCAACTCCTGCAAAACCACATAAATCAAATTGATATTTGGATTTCTGAATTCTATTTCATCATAATGTGAAAATATATTGTGCCAGTAATTGCATTAGTAAGTGAGAATTTACTACTACGCATTGTCTACATGTATATATAGGGGCGGCTAGCGCATGGGTAGAGACTGAGGCCTTCTGTGTCACCAGTTTGTCCCCCTGGTCCATGTTACAGTGTCCTGGAGCAAGATACTCTAGGTGCTCCCCGGGCACTGTGTTATACTATGACTATATACTATATATAGTGCTACTACCGGGGCGGCAGTGGCTCAGGGGTAGAGTGACCGCATGACAACCAGAAGGTTCCCAGTGGAGCAAGACGCTGAACCCGCAGGTTGGTGCCTTGCATGGGTTCCTCCTCCATCGGTGTATGGATGGGTAAATGTCATGCACAATCTATGTAAAGCTCCGTGGATAAAGGCACTCTATAAATGCATCAGTTACAATTTAACATAATAATGAATTGCATTTTTATAGCGCTTTTCCAAGTGCTCAAAGCGCTTTACAATGGTTCATTCATTCATACATTGGGAGGTGAAGCGGCGAACAGTCGACGCCAGCGTCCTCACTTCCCACATTCACACACCAATGGTGGCGAGCTCACACCGACCGACTCATTGGAGGCAGTGTAGGGTTCAGTGTCTTGCCCAAGGACACTTCGACATGTGGACAAGAGGAGCCGGGATTCGAACCGCCGACCCAGGGATCATTGGACGACCTGCTCTACCTCCTGAGCCACAGCCGCCCTGTATACATGTATATGCTCTTAGTCAGGATGGGTAAATACAAAGGATAAATAACCTGTATGCAAATGTACAGTGACAAATACCTGACAACAACGATAGGGGACGTTATTATTATTATTATTATATGCGTGTGATGTCATACAGTATGTTTGTTGAGATCTACAATGTTCTTCATGCAACCAACCTTGCATGTCAGTAACCAGTAGGTTCCCCTCAGTCTTCTCGTAGACCCAGTGCTGGAAGGCGCAGCATTTCTGTCCTGCCTCGGAGTCACGGCGCATGAGGTTGATCTCTTTGCCGTCCCTGACTGAGTACTTGACGAAGTCGCCAAACAGCTCCTCCTCCATTGTGGCGTAGGGGATCTCATTGGAGGGACGATGAACAAGGTAGATGGGGATGATCCTGTACAGGAGGCCTGACAGTGAGTGGCCAGGTATATGAATGTGCTCTTTCTTGCACCACCCCTTACCCCTTAACATTTTAAATCTGATCTACAAGCTCACAACGTGTTGATGTAGATCGGCTAGTTGAACTATTTTAAAATGTTTTTCAAGACGTTTAGGCATAAAGGGTAAGGCATGCCCAAGATAGGGCCAATAGTCTATTTGTATGTTCTAATGCATTTATGATACGTAACTAACTATATAAAACTATACTAAAATGTAAGGGCCTATGTGGGAACAGGCAAAAAGGGGAATTCTGATTCCCAGATCGTCTCTCTACCCACTGCCGCCCAACAAAACATATTCTGTGAGCTACCTGTGTGATGTCATAAGATTGACGGGCAGGAGAAGTCATAATGATTGATGAGTCTCACCTGAGGTGGTTCTCTATTAGAGAGACATGCATGAATGCAGTGAGGCACTGTGGGATGGCTTAGTGTCAAATATAACATAAGGATTATCCCGCTGTGACACACTATATAAGGTAATACGCTGTTTGAATTCATGTTTAAGCCTTTTCCCACCATATATATATATATACTCTCCCTTTGGATCACATGTATATTTTAAGTTAATCAAAATTGGACTCTCAAGAGACCAATGGCAACTGATGACAGTCAGATCGAGGTGAGCTGGCCTAGAGCGACAATGCGACAATTTATTTTGAAGTGTTTCCTGTTTTCCTTGTACCCTTTTTTACCTCTGTTGTCTCACCCTACCTGTGATTACTAGTTTTCTCCACCTGTGTCCTGTTAGTCTCCCAGCCAATCCCTATGTTGATTATCACCTGTGTTTGGTTATCCCTGCCTACTTAAACCCTCAGTCCCTTGTTGTTCCCTGCTAGAGTATAGATGTTGTTATGTACTGTAGTAGTGTTTCCAGTCCTGTATGTATTCGATGTTTCGGGTGAATAAATCCCTCTGCATTTGACGTCTCCTGCCTTTGACCAGACTGTTATGCATTTTGGGTCCTACATCTGAGTCGCACCGTGACATGCAGTCTCAGCAAAATGAGTAACGGAACTGTATGGTCACAACCAGAGTGCTGTAAATGGAACCTAGCAAGCTGACCAAGCCCCCAGCATGGGAGGGAAGCAAAAGTTGCTCAGGTACTGCAAATTGTGGGCCCACTTCCGCGGGTGGCTTGCCCAATGGGCTCGACTCATGGGCAGCTCGTCCGTGACGTAGGACACAGGGTACCGGCACACTGTCGCGTCAACAAACTAGAGCAGGTGTCTCTTCCGGGTTTTTAAACAGCTGGTGGATGAAAATGAGGCTAGTGTGTGGCTTCAACTTGTAGCGCCGGCAGAAAAACTGAAACGCTTTGCCGCCGTTACAAGTTGAAGCCACGCACTAGCGTAATTTCCATCCACCTGTCTAAAAACCAGGAAGAGACGCCAACTGCTCTAGGTGTTTTCTTGCTGCCTCGTGACGCGTAAGAGTGCCTGCGCCCACATACTGTAGGAGAGATACTTTCGGGTAGGGGGAGTGCTGTGGGAGCAGCTTTCATTTAATTTGATTGGACAGGGATCGTCTTTCATTCTCGAGCTCTTATATATTTATCTGAACTGCTGAAACCCTGCTCCGACACGGACGCTTTAATAGGTCCTCTGACCAGCTTCTCCTGGTGGTGCCTAAAACCAGGCTGAAGCTCAGAGGGAACCGAGCTTTTGCAGTGGCAGCTCCCAAGCTCTGGAATGGGCTGCCTCTGCACATAAGACAAGCCCCCACCCTCCAGGTGTTTAAATCACGCCTCAAGACTTACCTTTATTCATTGCCGTTTCCAAGCACAGTATGAGATGTTTTGATGTTTAATGTGACACTGCGCATGTTTGTGGTTTTTCAATGAAGTTGTGTTTTTTAATGTTTTACTGTAAAGCACTTTGGTACAACGTTGTTTTTAAATGTGCTATATAAATAAAGGTGGTATGGCATGGTATATAGCTCAATGGAGCTGACTAACAGCGTTATTGATATCAAACACACCGGGCAAAAACACCACTATGCAGTCTCACAAATTGGCAGCATAAAGTTTAACTTACTCTGGGACGTCTCCAAAGGCTTCATTAGATCCAGCTACAGCAGTGTATGCCTTGATGTATTCCCTTGCTGTATTCTGCACTTGGCATTCCTAAAACACAAACATTTTGTACAATACAGATAAATATTTATTTGTGAATAAAAAGATTTCTGCAGATGATCAATATACTGTACAGTAACAGCTACTGTATGTATAGAACAGGTTGTGCAAAAGGCAAAAAAAGAAAAACACTGACTTGTGTTTATGCAGTGAAATAGTGGTATAATATAAATGCCATAATATTTATTTTAACACATTATGTATGGCTTAATCCTGACTCTCTTTCCGTTCACTGTAGAATTACCCTGATGATGATGATGACTCACATCAGAGTTCTGTGACGTTCTTACCTCCACGGCCAAGTTGAAGTTCTTCAGAACCAGCTCTTCATTGTTATTGGTCCCATAGCTGATGGAGGTGTGCACTTTGAGTACGCAGGAGTCTCCAGGTGTCAACAAGGGCGCCATGCCTGCTTGCAGCGTGGCGCGGAAAGCCTTGCGGTGCATGCCTTCGCCGAAGTGGACCTTCTCGGTGACGATACTGGCAGGCTGGTTCTCTCCAAAGTGCTGTTCGGTCAGGAAGTCCTCCTCTCTAAATATCAGCCTGGAACAGTTGACGTCCTCCTCCTCCTCGGCCCCCACCAGCTCCACAGGGACAGCTGAGATACAAAGAAAACACATAGGCCTACAGGCTCAATGGATCAATCCCAAACAGTGGTGGACAAAGTACGTGTAAGTAAGTGTTGTACTTAAGTAAAAGTATGAATACTGCAATGTGGAACTACTCCGTCACCGTTACAAGTAGAAGCCCTGAATTAAAAATGTGCTTGAGTAAAAGTACAAAAGGATTGGTATCAAAATGTACGTTTTGCGTCGCATCTCGACGCATTGTGAGATTGTAGATCAGCTATTTTCAAATGGTCAATGTATGTAGGGCTGAAGTGGTTAATGTATGATAATCAAAATCTACAAAGTAACTAAAGTTTTCAAAAAATTGTAGTGGGGTAAAGGTACAATATTTGCCTCTGAGATGTAGTGGAGTAGAAGTACAGTAAGTACTGGAAATTGGAAATACTCAAGTAAAGTATACAAATACCTCAAAATCGTACTTATGTACAGTACTTGAGTAAATGTACCAAAGAAGTACATTTATGAATATTTTTCACGTCTACATTTTGAAATATTTAACTTTTTGAAACTATTCAAATAGGCCTAGTATTAAATTTAATTCAATTTACTGTGTATATTGACCCTATACAGTTTGTGTAATGCAAGACATCTGAGCATGAGCTTCCAACTTACATTGGAGGTTCTTCGATGGTGATGGGATGACGATCTCACTGAGTGCTGTCAAAGAGTTGGAAACAGTCAAAAGTCATAATATTTGCTGGTTTTCTGCAGCAAATAGAATGTGTATTCGTCCAGTAGTGGAAGAACGAAGTACTGATATACTTCTTCTTAAAGTAAAGGTAGCAATAAATACCACAAGGTTAAGTTAACGTTTTCAAAATAGTAAAAACGTACCCTCATAAGTGAGCAGGTAGTCCAATGTGACAGATCCATGTGGACTGGAGAGTTGACACTGGTACTTGCCCAGGTCTTTGTGAGATGCCTTGGTGATGGTGACCGACACTCTGCTTTCATCCCCAGCACTGTGGAAACACAAACAGCAACGTTACTTACTGTCGCTAGAGCTGAAGATATCACACTACATTTTCATTGATTTTGACATACTGCATAATCTTAAACTGTTATTATTATGTCCAATCTGAAGAAGCTGCTGTTTATTCTGATCCCGTCAATATTGTACAAAATAAACTAAGACTCCACAGTCTGATGCACCGCCATTCCGACACGCTCAATACCAACGCTGTCCCTATAACCCTAACCTCCGACACGCTCAATACCAACGCTGTCCCTATAACCCTAACCGCACGCTCAATACCAACGCTGTCCCTATAACCCTAACCGCACGCGGAAGACACGTACTGTACGTAGTCGGAATGCCACTCTGTTCCGTCAGAAACAAGTGCCATAGCTGTGTTATTGTGGGGTGCAGTACTTAGTTTAGACAGTTTTTGGTTTAGACTAATCATTGGTTAGACCAGTCATTAGTCCTACAACTACAACCTATCTCAAACCCTCACCCTAAACCTAACCTCCCACAGGGCAGCACACCTAAACCTAACCTTAACCCATGTCTAACCAATGACTAGTCTAAACTAAGTACCCCCGTGATTGTGTTATTAGCATCCACAGGCAAAACTATTTGAATATTTGGTGAAAATCACAGATCTACTGTACAAGCTTGAGCTTGTAGATAGGCTATTTTCATTATTTGACCTTATAACTTTGATAGTGCCATACTGCCAACATGGGTCGTGTGCCAGCGACCCATGTTGCCATGTTGTGTCCCCTTAATTGTTGTCAATATCTGACCCACTCCCCTCCATGAGTGGCTCGCTGATTGGTTGAAACATCTTGGCACACCGAAGATGTTGGATGGATATGGAAACACATTAAGAATCTCCTGAGCCTGGCAGACACGCCAGACCATGCAGGCAGTCGGCAAAGTATGCTTTGTATGTTTGTATGTATGCGTATGAGTGTTTTCCAGATCAGTGTTTCTCAGCGTCGGCTCCATCGGGGATTTAAATAGACCCTCATGGGCCTGTAAACAACAGTTTACAATAGAATGTCTTTGAGGGGCTGCTAGCTACAGTCTGGCTTTCAGACATGACATCACGTGGCAGCCAAGTCTATGGACTTTTAATGTCTGTCTTAAGCAGCCCCTCCCCCACTTTTCAGCATGCCCCCCCCCCCCCCCCCCCCCATGATGATGACGACATGTGGCAGCCACGCGAGTGTGATTTTGTTTTTGTACACGCTCGGAGTTAACCCATTCAGGCCTGACGTCGAAATAAAAATCACACCCGTGTGAACTGAGTGGTGTAAGGTCTTATATAGACTGATCAGCTGTGGTCTGATGTAATGTCTGACGTAATGAAATCACACCCGTGTGAACTGGGTGACCATAGCAACCATGCTCTTTTTTTTTGGTACGGACAGACACGTAAACTAACAAAGCCAGTTGTAGGAGTGGTTTACACCACTCAAAAAACAAAGTCTGCTGATAGAATATATATTCAAAGATTTGTGCCACATTTTCACGATTTTTCAAAAATAGCAGACCTACAGGCTCGTAGCGCGCCACTCGGTGGCGCGCTATGAGCTTGTAGATCTGCTATTTTCCAATAGCTAAAGTATAACATAGTGCTTAGTTAAAACACCAAAAGGGGTTCCCGTCCAGAATGGTTAAATGTATAGTCTCAAGCAGTGTAGACTGGGGGCCCCAGAGATGAAATATTGTATGAAGTAGGGGTCCGTGGCCTAATTATGCATGTCAAACTGGGGACCTTTTATAGTAAATGATTTTAGAGGATGATGATACTTGAAATAATGAGACACCTTCTCTTGCTTTCAGCCAGGACGGTCCCGTCTCTCCTCCAGGTGACGGTGTGGTCGGTGAAGACGGCAGAGAACTGACACCACAGACCCAGACTCTGAGGGTCCTCACTCACTGACACTGCCTGGATGGGCTGCACCACTTTGGGACCTACAGTAGGGACAACGTGAACATACTGTACTGTCATTTTCATTATGGGTTAGAAAATGTACATTGTCACTGTCAAGTGGAAACACTGTATGACCAAAACCGTTCTTTTGTTCAGCAAATATCGATATGAACCCACCTCACTTGTGATATTATCTCTTTAATCCATTGAGACCTGGAACACATCCATGTCACGTTAGCGTTTAACCACATTAACCATTAACCAATTTTGGGCGGGAACCCCTTTTGGTGTTTTAAACATTATGTTATAATTTAGCTATTGAAAAATAGCAGATCTACAAGCTCATAGCGCGCCACCGAGTGGCGCGCTATGAACTTGTAGATCTGCTATTTTTGAAAAATCGTTAAAATGTGCCTCAAATCTTTCCGAAAATTGTCATGATTTAGAAAAATAAATAAATAAATTTCGACGTCAGGCCTGAATGGGTTAAGACAAACTAGTCATACTGGCACGCACGGGTATATAAGGCCCAGGTGAGCGTGATTACACTGATTTTCTTTGATGTGGTCTTCTCGACAGGGGTGTAGAGCAAGTTATCAGCAATAACTGTATTTTTTTTTTTACTACTCACGAGTTTTGGCAGCCGAATTAATCCACTGCAGGTTGTAGTTATTATTTATTCTAGATCAGGGGTGCCCACACATTTTTGACTTGAGAGCTACTTTCAAAATGACCAGCTCAACAAGATCTACCCACCAAAAACAAATATTATCCCATTGCTGAAAATAGTTACAAAATTGACCTGAGCCGGGGGCTTTGGAATAGCACTGCACTGGCATTACATATAAGACAGACCCACTTGGAATGGGAACATTTTGAGGGGGGAAATGGAATTGGTAGGGTTTCTTGTATATATAACTTTTATAACTAGTATAATAAATAATAAATGGTGCATTTAGCGCCTTCATCCAAGGCGCTTTACATAGATTGTGCATTACATTCACCCATTCACACACACATTCATACACCGATGGTGGTGGAAACCATGCAAGACACCAACCAGCACATCAGGAGCAATTAGGGCCGGGGTTCAGTGTCTTGCTCAAGGACACTTCGACACTAACTCTGGGGGAGCTCGGGTTCGAAGTGGCAACCTTGCGGTTACCATCCAGCCACTCTGACCCTGAGCCACCCCTGAGCCACCGCCGCCCCCACAAACACAACACAAACAAAATCTTGCATTTGTGGGTTTGTTTTACATTGAAATTACATTTTTATTTGGTCCCCTGGTCTAGATCTACAAGCAGCCTGTTGTGAGCTTGTAGATCGGCTATTTTCACTACTTTTGCACGACAATGTCGTATGTCAAAGTATAAAAGCAGGCTTAAGTGGTTAAAGGATGTCCCATATAGCATTAATTTATGGGAAAAAATATAAAAAGTTTTAGTCATAGTCTCTTGAATAGATGTGACTAGATTAGTTTTAGTCACATTTTAATCACCTGGAATGTTTTAGTGTTTAGTCTAGTTTTAATAAAATTAATTTATTTTGGCGGGCCTTGATGCTGATTTTACACTTGCTGAAAATAGTCGATCTACAAGCTCGTAGATCTGCTATTTTCCGCATGCAGCAAAATGACTTACTCGTTATACTGGATCTCTTTCCCACTAGTCCCTTCCTAACATTTTTGTCTAGTTTTTATTTGTTGACAAAATTGTCAATATATTTAGTCATCATAGCTTTCCTTAGTTTTTTCCTTAGTTTTCGTCAGTGAAAAAAGGTAGTCAAACATTTTTTTGTCATAGTTATTAGTCGACGAAATCAACACTGACGTGCAGTTCATAATAATATTACCTTCTTTAGGTGTGTGTGCTTTTTGCTTGACCACGTCACTGTAGGCCTTCCTACGAGTTGTCTCCACGCCTGCCTTGGGCTCCTCCCTCTTTGCCTGGACGGGACCTTCTGGCTTGGATAATTTAGATTCCATAGTACTGACCATCTTCCCAAACTTATTTTCAGACAGGCGTCGCCTTTTAATTGCATCCTCATTTAGCTGACTGGTTGACTTGGTTGACTGCTGGTCTTTAGGGGATACACAACTTGAAGATTCAGCCTCTAGGTTTGCAATAGTCTCCAGTTGATGGGCCTTTTTCTGTACATCATCTGACTTATCACCGTCCTTACTTGTAATAGTTGTAGACTTATCTTTACTTTTCCCGCCTTTATCACCCATTTTGGCCTCAAAGATATCAATCTTACTTTTCGCTGTTTTCTGTTTAGCTCCATTCTCCAATTCGCTCAATGGCTGCACCTCACTCTTTACCACTGTTGCATTCTGAATATGTTTCTTCTTCTTCTTGCCATGTGACTTGGTGGCATACTTCTCAGCCACCGCAACAGTCTCTATCACAGCCACTGATGGAGCCTTGTCATCTTCAAGGCCAGTCAGATGCTTCTCTTGTGTTTTTGAGGTCTGCTGAGCTGGGAGGTGCTGAGGAACATTCTCCAGCTGCACCTGTGCAGCATGATGCACACAACTCCCAGACTTGTCCTTTTTGGAGCGTGTTTTACACTCCGAGGTGCTCTTGTGAGATTTGTGAGGCATCTTGGAGGATTTGTAAAATTCGGATCCAGATGAATCCGCGTCCCGATCAACTTGTAGTCTTGAGGCGCTGGGTTTTGTAATCCTTGAAGCGAATGGATCATCTAGGTCTAAAGTGACGTATGCGCGGCGGTCTTTCTCAGAGACCAGCAGTTGATTCGCTGGGAAAGTAACAAAGTCTGATTGTTCTCTATCCTCTTCACAGTTATTGCTGCCTGCATTAAGATAATAGACAGAACAGACGGTCAACTCGGTCAAAAGTTTCTCCTTGTGTCTTTCCAAAGGTGGTCCATTATTAGACCATCCACGGTTGGGCCAAAGGACATGAGGTTCTATGTGAGCACAAGTGTGGCCTTTGCTGTCATCGAGAAATCCTTTGGCACGGGCTTGGCCTCCGTCCAGCACGTAGCTTGTCGGGCGGAAGATTGAAGGCCCAATACTGAGTGGGGCTAAGGGCATAATAAACTGAGTGCCTCCTGACTGTAGCTCCCCCCGATGCGCCTCCTGGAAGCCTTGCGAGGTGTCAAACAACGGGTGCGTGTGAACATTAGTGTTCTGAGCAGTTGGTGTGTCCACAGGTGGCATGTGTGTGTCTGTCAGAGGCTGTGTGTTCGTCAGTGGAGTGTTTACTTCAGCACACTCATTCTCAACCTTTGGCGTCTCCGCCTCAGTACAGCCGAAATGTGAGCCAGTCACACTGGACCCATAAATCCTTTCATCTCCATTCCTGCCCACCGCCAGGCCTCGCTGAGAGACTCTGTGTTGCGCTGTCACTTTACACAGGCCATCTCTAAAGGTCTGATCATCACAATGAAAGAGAAGAAAAATAAAATGATAAGAACATCTAAAATCACGTTAGATATACAAACATTTTAGCAACAATAATCCATGAGCATTCAAATGAGTATAATGGGCCTTCCACACCAAGCGCGATACCTATAAGGATAATTATGTGAGCATCCATCCACACAGATCCCATCACTAGGAAAGTACATTTTCTTTTATTTCTCACGCTACTATCATTACATATTACATTTTGAAGGTAGATGCTGCAGTTTGTATATAATATGCCATCAGATTACATTCACGTTATTCACATACCTTTTTATGGAACAAGAAGTCTGCAATTTGAGAAGCATTATAATTCCAAGCCCAGATGGGCAACATGTAGCTGAAACAGTCTATAGGCGCTGTCATAGAGAGGAGCTCACACTATGGCAATCAAACACCATCTCCTCCAAGCCTGAAGAACCAGTCAGATTCCTGATGCTTGCTTTTTAAAGGAGCTGCAGTGGGAATGGGGCGTGCTAAAGGGTGAATGTATAAGAGAGGGGGTCGTGTTTCAGTCCTCAGCTGTGCTCCCCTCTCACCCCTCCACCCTGACACGCGAGGGATGCATGCTATTATCATCAAACACTCGCTATTATTAGACGCCATTTCTTGTCTATCTGAAGTTTTCTCCCACCCTCCCATTTCCTCAGACACATCCACTTGTCGGTCTTTTGGGCGGGAACCCCTTTTGGTGTTAAATTATGTTATAATTTGGCTATTGAAAAATAGCAGATCTACAAGCTCATAGCGCGCCACTCGGTGGCGTGCTATGAGCTTGTAGATCTGCTATTTTGGAAAAATCGTTAAAATGTGGCGCAAATCATTGGATATATATTTCAGAGCGAACATTTTTAACTAAAATATTGGCTTCTGGGGGGTCCCTGGAACTACATATTTTGAGATGGGGGTCCATGGCCCAATAGAGATAATTCTGGGGGTCCTTGACATGAAAAAGGTTGAGCACCACTGACATAGAAACATGGGTTTTTCAGAAAAATGTTAGGATTTAGAAGCCTTTTTTTTAAATCGACCTCAGTCCAAAATGAGTTAACATCTGAGCCACGGGACAGAGTGTGCAATGTTACACACTGTCTCAAGGGCCTGATTCCATTGGGCGCTAAGCTGATGACTTGACTCCACAGAGGGGATGAGAATACCTCTGACGTGTGCAACAGTCTCTGCTGATTGAGTAACAACAATAGAACACCAACAGGGAGGGGATGTAAGTGGGTTTCCTATAGTTCTTATGTAGAGAAAAGACTTGATTTACGGTATACTTATTGGGGATCACGTCGAATGTGATCGCTAAAGGTGAAGGTTGTGCAAACGGAGAATTCATTGGAGATACAGCATTTTTGCTCTCATCATTTATGCTAATCACACTGCTGCACTTCCACCCTTAACCACATTAACCCCTATTCTGGGGCGAACATTTGGCGAGGAGCCCATGGAGGCCAACTTAGTATTGGACATGTAAGTGTCCAATTTGTTTTAGTTAAAGTGATCGTAATCATTGCTGTAAAAGTGTTTGTTCAGTAACAGGGGTCTCCCCTTCTCTCCAGCTCTTTAGTAAACAGAACATACATTTTCAGGTCGGATACCAATTTCATTAAATTAGGAGAGAACCCATTTATCAACTTCAATTTTATAGTGTTCCTGTTTGAATACCTGTCCAATTTTTCACTCATCACTTCCAATTTCACTTGTTCATCTTGTATCCTGTATAAGTTCTCTCTCCTGATTAGATCAAATTAGAAACCCCACCTGAAGATATATTTTCTGTAGCCTATACTAAAGAGCTGGAGAGACCCCTATTACTGAACAAACACTATACTATAGCAATGATTATTGTTATAATAGCTCGGATTGTAGAGCCATTTAACACAGTTTAATAATGATTAATAATTAGGGATGCACCAATATCAGCCACATATTGGTATCGGACGATATCGGCGACTGACATTCTGAACATTTATTTCTTGTACTGAAGATGTACAGTAGCGTGTACATGTGTTTCCTTGGCTCAAAAGGAGGAAATAAAAACAAAAACGAAATAAACATATATAATCAAGCATCACAAATGTTCACGTCTCACCTCCCCAATATTCAGCTGTGAGAAGACATGTTGGCTCTCCAGCCCTTCATCTGCATCTTCTGTGATGTGCAGTAGGATTGGATCCTCTTTATGGCTAGTATACATTTTTGCCTTCATTGCACTAGCATATTCCTCCAACAGGGGTAGATCTGTGCTTAAGACATCGGAGGCAGCAGAGGACGAATGTCCAGGTCTAGTGATCAGTGCAACCGCAGGAATGTCTGCGCTGTGTCTCCCAGAATACTCTAGCATGCCACTGGACGAACCAAAGGACAAGTGCTTGTCCGTGGGACAGAGTCGGCCCTCATCCTGGGTGTTCTGGAGCTCCCCTGGTTTGTTATCTCCGTGTGCAGTAGCTGGTGATAGATAAGACTCTTTTGTTTGGGTGTCCCCTCTGCTTGAGAGCTCAACTGAGTCTCCAGCTTCTGCTGGCTCTATAATGGAGCTAGAGCAGCAGGTCTGTCCAGGAAGGATGGAGCTCTGTGGCTCCAGTGACTGATTCTGTGATTGTGGGTCTGCCTGGGCCTCTTCCTGTGACGTTTCCCGGCCCTGTCCCTTTGAAAGTTTACCTTGTTCCGTCTCTGCTTGACTTTGTGTCTCTGTCTGTTGATATATATGAGTCTCTGTCAGTGCCTGTGTTAAGGCATCAATCTCTGCTCCTACCTCTGTGAAGGCAGCTGTGAAATCCTCCGGTGGAGCGGCGATGATTGCCGTCCAGTCAGAGAGTGCACTTGCCCAGCTGTCCACTGACGACCACCTCTCAACAGGTGCCCCCCAGATGTCCATGTCATCACTGGACCAGCCAATCCCACATGCCTCACCAGTGGCGTAACCCGACACCTGTGTGTCCGCTTGCGGGAAAGAGTCAGTGGTGGTCCAGACTCCTCCCTCTGTGATAGCATCATCTCCATGGCCTTCATCCTCACCTGCCAGAAACTGGCACGCGTCCAGCCACAACTCTACACAATTAGGACTTTCACTCTGTCTTTCTGGGCTGGTTAGACTGCTAACCTCTGATTTCCCTTGACTCAGTTCACTTACTGACATTAAGCCCCCCTCATAGGAGGCCATAGCAGGTGGTCCTGACCCTTGTTGGCCCAATTCTGGATTTAAATCCACTATAACCGATTCCCCTTCCTCACTGATGTGACGGTGATCTTGTGCCACTGCCAAGTCCTGATGGCCGAGGATTAAGGCATTCATACCATGTTCAGGGCCTGTGTCATTGTCCTCGGGCTGTGATGACGATGATAATGACCGACAGTCTGTACAGTTAATCCTTTCGAGATCCAACTCTGACTTCCGGGGACTCGGGATAAAGTCCTGCATCCCACTCTCAAAGATATAAAGGTCTGAAATAGGCTCCGTGACATCGTCAGTTTCTATTGAGCTATCGGAAAGCTCTGATAATGACCTGCTACTGCCCTGCTGTGGTACAGACTCGGTGAGAGATTGTCCCATCAAGCTGCATGACATCAGTGGCATGGGCCTACAGTCCTTTGAGAGCAAATCGGAGAGCGATGATTCACGTTCCGGGAACTCTGAGAAGGTTTCCTTGGGGACACCCGAGAGACTTTGAAAGGGGGTTGAATTAAGGCTGCGTGATGTGTGAGGTGACTCAACAGAAAGAGGAAACGTACGCTCTGTTGTGTTAATATAGCCTAGGTCGCTGATTCTCCTGTCCTGTATGTCACAGTAAAGTATGGTCGGTACAGCCTCTTTGTTGACTTTGGCCTCTGGGCGATGTGAGAAGCATGTTGTCGGACCACTGCTAGGTGACACAGGCTTTACTGAGGGCAAATGGCCCACGTCAGAAACAGTCTCCAGAGAGGGGCAATTGGAAAGGGTTGATGAGATCCCTATTGGGTTGTCCGCGGGGGACATACCTGTATGCTCTGTGGCACAGTCTGAAAGTTGCGACGCAACCTTATTTTGAATCTCATTTCCAGGAGAGTTTGTTTCTGTAGGATCACGTGAAGAGGCTAAATCCCTTGTTTGGCAGTTTGAGAGTGGAGTTACTGACTGCCTGTCTGTGGAAGGGAGTGGAGACTCCATGGGGAGAGGGAGATCCATGTCTGTGGCAGCTTTAGCCCCACAACAATACCTTCAGGCTCGGCATGTGGATGAATAGGATGAGGTTCTTCTGTGGACTGTGGCTGATTGGTTAATCCATAATGCTTTGCCGTTATTGCCTTCACAGATTACAACCATCTCCTTCAGCACCTGTAAAGTAAAGCATGAAACGGTGTTGATTTTGGCAGCAAATTTTGATTTTAGTTTAGTAATAAAAAGGAATAAAACTTTTAGTCATATTTTAGTCATCTGAAATGTTTTAGTGTTAGTCTAGTTTTAGTCGACTAAAAATCATCTGATTTTAGTCGACTAAATCTATTCAGTTTTTTTTGTCGACAACAATGCATTTTTGCGGGCCTTGATGTCGTTGTAATGGCTGATTTTACACTTGGTTGCATGCTGAAAATAGCCGATCTACACGCGTTGTGAGCTTGTAGATCGGCTATTTTCAGCATGCAAGTGTAAAATGACTTGTTTTATACTTATTCTGGATCTCTTGTCCACTAGTCCTTTCCTAAAATTTTAGTCTAGTTTGTATTTGTTGACAAAATTGTCAATATATTTAGTCACAGTTTTAGTCAGTTTCCATTTTGTTTTCATCTGTGAAAAAAGGTAGTCAACGATACAATGTTTCGTCATAGTATTAGTCAACAAAATCAACACTGGCACACACTGAGCTATACGTGGTCTGTGATCTCTGATATTTAAACTGATCCTGGACTTGTAGTTATAATAACCCTATACATTGGTCATCTCTAGGTTATCCAGCCAGGTCCCCTATCTCCCTCTAGCTGTCACTTTGTGTGATGTGTTTATCTTTCCCCTAGGGTATGCTCCTTGTTAATGCCTCAGGGCTGCATCTATTTCAGTGGCTTTAAAAGGATTCTTGTCGCACCTTATCACCACGAAAGCTTCCTGTTGTTGTATGTCATGCATTTCGGCAAGAATAAACCGAACACACTCTGTGCTGTGCATGTCTGCATTATCTTATCAAAGTGCTTCAGATTCAAATACTTCATTGTCATTAACGCAGGCATATTGCAAATGTGTCTTTTTCTGTATGGCTCGTGTAGAGATAGAATACAGTGACACAATTTACTGCACATAAAAAGACAGCACTGCAAATGCAGTAACATAATAAAATAAAAAATAAATAAAATAAAGTGATGCCATCATACCAACAGGAATACTAGTTTTAAGTTGAGAAGTTAAAAAGGTTGACCAGTAAGACGTGCTGCATTAGCTCAGCTCAGTTGCTGTTGAGCTGCTTAATGGCATTGGGGATGGATCAGCTTTTAACTGCACTTACGTGCGAAGGTGACGCTGAACCTCCTCCCCAATGGCCTCATCTCTTAAAAGTTATGAAGGGGGTGGGATGTGTCATGTGATTTTATTGGCCATTCTGTACCGCTTCTGAATAATGTTAAGAGAGCTGGGTTTGTGCGCGGTCTGTTGTTTTGATATCCCGGCTAATCCCGGAGAGTTTGGCATTGCTCCTCACAGACAAGTGACCAAACCAGAGGACACAGTGGTAAGGTTAGTGCATCATTCAAAGCTTGGTAGACGATAAACTGCTCGGGATCTCACTCACTCTGGGTTTTTTTCTCTCTCTCTATCTACTTTACTTCTACAATTACTTCCGGTCTTGACATGCAATGTAGAGTGTACTCTCTGTTTACCCTCTGTAAACAAGTGCAATAATTGATTTGATCTATTTACTTACTCATGTTAACCATATATAAGCCTCAATATTGTTTATAATATTTATATTTCTTGAGGGCGTACTGTTTACACATAATGTCATGTTACACATACTAATACACATACTGTCAGTATTAAGTGTAATGTATCCCTCTTATGTGCAAACATTCCCAGAGAGCATGTATACGTACAAGGCCATATATACAATAACTTATTATTGTATTTCAACACAAATTGTCAACATTACTGTATAATTCTACACAGCCTCAGTATCTATCTATAGAAAGACATAGCAGCACAACTGCTATACGGTATACAAATCTAAATGATGCCTGTGTTACTAATTAACTAATTACGCTACTAGATACGCCTGACATGAAGTTGGAAGGCATTAGGCAACATGACCATCTTGCAGAAAGGGAAGTTGTGGCAGAGCCACTGGAAAAATACCAGTGCATCTTCACCCATGACCTGCATTGGTCACATTCCTGCAGAAGGGCTTTGCATTGAAGGGCACCTCGGCTAACAATGTTTACCATTACATAAACCAGTCACTTCGCTGTGTCCATTAGCCCACACACGCACACGGAAATAATTACTCAAAATGAAAGGTAGAAAATACACAGGAAGAGGACACGGACCTGTATAATCGTTTTTATATTTTAGATAAGTGATTATGTAATGACAACTTCTAAATGTGTTTAGCTCCAACTCAAATGTATTATGTCCACATCGCTACCGACTCGTTCATAAGAGAGTTCAAAGCATTCCATAGCTAGTCAGAGACTTTCAAACATGATCCCAGAAGTATCTTGTGAATCCAAAATTAATCCTTCTATTTGACCACAAAGCCACTTGGCTTGAGTGATGATCAGAGAACTGCACTTAAAAAATGATCCCAATCAATTAGATCTGATCATGGCACAAGGATCATCTATTTAACTTAGATGTTAGTTTCCTCTTGCTGGAATCTGACTTTTGGTCAGGGTCAGTAGACGGGGTCTGATCTGTACATAACCAATATAAGAGGCTAATTCCACAAATGAGGATCTGTTATAAGTATAAACACTATCTCATTTTACAAGATTTCTTCAACGCAAATAACTAGAGCAGTTGAAAAACACAACTTTTTTTCTAATTTCTTTATTTTTAATAACACAGCAGACTCAGCACATCACACTACCCACCCTTGTGCAGTGTGCACACAGATGGAACATTCTTGAATGTTTCATTGAATATAATGTACTGTATATTGAACATACAGTGCCGAGTAGAACTGACAGAAAATGTATTGGCAACCCGGTTCCGGCAGTAAAAGATAATACCATACATCATAAATCAACACTTGAGACAACAAAACAGTTGTTTAGGCCGTGCAGGGGATTTCCAGTCATGCAGGTACGTACCCTTTTCATAGCTGAGTTGTTGACTATATCGACCTATGATGTAGGACTCGAGAATAAGCTCAGGCAGGACTGAGGGTCTTGGGGTGTGAGTCTATTTTTAACGGCAGTCCCCCACAAGTACAAAGTCAGTTACATGATATTGTGGACATGCGCCGATCCCGAACACTTAACACTCTGCATCTATATACAGAGCGTCTCACTGGCGGCCATCTAACATACTTTGCAAATATCTGGATCACACTCATTTCCAGGTTCTGTTTTCTCCCACAGTAGTGGAGTCACAAGGGCAAGAACTGGAGAGACAATGAACCCAAACACATAACAGGACAGCTTCCTCAGAAGACACATCATTAAAGACATTTTAGATGTTTCAGGCTATAGTTTAATGGGAATAACACTATATTGTATGAGTGGATCATTGAGTTATCAGTATCCAGCCTGCCATTTGGTTACAGTTGTACATGCACTCTCAAAGATAAATGAACACTGATGACTTTACTGACTGTGTGTATTGGGGAGGGCTTAATACTCTCTTCCGTTCCATATACCACTCATGTAGTTATAAGAATAACAATTTTATTTAAGTATTAAGTATTACAGCATCTTATGGTAGTGTGTGCAAGCAATGGAACCACAGTACCTTGAATATATGCAACAAAATATCCCTGTTATTCCTGAATGGTTCAGATGGCCGGGACCACCAGGGGTTCTTGAGGGGGCTGCCAGCTAACACATCGATAGGAACTAAATGGACCCTTGGGGGTCTGCAGTTAATTTAGTTTAGACTGGTGTCCCTCCCTGAAATGTAAATAACTAAATACAATGGATATGGATAATAATGCATAGGTGTCTTTGAAATTGAAAAAGGTTGAGAATCACTGACATACATGCACAGTAGTATGTTAGGACAGTGATGGTGATGGCACAGTACATACAGTATGTAAGGATAGTTAAGACATAACAGCTGACCCAAACAGAAAGGACTGAACAACAAATTGGATGACTTTTCTTACTTTGTTCTGGTTAGGAAAAGTGGGGAAACATTTCCCAAGCTCCAGCAGCAGTAAGCGTGACCCAGTTAAGTGGAGCCCTGCCCTGTTCCTGAGAAATGTGTGGGCTGTAATGTGAGGTGGGCATGCCAGCAGGTGCACTGTCTAATATGCAGTGTTCATTTAACCCCGAGAGTGTAAAAATGAACCCTTGCTGGGTCCCCTCTGGGTTTTGCAGAGTGGAAATTTGTCTGATATGGTGACACACACATATTTCCATTTGCTACGCTCAAGGAACATATTCAATGGGGCCTGTAGGATGTGGAAAATCTATTATTGCAATTACAATTTAGGCATTTAGCTGATGATGGGATCCGGTATACCAAAATGAATAGCATGGAATGAAAAAGGGCCATATGATGTTTGTTTTTTATATTCAGAAATTTTACTTCGGTCAGTCATCTCTTCAATAATACCAATTGGTAGTTTATATCGAAAAAGAAATCACACCCGTGTGAAGTAAGTGGTGCAACTCCGTGTGGGGGGTCCCCGAAACTTCAAGACCCACAGGAAAGCGCCCAGGGTGCCGGCCCGATTCCGGCAAGCCGCCCCACGTCCGAAACGGTCGAGAAATGACAGTTACCTGCATGTGTGGGTCCCCGGGGGTTCCCGGAACATCCAGACCCTCAGGAACGCGCCCAGGGGGCCGGGTCGTTTCCGGCGAGCCGCCCCGCGTCCGAAACGGTTGAGAAATGACAATTACCGTGTGGGGGTCCCCATGGGGTCCCTCTACTGTACTGTACTGTCACTGTACTGTACTGTCACACCCGAAATCATCATATATACAGTTAATATGTGTGTGTGTGTTAGGCTGCGCAACAGTGACACTTGGTTATGAAAACCAACCAAATGCTATTTTCGTGCTCGGACACAGCCAGGGATGGACACAGCCAGCCAGCCAGCCAGCCACAGACACACAAAGCTGTGTAAAGTGGTTGCACCACTTAAAAATAAATCAACTCAGTGGAGGTGCAAAAAGCTTTAAAAAAGTATGATGGTGCTTCATAGATCAAAGGGATATATCACTGTATATTAAAGGGCAATCCAGCTATCATTGAAGTCTACGGGCGTGGCCATCTTGTTTCCAGTCCCATTGCCTGTTTATCGATAGCTATAGGAACCGAGAGCTAACCAGATGATAATGAATACGCTGATCTTTCATAATTCAATAAAAAGTCATCAAAGTCGTCCTTGGCAATAAAATGAGTTCATATTCAAGGAAGCCATTGGATTTAATTGATTTATATGCATGGTAAGAATGGATACATACCCTCAATTGCAGAGACTTGAAATTTGCATATAGGCCTAATGCAATAATTGCACATGTATAACATTTTATATGACTATAGGTTATAGTCATATTATGTAACATTAATTTTACTAGTCTTTTCGGCCACAACAATGGTAGCTCCTAGTCTGACTATTATGGAAGTATCTCTCGAAAAGGAATGCTGCAGGATACAGCGCCCGAGGATATTGGAAAGCAACATGTCAGAAACTGGATTTATTGTGTGGTGAGGGGCGCTCTTATCATCGTACATCATCATGACGTAACATGTCTATTTGCTCAGACACATATGACGTAAATTCTCCATTCATTGTCAATGTGTAGGACAGAAATAGCCGATTTGCTCGTCCACATATGACGTGAATTTAATGGGAATTTAATGTTTGTAAGACCAAAATCTACACTAATAGCTGAATATAGGAGGGCTAGCGCCCCTCACAAATATATAAATAAATATATTTTTTAATCCATGTCATTTTGGTGTGTGTTTGGGGGAACTCACTAGTTGTTTGAGAAGTAGTCAAAAACACAATGTGGAATGTTTCTTTGTGACAAAATAGGCGTTGGTCATCTATGTCTATGACATGTGACTCCATATATGGGCAAGGTTACAGCACTTCAATAATATATAGGCCTCTGCTGTCAGGATTCAGGAAGAAGCCACCTAACTCCAAATGTTCATATTCCAGGAAAAGAAAAATATAACTTTTTCAGGAAATGAAGAAAGCAATTTTGAAAACAAAGCAATTCTGCCTCATCAAAGTTGGTGTTGTGACTTTATTTAGTATCAATTACATGCATGAGCGGGGAGAGGTGGTGGAGTTAGCTGCTTTAGCAGACAGTTTGAGGGTCCAATGGAGTTAAGAGGTTTTTCCCGAAGCGCTTTTTACTACTTTTCATTGGTTCTCTGATGACAACACAGAGACTTTAAAGGGTGTTCAATAGCACTGATTAATGCAGGGGAAAAAAATCAAAAACCCCATAAATGGAGTTGGGTGGTTTCCTCCTGACAGGAACGATCTAAAATTCAAGTTGGATTTTGTCAAATTTGATGCTGATCAGTCCAGTAGCCGTGGACAGACGGATAAACTGATCTATAGACCTATTGCCTCTTAGAAAGCCACACCATATAATGCTGATAGTATTCAGCATGAACAACAATTCCTTTTTTAAGGGGCGCTAGCCCCTTCTATAAACAGCTTTTGTCCCCACACGTCTCAAGATTTGCCATTGACATTGAAGGGAAAATTTACGTCATATGTAAACGAGCAAATCGGCTAACCAATCACGGGCAACAGGCATTCTGATTGGCCAGTAGATGCATGATGATGTATGATAATAAGAGCTGATAATTCCGCTAAATATGACGTAAATTAAACATAAAAATATGAAACGCCATTGACATTGAAGCGAAAACTGTACGAAGACAAGAGCGCCCCTTATTTCACACAGGTGTGATTTTTACACAGTAACCATCTGAAGAGTGCTGCATGGCACAGGGAGTCCCCTGAATCTGCTGGGGTTACTATAGTTTGCCCTATTAGGGAGATAAACAGGCATCAGCTTCACGGATTGGCTGATCTTTGTGTGCTGTTTGAGCCGCTGTACTAGTATAAGTGTGTTTCAGGCAGAGTAGGGTGACATTCTTTTACGGAGCTACTGTATATTAGGCCATTCCAATTTTTATCCAGATGGTATTGGTGTTTGAGACTCTGCGCTGGACGCTGTACCTGAAAGGACCACAGAGAGCCAACCATGCTGCTGTGGCAGTGGGGCTAAATGTGTACTCCTTTGGAGGCTCCATAGGACTGGTGGCGACCTACATGAACAGGGATCAGATTGAGGTTCACATCTTCAACACAGTGTCCTTGCGCTGGATAAAGTTGACCCCAATGACAACTGGAAGAGGAGAACATCCCCTTGCGGTTCCCTCAATGCGCATGGGCCACACAGCTGTGCTGATCGCTGATGTCATCTATGTCTGGGGAGGGTTTAAGTACACAAGGGATTTCTGCAACGTGCTCTATGCGTTTGATGTCAACACCCACAGATGGTTCAAGCCCACGATCTCTGGAAATGTTCCAGAGACTAGGTACAACCACTCAGCCTGTGTTTTAGTGAAGGTCATGTATATCTTTGGGGGATTCAACCTGATGACTGGATGCAGTAATGACATCCACAAGATGGACACCACCACAATGTTCTGGTCTTTAATTAACACCACAGGTACTCCCGCACCGGGTTCATTATATCACACTGCCACCATCATTGGGAAAAAGATGTATGTATTTGGGGGCCAAGGGGACCAATTCAACTACAGCAACAACATCTATGTGTTTGACACAGAGGCCGACTGCTGGCTGCACTCTGTGACTTCTACCCAGCTTCTGCCAGAAAAACGCAGGGGTCATTCAGCTTTTGCCTATAATGGAGAGCTGTACATATTTGGTGGCGACAACTATCGCCTAAACACGACCTTAGATGATCTGTGGAAATTCAATCCGGAGACCTTCTCTTGGAAGAAGATTGAGCCCAAAGGGAAAGGACCATGTTCATCCTCTTTTAGAATGTGCTGTTGCATGGTGGGAGATCGTATCGTCCTCTTCGGAGGGTACATACCTGATGACATGTACATTTTGGACTTGAGTCCCGGTCTGAAAACGTTATGCAAGCTAGCGGTTATTCAGTATGGTCTGGAACAGTCAGGACTCCCACATGACATTAGATGGGAACTGGCAGCCATGACTACTAACAGCAACAGAACATTGTGTTAGCCCACATGATAAAGATTACGATGGCTATGTTCTAGGAAATGGAACGGAAGGAAAAGACAAGAGATCGCCACCCTTGACGAGGTTCCCTTCATTCAGTTAAGATAGAACGTAGAGCACAGGAATATGCTCAGGGATACCAACCAGGAACTAAGCAGCAGCATACAGTAAGTAGAATACAAAACGTGTCTACCAACTGAACAACACTAGGTCAGACAGGCTGCAAAGGATGCGCAGTTAATCTACATCAGAAGGATCTGTTTGCTTTGGGCAAAGCAATGGGCAGTTATAGAATAACGAGTGGGAAGATTTTTTTTCTGATCTGTGACATTTGAGGTAGTAATAAACAGAGCAGTGGATGAGATCATAATTGCTAGTTACTTTCGAAAGACAGCCCTTGCCATCACAGCTTGTACATGTCATGACAGAAAATAAGTGTGACTTCTGCCCAACACTACAGTATATTGCATCCCATAACTAAATTACATAAGTTGTTGGAGTGATGAAACTGTTACCACTCTTCTACAGACCCGCCCAGGATATGTCTCCCAGCCAAGAAATGTCTTCCACCAGCACAGGCCACCTCACTGGGCTTCCCCCACTGACAGCCCTAATAAAACGATTGTCATGGCCATGCTTATAAGTTGCAAGCATGAGAGAAGAACTCTCTCTCAAAAACCAGTGCAACACTAAATCTGCCTGTTGCAAGAGTGCCATTGTGGCACAGAGTCCACATCTTCACGACCAGATGCAATGAGCCGGTCCTTCACAGCCGATGTCCCCAAGCAATCCTGTCAGGCCATATTTGTCCTTTGAAACGATGGCACAAGTCTGAGCAACATGAGTCATTGGCGGCACGTGCTGCAGCTCTATTCAAATGCACCCAATGGATGGTCCCCCTGCGACCATCCGCACTGATCCTGCTCCCCAGATTCAAGGCCCCGGTCAGCAACGAGTTTGTGCCACAGCCCAGGATCACACTGAAGCAGCAGCATGCCAGAAACCCCAACCGGAACAACAACTCTGGTAGAGAAGACAATCCAAGAGCTGGAGGACGAGCTCCTGTGGCCGAATCCTTTGAGTGATGCTGTCTCCACTCTCCATTGACCCTGACACAAGTAGAGAACTACCGTGTCCGCTCATGTGGTCATTTGTCATGAGACAGTGTCTGTGTAACTGTCTGTCTACCAATCCTGCAAACGACTACACGATAACTGCCAAATGTCTTGTATCCACTGCCAAGGAAGTAACATCCTCAGCATAATATTTCACATTTTGTGACTATCTTTTTGTGTGTGAATATTTGTACTTTTTTGTGAATTCATAATCTCAGATCCACTTTCCCGCCGATCAGTCTTGCCCAAACATGGAGTTCCGTGTTGACACCATCAGTATGACATCATCAACATGACATCAGAGATCCACCGGGAAGCCAAGCCATTATTAGATCTGCTCTTGTTTCTTCAAGAATCTTGTGACTTGGAGTAAATCGACTTGATGTGGGTCTAAAGTAACTTACTGTAAGACAGTAAGTAACAATCGTTGACAATGTACAGGCTCATCCACAAATTGAGGAATGCATGCCAAAGTCCTGGATGTGTTACTAATGAAGGGGTGTGTTCCACTTTTTGAGGGGCGTTTGAAATTACATCATATGGCAGCCAAGTCTATGGACTTTTAATGTTTGTTTAGGTCACTGATGTGACAACGTAAGATGTCATCGGGTTATGATATAAATAAATACATGATATAAATACAGCCCTCGCTGCAGCCCCCACTTTACACAAGTGTGATATTTTGATCCTTCATCACTAATGGAACATAATCATCTGGCGCTGTTTGGCTTTGCACCCCCCCGCCCGCACGCCCGCTAACTCTCTTCCTCCTCCTCCTCCGTTCCTCCCATGCCTTCCCTAAGGTCAGTGATCGGCACCTATCGGTGCCTTTCCTCTCCTTATCGCCACAGCGCCTAAAGGTCAAGTGGACAGAGGTCTGGAATCACCCTCTCCTCCAACTCTGCATCGGCACACAGGCCTCCTCAATCTACCCCCTCCAATAAACACTTCAGTCCAGCGACAGCATTGAGTTTTGATTGTGCGTGTTCAGGCTGTACATGTACAGTAGAGTGTAGAGCACTTAGACGTTAAAGGGTTTGTATTGCTAAACAGATGTGGCATAGTCACGGTAAAGGACAGTCTTATTGCTTTGGATAATTAGAGAGAGAGAGAGAGAGAGAGAGAGAGAGAGAGAGAGAGAGAGAGAGAGAGAGAGAGAGAGAGAGAGAGAGAGAGAGAGAGAGAGAGAGAGAGAGAGAGAGAGAGGTGTTTGTACACCAAGGCGAAATAGGAAACGGACCGTAGTGGTGCACATGTTCTTGTAATTGTATCTGTGAAGAAAGTGGTTGCACCGATAAGTAAGCCGGTGGCTCACACACAGACAGAACGTCTGTCTCTCTAAAGTGTGTCATGTTATTGCTGGTCACACCGTGCTTTATAGTGTTGTCACTAGAACGAGGTCAGTTTAAATAGTGTTGAAGCATGAGACTGATAGAGCTGTACAGGGATATAGTGGCTAGAGTTTGTAATTTGTAGAGGTGTCTCACACACACGCGCACACACGCACACACACGCACACACGTACACACACACACAGCTATCATAAGGGCTTTTAATAGACCTTAACTTTCATGTTCTTGGTATCTTCTCAGAAGTAAAAGACGCAAATGGAATCTTCATGCAACAGCTGAGTTGGGGAGTATATAGCTGCAAGTTGCTGGTGGATGGAGTATTGGAAAACAAATCTGTAAGAAGATTTATTAAGCACCAACACAAATCCTATAATGTATAATTCATTTATTTATTTCTCACAAAATTACAGTACATCTTCCTAGTTTACAAATTTCTACTAGTACAGAGAGTTAATCAAATAAAGAATATTATGCAACAGCTGTCTCATTAAGTATGAATTGGGCTTGACATACTGCTACATTATTATGTTGCTATACTCACAACTCCATGACCATGACCATCTCAGGTTTGAGGTCGTATGCTGCCAAACAGCGAACCAGTTTGTTGTGGTCGAGGTGGTTCATCAGCTCTATTTCCTTACAGGCTGCCTCCCTGGTACGACCAGCATACACATGACCTGTCACTTTGTGGGTCAGCTTGAACACCTGGCCAAACTTTCCCCTAAGGAAAAAAAGAATACTTTTTGTTCGGTTTTAGCCAGAAAGAAATGTGTTTGTTAACTAGAAATTGGCTTGAGATAGTATCATGTTATCAGAGAGAACGGATGTAAGCTGTGTGTTTACAACATTATTAGCAATTAGCCATGACAGACACTCACACTCCCAGTTTCTCCAGTACATTGTAGTGGTCTGTGACTTTATGGGTAGAATCAACCTTGACCTCTGTATATGTTTGAACGGACTCCTCTCCCTGTGGCTTCTCTGAAAGCAAATAGGGACATAGCTGATGTCAGAGACAATACATAATACTGTAGACCAGGGGTGCCCAAAGGGTAGATCACGATCTACCAGTAGATCACAAAGGCTGTGCAGGTAGAACACATGACATGCCCCTAAAAACAATCTGCATCTGCCACTTGAATTAAGGTGACCTTACGTTTAAGTTTAATTTAATTCCATTTCCACCCTTCTATATGTAACATCAGCACCACTATTTCAAAGCCTCAGGTAGCCTACTTTTTTTTTAAACTATTTTCAGCAAAGGGATAACAATGTTTGGGTAGGTACGTAGATCTTGTTGAAGCTGGTCATTTTGAAAGTAGCTCTCAAGTCAAAAAAGTGTGGGCACCCCTGCTGTAGACTATATCCTTATGAGCATAGGGATATGTTGTGCTAATTCGTCTAACAGCGTAAAATCTTGCACAGATGTAACCCAAGGCATGCTCTAATGATTCAGCTAGGGCGTCCGAGGCGGCGACCTTTGGGGTCACACACATACATCTGGGCACCATTGACAACCTACTGTATATAAGGCAACATTTTCTAAATTTCTTTATGCTTTAAGTAGCATGTGATGTGTCAAACTATGAGTTTTTCATGATTCTGAATCCATTCCAAGCGTTAGTGTTGCCCGAAAAACACTCCTTGGGCTAAATTCAGCCATAGCCACTTGCCCAGATGTGCTGACTGACGTGTTGAGAGCTTGTAGATCAGCTATTTTGGGGGCGTGACCCACACTTTTTTGTGGCATATGACATGGATTTCTAAACAGAGGAAAAATTATTTCAATGCAAAATGCTGCTGTAGTAAAAGGGCAAGGGCTCAAGCCCCCTTTGATGTCTATGTGTGCACGACACGTGCCTGTAATACACAACACAGCATGCAGCATGATGTCACCGCATGACACCGAAGATAGCTAGCAGATCAGCCATAATCCCTGCTGCACTCTGCTTCACGCTATATTGCATTAGAGACAGACATCTTTATTATCTTTAATGCTCGGCTAGTTTAAAATCCTTCAGTGTTTTGCACTGACTGCACTCATAGCAAATAAAGGTAATTGCATGTTCTACAATCTACACGTTCCCTAAAGACAGGAACGATTGATGGCATGTAATGTCAGCCAAGATTACTCCCTCTGATCTAATTGTGGTAACCAGTAATTCTGGGGATACCAATTGTATCATATGCAGTGTATATTTTTAATCAATTGATATGAAAGACATTGTTTGGAGGACAAGCATTTGTGTCATTGTTGCTTATGAGAAGATTTTTTTTTCTTCTTGTAAAATGTCTTTAATATAAATATTCTGTGTATAAGCAATGTATTGGACTTAAAATTCTATGTAATTTGTCAGTGTTGATTGATAACAATCATTACCTCTTGGCGTTACCACGGGGCTCTGGTTATTCGAAAATGATGGGGAACTTGATCATCCAATGTTGGGAGACAGCGATGACCCTCCGTTTTCCATGATAGTGTCCAGCACCCCACAGATGGTTTCACGGTCTGAATTGGTTTCATCATGTTGGGCATTGTTAACAGGACGGAGAATGGAGAAGAACCAGATTTACAGGGATGTCAGAACTGAAAGGCTATAGCTTCAAAGTGGTTAGGCCTTAGAGAAGTGATCATAATGACATCACTGGAGCGTAAGCTATTCATTCAACCTTTATTTTAAAGAGAGATCATTGAGGGAGACCCTAATTTACAATGAGGCCGAGATTACACATAAATAACCAAAAAGACTATGTTGACACCAATCAGTTAAATCAGTTGAAAAACTGATTTAAGTAAATGGAGCCAAAACTTACCGGTCAATGCGATGGAAACCCAGGCTCATCTGGCTCATTGAACAGGGGATTCACAGTTTTTACCTGCCAACAGCTACAGCTCTGATCAATAGGAAACAGACCTGTTCTGCATGTGACATGAAAGTCACCTGAGGTCTGTTGATTGATTAGGTCAGATAAAGAGCTGAAGAAACAGTCACTACTGTCTTAAGACAGTGCTAGACACCGCTGCTCAAAAAAAGAAGAAAGAAGATTAAATAATATGGCAAACATCATGTGACTTCTCACACCTGCATGTTTTACTTCTCAGATATCTTCCCAGTCATTTAAAACCAGTGGTGTAAAAAGTTCTTAAAGTTTTTACTTAAGTAAAAGTATCAATACTGCATGAATATGGAATTACTCTAAAGTAAAAAAGTAAAAAGAAGTCAGGAATTTAACATTTACTTAAGTAAAAAATCAAAACCACGGACAACGCTCATAGTTTCAGAGAAAATCCTATTTTAAATAGGACTGCGTGTGCACGTTTCCCAATAGTTTTAAAATCTAAATGTCCCATCCACGGGACAAAAGCTATAGTGTACAAATGGTTCCATTTGTACACTCTCCATATGCAGTCCATTTGTACACTCAGAGTTAAATTAACATTGATTTTACAATATGAATTGGGGTCTCAGAGATAGAAATGCCATTAAATGGGGGCACGTAGACTAATGCATGTCAAACTGAGGGTCGTTGAAATTAAACGGGTTTACTGCTAGAGCCGTAAAAATCTTCTCTTATGGAGGTCCCTGGCATCACTTTTCAAATGGGGGACCACGGGCTAATTAGTGTCAACTCATGAGAAGTTTGGGAACCACCGCTCTACGGTTCCCAAACTTTTTTTGGCTGTGCACCCCCTAATACCTTCTGACCTAGCTGACGGACCCCCCAGTGCCCGGTCTCGTTGTATTTGGCCGAAAATGAGATACATTTATTTGTGTGTGTGTGTGTGTGTGTGTGTGTGTGTGTGTGTGTGTGTGTGTGTGTGTGTGTGTGTGTGTGTGTGTGTGTGTGTGTGTGTGTGTGTGTGTGTGTGTGTGTGTGTGTGTGTGTGTGTGTGTGTGTGTGTGTGTGTGTGTGTGTGTGTGTGTGTGTGTGTGTGTGTGTGTGTGTGTGTGTGTGTGTGTGTGTGTGTGTGTGTGTGTGTGTGTGTGTGTGTGTCACACACACACACACACACTAAGCTTGACCTTCACAAAAGTTAACCATGCCGAACAAAACTGAAGATAAGGAACACCTGAGTACTCAAAAACCTATTTAATATTTATGCCTACTTATGATGACTTCCATTGTTGTCATTAGGTTTTTGAGTACTCAGGTGTTCCTTATCTTCAGTTTTGTTCGGCATGGTTAACTTTTGTGAAGGTCAAGCTTAGAGTGTGTGTGTGTGTGTGTGTGTGTGTGTGTGTGTGTGTGTGTGTGTGTGTGTGTGTGTGTGTGTGTGTGTGTGTGTGTGTGTGTGTGTGTGTGTGTGTGTGTGTGTGTGTGTGTGTGTGTGTGTGTGTGTGTGTGTGTGTGTGTGTGTGTGTGTGTGTGTGTGTGTGTGTGTGTGTGTGTGTGTGTCACCTTGAATGGGAGACTGTCATTGGATTTTCATTTTTTCATGTCATATGAAAGCAGAGAATCATAGCTTCAAATTGACATTGGTTGTTCAGTTTTATCCACCAGGTTTGGATATATATGGCTTATAGAGTAATGTCTTGCAAAGAAACGCCAAGTTGAGAAAACAGGCTTGAAAGGTTCACTTCTGTGGCCTCTAACATTACACCTAGCTACATGTTTAAGCATTTATTTCATATGTACACGTCTTGTGGTCTCTAACATTACACCTAGCTACAGGTTTAAGCATTTATTTCATGTTTACATGTCGATTTCAGCTCTGACATTTATTTCAGACATGCTCTAGTATGTGAAGAGTCTGGCACTACACCATCTGTGCCAGGAACGTTTGGTTATGTTTTAAGCAGCACTTCCACCTGTGCCAAGACGTAAAGTTATGTTTATATCATAGACTATAAAAAAGGTTTATATATATATATATTTAGATTTTTTTTTTATCTGACGTACACGTGATGTGAACATACATGCGCCCACTTTTATTTACTCTTTCATTTGTCAGTTAGTCTTGCAGCCAACCATCTGAGAAAACTCATTTCGGCCGCTTGTATCTGCTGTTGTTCATTCTTTTGTGACCTTGTTGGCAGTGAGCACCAGTGTTGTTAAAGTTACTTTTAAAAAGTAATTAGTTATAGTTACTAGTTTGAAAAAGTAACCAATTACTTTACTAGTTACTAAATTATGAAAGTTACTAGTTACTTTACTTTATAAAAAAAATTAAGGTTTAAAACAATATATCTATGACACATTGTTTTCAAGGAAAACATATTCCCTACAGTCACTGGTCCAGTTGTGGTGTGTTTAAACTCTACTCTTAACACTTATGACAATATCCATAATCACAGACAATATCCAGTCTAACGATATGGATATAATACTGATGCCCTGCCCATGCACGGGCTTAAAGTAATTACCATATGTTACCCTATGTTGACCAATCATCATTATGATGACGTTATGACCTGTGGAAGCCACTTTCTCTTTCTCATGTGGAATGTGTTTCACTCTGGGAGTGCACTCAGCACACCGTGTCAGTTTATGACAGACTCCGCACTGGCAGGAGAGGAGACTGTTCTTTTGGATTACATTACATAACGTGGGTAACTACTAACTCACCCATTGAAAACACAGTAACTATAATGGCATTACTGAAACAAGTTACAGCAAAAAGTAGTTGTTGGTTGTCATGGCTGCCAGTTCCCACCTGATGTCGTGTGGGAGTTCAGACTGTTCCAGATCGTACTGAATAACCGCTAGCTTGCATAATGTCTTCAGGCTAGGACTCAGGTCTAAGATGAAAGTGCCGTAGTGCACATCAGCAGTAGTCCATATGTTGTCTCTGCGTTTGAATCCTCCAAAGAGGATGATACGATATCCCACAATGCAACAGCACATAGCAAACATTGGACCCGGGCCTTTCCCTTTGGGCTCAACCTTCTTCCAGGAGAAGGTCTCTGGACTGAATTTCCACAGATCATTGAAGGTCTGGTTATTGTAACCATGGCCACCAAATATGTACAGCTCTCCACTGTAGGTAAAGGCTGAATGACCCCGACGTCCTTCTGGAACAAGCTGTGCAGAAGGCATGCTCAGCCAGAGGTCGGTCTCTGTGTCAAACACTCTGAAGGTGTTGAAATACACCCCCTGGTCCCCCGCTCCCCCAAATACAAACATCTTTGTTCCGATGATGACACAGTCTGAGTCCACCAACAGGTCACCTGTTGGTGGAGATCCTCTGGTGTTAATTAAAGACCAGACCATTGTGCTGGTGTCCAACTTGTACATGTCATTAGTGCCTCCAGTCAGGCTGCGTCCTCCATAGATAAACATGACCTTCCCCAACACAAAGGCTGAGTGGCCGCACCTCCCCGCTGGAACAGTTCCAGAAACCCTGCTGGGTTTGAACCACACGTGGGCGTCCACATCAAATGCATAAAGGTCATTGTAGTACTGAAACCAGAAGCCTCCCCAGATGTAGACTGTATCTTCTATCAGAACAGCTGTGTGGTTGTGGCGCTTGGATGGAACCTCAAGGTGACCGTCTCCTCTTCCAGGACTCACTGGAGGTAACTTCTTCCAGCATAAAGACATTGTGTTGAAGACATGGATGCCAAATATCATGCCTCCAAAGGAATAAAGTTTGTTCTTCACTGCTACAGCAGCATAACTGCTTTCACATAGCTGTGGTCCTCCTTTTTTGGAAACAGTCCAAGAAAACATCACCCTGTCCTGTCCTGTCTGTCTGTCTGTCTCATTCTCTCCCTCTCCCTCGATTCACACACTCACTTTCATGCAGTGCATCATCTTATATATTCTGGAGTGACATCACACACAACACAAACTTTTGCCATGAACGCCTCAACGACGCCAATTTGTGCAGCCACTCCTGGTCTGCGCCTTTTGACTGCAACACTGTTCATTCACACTTACTGGAAATTGTTGATATATGAAGCCCCATTTCCAGTTTACAGTTTAAGTCTAAACACAAACAAGTCACATGTAATCAGATCTTTATACAAATGTGACTTGAACCACATGATTCAAATCTGTTTTCAGGAGATCCCTCTCAGTCTGAACGCAGTAACCTGATCTAAATTGGATTCCATGTGTTTAGACTAATTTAAACAAATCAGATTCCAATCTGGATGTGGCACAGATCTGATTCAGGCTGGATTTGGCTGCCAGTGTGTATGTAAACTACGAAATTAGGGCTTTCATTCGGTATATGAGCTGTGGGGAAAAAGCATGTTAGCAATAGTTCCAGGAAGTGAGGCGACCTGGGGTTCCATTTTATTGTATCAAAAATGTTTGGTGGTGGTTTGTCAAAGAGACTGTTTTAAGGCCAATACTAAACCAGAACCAGAAATTGAGTAGTGGGGCCAGAAACCTGGCCAAGGAGGGTTAGCTCTGAATCCATTTCATTCAGAGCTTTTATTTGCAGATTTTATATGGATTACTTGACAATAGAAGATCTACAATTTTTGGTTTGATAACTTTAGGATTACTTTTTAAGAACTATGATGATATCATCATACTCCGCACTCAGCCAATCAGCTGAGCACATTCCGTGCTCATACGGACAGACACAAAACTGTGCTTAGGAGCGTGCAAACATATTGCAATTTTGTTTTCCTATTAGTCTGCAATACAGTTTGGTTACAGTATAAAGAATTACTGATGCAGGTACAGGACCTTTATTTCCCCCCCCCCTCTCTCTCCTCATCTCTTTTCTTGCTCATCGAGCTCTGGTCTGACATCACACGCTACACAAACCGATTTGCGCTGATGTCAGGCATCTCCATATATGTGCTGAGGCTTGTCCACATCTGGGCATAATCTGGGTACTCTGACACCCCATAACCTTGTAGGATTTCCGGACAATCTATCATAATGTATGACAGGACAACATAAGGGTCTAATTGTCTTGTTTTTGAATTTCCAAGATGCCAGCGGGAACGTATTTGGAGCATTATTTACATAGCATTGAGAATATGCCATTCGAACTGCAGCAAAACTTAAACGTGATGAGGGACCTGGATCAACACACAGAGGATTTGAAGAGTCAGATAGACTCCCTGGCTAAAGAGTACACGTCCAATGCTTGGACTCTGTCCTCTGAGCAGAGACTCTCCATACTCGGGCAGATTCAGCAGTCCTACAGCAAATGCAAAGAGTTTGGAGATGATAAAGTACAACTGGCCACGCAGACCTATGAGATGGTTGACAAGCACATCAATCGTCTGGACACAGACCTGGCACGGCTCCAGGCTGACCTGAAAGAGAAGGAGAAGCAGAATGAGAGCCGTACCGACTATGATTCCTCGTCCAGGAAGGGGAAGAAAAGTGACTTCAGGCAGAAGAAGAAGGTGGCTAAAACCACGTCGAAAGTGAGGAGTTCAGATGAAGGTGGCAGCCCCATGAGCAAACAGAAGAAAGTCAAACTCCTTCAACCAGGAGAGATCAACATCAACACTGCCAACTTTGGGAATGTGCACCTCTCTGGTGTTTTGGAAATGCCAGTGGACCTCAACGAGCCCACCTATTGTCTGTGTCACCAGGTCTCCTATGGCAAGATGATAGGCTGTGACAACACCGGCTGTTCCATTGAATGGTTCCATTTTGCCTGCGTGGGCCTGGAAACCACACGGACACCAAGAGGCAAATGGTATTGTCCACAATGCTCACAAGACAGAAAGAGGAAAAAGTCACCTGGATACCTGAAACAAATCAGAAAATAGTATATTCACTACACGTTTCAACTATTTAGCTTTCTTATCTTTCTTAACATGTGGTGTGTTTTCTTTTGGTTTGCATTAAATGGTCAGAAGTACATGATGCTGTTGTCTTGTGTTGTTGTTACACAGTATAACAAGTTAGCAGCTGTGAAGTTGTTCAATATCAATGCGTTTCATTCCAAAAGTAGATATCTTGGTTCTTGAAAAGTAGATTATGGAACACCACTTAATTAGACAATCTTTTTTTTCTCCATACATAAGAGTAACAAGTTTAGATTCTTACTTAAAAATAAATAAATGGCACCCATATATATATATGGGTGCCATTTTCCCTTCATCCTTTCATATGAAGAAAATCAAGTAATATTTAAAGTTCTGGTTGTATTATGAATGTACCTGGTTGCATCTAGTATATATTTTCTATATGCTAAACTCGTTGTGCTGTTCACTGTGCCATTCTGTCACGTCTGCCCATCGCGTTTATCTAAAGTGACAGTGGTTCTCAAGAATTGTCCGGGGGACCCCCAGCAAAGTGTATAGCATCGCAATCATTTTAACCACTTTAACCATTATTTATACTGAATAATTTCACACAAATCTTCTCTTCTGGTGGTCCCTGGCACAAACTCTTTTTTAGATGGCAGTCTATGGCCAAATAGTTTGACATGAAAGGTTCGAGAGCCACTAGTGTAAGATTCCCACGATGATATGAATAGTAGTGCCGAGCAATCAGCCAAGATAAAGGTGTATTTTCTGTTAAAAAAAAAACATAATATGCAGTTAATTCTATGGGATGTAGGTGGCAGCAATACACCTCGAAGTATCTAGCCTGCTGGAATGTAGAATAAGCCCAACTGCTTTGAAATCAATCAAAATTAAACCCAACTCCAAACAGTAACTGCTCAGCACTGAATCATGAATAAAGTTTTGGTGCAGTGTTTACACTACCAGGAGACCAGCAGACTGGATAGAAAACCCTCTCCATCTGTCACCAGTTATAAATAAAATCGGTCTATTGTAGAACACTGACTCAGGAGGTCGTCCAATGATCCATGGGTCGGCGGTTCGAATCCCGGCGTCTCCTGGCTGTCTACATGTTGAAGTGTCCTTGGGCAAGACACTGCACCCCACCTTGCTTCCAGTGGTTGCCACCATTGGTGTGAATGTGGAAGTGAGGACACTGGCATTGACCTCCCAATGTATGAATGAACAGACCATTGTAAAGCGCTTTGAGTAAGCACGTAGTGCATAGAAAAGCTATAAAAATGCAATCCATTATTATTCCTGTCACCAGTTTAAAAATAAAATCAATGTCTATGTAGAACACCGTTTCCCAAACAGACCAATTTTGAAGTAAAAATCTCATAATATTGTATCAAGTGTTTAAGTCTTTAGATCATCATAATAACAGAACAATAACATCCACGTCTCCATTTCTGTTCAACACATACATCACACAGTAGTCAGTCAGCAACGTTAGCATGTCTAAAAAAAAAAACACACCAGCTACTGTAACACCGCTGTAGGTCAGTGGTTCCCAGCTTGTTTGGTTTTTAGATGTTTTTGTTTAAGATGTCCCGTTACTGTGGATAGACGTGGGCAAATAAGGAGACTTAAATTAAGCCCTCATTGAAATATGATATGTGGTAGAATACATGAATCAATTGCTTAAGGAAACACATAAAAACACTGTAGTGTACAGAATATTCAGTCCGCCTGCGAGTAAACATGAGTGCTGTCACTGTTGGGAGTGGGGACTTTCTTCATCACGATAAACTTGTAAACGTCATTCATTTTGTGCTGAGACGTCTAGTCCCCGACATACGTTACCTGGAAGTATAATTTTAACACCGTGGATTTCACTGTGTGGTTTATGAATTGAACACATTGTTAAAGTTCCCTGCTGGGAATATGCAAGAATGACGAAACTTCTCTGCCCATTCGCATCCAGTCTACCGAATTAGGTGTTTTTTTTTTTTTTTTTAAGATATTTTTTTGCGGCTTACGCCTGTTATTGGTTTTTTGAAGGGACTGACAGGAAACGGGAGAGAGATGGGGGAAGACATGCAGTAAAGGCCGTGTCGGGCTCGGGAGTCCAACCCGCGGCACACCAGTCGGGTGCCCAGACGGTTACGCCACCGCCTGGGCAATTAGAGGTGTTCTAACCTTTTATGTTAACAAAAGTGGTGCACTATACCAGCTGCAAGGAAACAAAATCAAGTAGGCACTATTTTACATTTGCATTTTTATTTTTTTTCCAAAGGGAACCGGCAACCGCTCGTCTGTCCATCTCCGGGCTAGCAGATCTTCATTCTCCGCCGGCAAGAGCCCATGACCGTGCCTCTAAAGAAAAGGTGTGACCAGACTTAATTCTCCCATTAAACAAGCATATACCATCACCTTCTTAAAACAATTGTCCCAAGTCATTTTTTTAGGAAAGGCTTTCAGAAAAAAATAAAAACTGGTCCAAAACAGAAATATTAGTTAACATTGCTTGATGGTACGTTATCTTACCTAGTGTCTTCGGCAGATAGTGACGATGTTCGCCAAAAGCAGTATAATGGGTCCTGCATCAAGAGTGGCAAGATGAGCCGGGTCCAGGATCACGGCCATCAGAGCTGTGGCCGAAGCAATTATATCGCCAAACCTTGCTTGTGCCTCTGTCAAAAATGGAGAGAAGTTTTGTTGAAATTATGTCCGGCAGCCACACTAATAATAAAGTGGGACAACACTAGTCTGGTTGCAACCACACTAATAACGCCCTCCGTCACTGACAGACATAGCATGAAAATCACTGTTAATCGAGTTATGTCCGGAGCTGAGTACAGTACATAAATAAGGGATAATGTATGGCTGAGTGGTCATTGTTTATAGATAAATAACCAACAGGCTGATTAACCACTGACGCGAAGCAGAGGTGGTGAATCAGGTAGTTAATCTATTTACAATTATTACTGACCTTCCGCAACCTCCGCGGCTGTTATAGCCTGTGCCATTAGACCCAAGCCGGTTAACATCTGTGCACGGAAGTTGCCTTGCACTGGCAGACCCAGCACCACACCTACGACGTGATCCCAGCCAAGTCCCCCATTCTGTTATGTTAACAAAGGTGGTGCACTATACCAGCTGCAAGGAAACAAAATCAAGTAGGCACTATTTTACATTTGCATTTTTTTTCCAAAAGAGAACAACCACTCTGTCCATCTCCGGGCTAGCAGATCTTCATGCTCCGCCGGCAAGAGCCCATGACAGTGCCTCTAAAGAAAAGGTGTGACCAGACTTAATTCTCCCATTAAACAAGCATATACCATCACCTTCTTAAAACAATTGTCCCAAGTCATTTTTTTTAGGAAAGGCTTTCAGAAAAAAATAACTGGTCCAAAACAGAAATATTAGTCAACATTGCTTGATGGTACGTTCTTACCTAGTTGTGGTTTTGGCAGATTGTGATGATGTTGGTCAACGCGTTGGTCATTGCGGCATCATTCAGGTTCTGCACGTTCAGCTGCGCCAGTGCATGGGCCCTAGTACCAATAACGGCAAAACTTCCGTCCACTGTCAAAAATGGAGAGATGTTTTGTTGAAATTATGTCCGGCAGCCACACTAATAATAAAGTGGGACAACACTAGTCTGGTTGCAACCACACTAATAACGCGCCCTCTGTCACTGACAGACATAGCATGAAAATCACTGTTAATCGAGTTATGTCCGGAGCTGAGTACAGTACATAAATAAGGGATAATGTATGGCTGAGTGGTCATTGTTTATAGATAAATAACCAACAGGCTGATTAACCACTGACGCGAAACAGAGGTGGTGAATCAGGTAGTTAATCTATTTACAATTATTACTGACCTTCCGCAACCTCCGCGGCTGTTATAGCCTGTGCCATTAGACCCAAGCCGGTTAACATCTGTGCACGGAAGTTGCCTTGCACTGGCAGACCCAGCACCACACCTACGACGTGATCCCTGTTGACCTTGATTTGAGCCAAGTCGCCCATTCTGTTATGTTAACAAAGGTGGTGCACTATACCAGCTGCAAGGAAACAAAATCAAGTAGGCACTATTTTACATTTGCATTTTTATTTTTTTCCAAAAGAGAACCGCTCTGTCCATCTCCGGGCTAGCAGATCTTCATGCTCCGCCGGCAAGAGCCCATGACAGTGCCTCTAAAGAAAAGGTGTGACCAGACTTAATTCTCCCATTAAACAAGCATATACCATCACCTTCTTAAAACAATTGTCCCAAGTCATTTTTTTAGGAAAGGCTTTCAGAAAAAAAAAAAACTGGTCCAAAACAGAAATATTAGTCAACATTGCTTGATGGTACGTTATCTTACCTAGTTGTGGTTTTGGCAGATTGTGATGATGTTGGTCAACGCGTTGGTCATTGCGGCATCATTCAGGTTCTGCACGTTCAGCTGCGCCAGTGCATGGGCCCTAGTACCAATAACGGCAAAACTTCCGTCCACTGTCAAAAATGGAGAGATGTTTTGTTGAAATTATGTCCGGCAGCCACACTAATAATAAAGTGGGACAACACTAGTCTGGTTGCAACCACACTAATAACGCCCTCTGTCACTGACAGACATAGCATGAAAATCACTGTTAATCGAGTATCGAGTTATGTCCGGAGCTGAGTACAGTACATAAACTAGAAAAAGTGCCCTTCTGGGCACAGGTCTCCACCAGGAGGATAGGACTGTGTGAGATGTTTAGGAGTAATATAAACATGTTTGCCTTTGATGGCAATTGGATGATTTGAGGCATTTTGTTCCAAAAATGTGTTTTGCAAAAATCAACCTGTTGGTGGCGCTATAACAGGCCAATGTGAAAAGGGTGGGATATATTCCTCAGCCCAGTAAGAAAATGTGTGAAAGATTTCACGTAAATTGCATGCTGCGTTCATGATTTGAGGCTTTTGTTCAAAACGGGGCAATCTTGCAAACTGTGAAAGCTAATTATAGCCAATTATGATGGAATATGAAATATCGGACAGATCCGACTTGAGCACATGACCATAGAGATACTGTGTAACGATTTGTGAGATTTTTGGACAGAATCTGGAGGAGTAATATCAAAAAATGTGTTTTACAAAAGTCGGCCTCCTGGTGGCGCTATAAAAGGCAGATGCGGAAAATGCAGGTCAAAGGTTTGTCCTTGGCCTCTAGGGAGTGTGCATGCAACGTTTCACGCAGATCGGTGCAGTTTTAGGTAAAACATGTGAAAAGCTGCCTCATGGTGGCGCTATAACAGGCCGTTCTGGAAAATGCGGGGCAGAGGTTCATCGTTGGCATCCAGGGAGTGTGTGTGCAAAGTTTGGCATCGACCGGGTTAACGGTGCCAGAGATTAGCTGTACACAGACGGACGGAAGGAAGGACGGAAGGAAGGACGGACGGACACACACACACACGGACGGAGTGCAAAACATACTCTCTCCCCATGCCTTCGGCCTGGTGGAGACAATAAGGGATAATGTATGGCTGAGTGGTCATTGTTTATAGATAAATAACCAACAGGCTGATTAACCACTGACGCGAAGCAGAGGTGGTGAATCAGGTAGTTAATCTATTTACAATTATTACTGACCTTCCGCAACCTCCGCGGCTGTTATAGCCTGTGCCATTAGACCCAAGCCGGTTAACATCTGTGCACGGAAGTTGCCTTGCACTGGCAGACCCAGCACCACACCTACGACGTGATCCCTGTTGACCTTGATTTGAGCCAAGTCCCCCATTCTGTTATGTTAACAAAGGTGGTGCACTATACCAGCTGCAAGGAAACAAAATCAAGTAGGCACTATTTTACATTTGCATTTAATTTTTTTTCCAAAAGAGAACAACCGCTCTGTCCATCTCCGGGCCAGCAGTTCTTCATGCTCCGCCGGCAAGAGCCCATGACAGTGCCTCTAAAGAAAGGGTGTGACCAGACTTAATTCTCCCATTAAACAAGCATATACCATCACCTTCTTAAAACAATTGTCCCAAGTCATTTTTTTAGGAAAGGCTTTCAGAAAAAAAAAAAACTGGTCCAAAACAGAAATATTAGTCAACATTGCTTGATGGTACGTTATCTTACCTAGTTGTGGTTTTGGCAGATTGTGATGATGTTGGTCAACGCGTTGGTCATTGCGGCATCATTCAGGTTCTGCACGTTCAGCTGCGCCAGTGCATGGGCCCTAGTACCAATAACGGCAAAACTTCCGTCCACTGTCAAAAATGGAGAGATGTTTTGTTGAAATTATGTCCGGCAGCCACACTAATAATAAAGTGGGACAACACTAGTCTGGTTGCAACCACACTAATAACGCCCTCTGTCACTGACAGACATAGCATGAAAATCACTGTTAATCGAGTTATGTCCGGAGCTGAGTACAGTACATAAATAAGGGATAATGTATGGCTGAGTGGTCATTGTTTATAGATAAATAACCAACAGGCTGATTAACCACTGACGCGAAGCAGAGGTGGTGAATCAGGTAGTTAATCTATTTACAATTATTACTGACCTTCCGCAACCTCCGCGGCTGTTATAGCCTGTGCCATTAGACCCAAGCCGGTTAACATCTGTGCACGGAAGTTGCCTTGCACTGGCAGACCCAGCACCACACCTACGACGTGATCCCTGTTGACCTTGATTTGAGCCAAGTCCCCCATTCTGTTATGTTAACAAAGGTGGTGCACTATACCAGCTGCAAGGAAACAAAATCAAGTAGGCACTATTTTACATTTGCATTTTTATTTTTTTCCAAAAGAGAACAACCGCTCTGTCCATCTCCAGGCTAGCAGATCTTCATGCTCCGCCGGCAAGAGCCCATGACAGTGCCTCTAAAGAAAAGGTGTGACCAGACTTAATTCTCCCATTAAACAAGCATATACCATCACCTTCTTAAAACAATTGTCCCAAGTCATTTTTTTAGGAAAGGCTTTCAGAAAAAAAAAAAACTGGTCCAAAACAGAAATATTAGTCAACATTGCTTGATGGTACGTTATCTTACCTAGTTGTGGTTTTGGCAGATTGTGATGATGTTGGTCAACGCGTTGGTCATTGCGGCATCATTCAGGTTCTGCACGTTCAGCTGCGCCAGTGCATGGGCCCTAGTACCAATAACGGCAAAACTTCCGTCCACTGTCAAAAATGGAGAGATGTTTTGTTGAAATTATGTCCGGCAGCCACACTAATAATAAAGTGGGACAACACTAGTCTGGTTGCAACCACACTAATAACGCCCTCTGTCACTGACAGACATAGCATGAAAATCACTGTTAATCGAGTTATGTCCGGAGCTGAGTACAGTACATAAATAAGGGATAATGTATGGCTGAGTGGTCATTGTTTATAGATAAATAACCAACAGGCTGATTAACCACTGACGCGAAGCAGAGGTGGTGAATCAGGTAGTTAATCTATTTACAATTATTACTGACCTTCCGCAACCTCCGCAGCTGTTATAGCCTGTGCCATTAGACCCAAGCCGGTTACATCTGTGCACGGAAGTTGCCTTGCACTGGCAGACCCAGCACCACACCTACGACGTGATCCCTGTTGACCTTGATTTGAGCCAAGTCCCCCATTCTGTTATGTTAACAAAGGTGGTGCACTATACCAGCTGCAAGGAAACAAAATCAAGTAGGCACTATTTTACATTTGCATTTTTATTTTTTTCCAAAAGAGAACAACCGCTCTGTCCATCTCCAGGCTAGCAGATCTTCATGCTCCGCCGGCAAGAGCCCATGACAGTGCCTCTAAAGAAAAGGTGTGACCAGACTTAATTCTCCCATTAAACAAGCATATACCATCACCTTCTTAAAACAATTGTCCCAAGTCATTTTTTTAGGAAAGGCTTTCAGAAAAAAAAAAATGGTCCAAAACAGAAATATTAGTCAACATTGCTTGATGGTACGTTATCTTACCTAGTTGTGGTTTTGGCAGATTGTGATGATGTTGGTCAACGCGTTGGTCATTGCGGCATCATTCAGGTTCTGCACGTTCAGCTGCGCCAGTGCATGGGCCCTAGTACCAATAACGGCAAAACTTCCGTCCACTGTCAAAAATGGAGAGATGTTTTGTTGAAATTATGTCCGGCAGCCACACTAATAATAAAGTGGGACAACACTAGTCTGGTTGCAACCACACTAATAACGCCCTCTCTGTCACTGACAGACATAGCATGAAAATCACTGTTAATCGAGTTATGTCCGGAGCTGAGTACAGTACATAAATAAGGGATAATGTATGGCTGAGTGTTTATAGATAAATAACCAACAGGCTGATTAACCACTGACGCGAAGCAGAGGTGGTGAATCAGGTAGTTAATCTATTTACAATTATTACTGACCTTCCGCAACCTCCGCGGCTGTTATAGCCTGTGCCATTAGACCCAAGCCGGTTAACATCGGTGCACGGAAGTTGCCTTGCACTGGCAGACCCAGCACCACACCTACGACGTGATCCCTGTTGACCTTGATTTGAGCCAAGTCCCCCATTCTGTTATGTTAACAAAGGTGGTGCACTATACCAGCTGCAAGGAAACAAAATCAAGTAGGCACTATTTTACATTTGCATTTTTTTCCAAAAGAGAACAACCACTCTGTCCATCTCCGGGCTAGCAGATCTTCATGCTCCGCCGGCAAGAGCCCATGACAGTGCCTCTAAAGAAAAGGTGTGACCAGACTTAATTCTCCCATTAAACAAGCATATACCATCACCTTCTTAAAACAATTGTCCCAAGTCATTTTTTTAGGAAAGGCTTTCAGAAAAAATAAAAACGGTCCAAAACAGAAATATTAGTCAACATTGCTTGATGGTACGTTATCTTACCTAGTGTCTTCGGCAGATAGTGTCGATGTTCGTCAAAAGCACTTGAATGGGACCTGCAACTACTGCACCACCAATAGTGGCAAGATGAGCCGGGTTCTGGATCACGGCCATCAGAGCTGTGGCCGAAGCAAGAATATTGCCAAAACTTGCTTGTGCCTCTGTCAAAAATGGAGAAGTTTTGTTGAAATTATGTCCGGCAGCCACACTAATAACTAGAAAAAGTGCCCTTCTGGGCACAGGTCTCCACCAGGGCAGGTCAGGTTGTGGCCTCCTGGTGGCGCTATAATAGGCCAATGTGAAAAGGGTGCAATTTCTTCATACGCCTTTGATGGTAATTGGATGATTTGAGGCATTTTGTTCCAAAAATGTGTTTTGCAAAAATCAACCTGTTGGTGGCGCTATAACAGGCCAATGTGAAAAGGGTGGGATATATTCCTCAGCCTAGTAAGAAAATGTGTGAAAGATTTCACGTAAATTGCATGCTGCGTTGATGATTTGAGGCTTTTGTTCAAAACGGGGCAATCTTGCAAACTGTGAAAGCCAATTATAGCCAATTAGGATGGAATATGAAATATCGGACAGATCCGACTTGAGCACATGACCACTCTGGAGGAGTAATATCAAAAAATTTGTTTTACAAAAGTCGGCCTCCTGGTGGCGCTATAAAAGGCAGATGCGGAAAATGCAGGTCAAAGGTTTGTCCTTAGCCTCTAGGGAGTGTGCATGCAACGGTTCACGCAGATCGGTGCAGTTTTAGGTAAAACATGTGAAAAGCTGCCTCATGGTGGCGCTATAACAGGCCGTTCTGGAAAATGTGGGGCAGAGGTTCATCGTTGGCATCCAGGGAGTGTGTGTGCAAAGTTTGGCATCGACCGGGTTAACGGTGCCGGAGATTAGCTGGTAACGGACGGACGGAAGGACGGACGGACACACACACGGACGGAGTGCAAAACATACTCTCTCCCCATGCCTTCGGCCTGGTGGAGACAATAAAGTGGGACAACACTAGTCTGGTTGCAACCACACTAATAACGCCCTCTGTCACTGACAGACATAGCATGAAAATCACTGTTAATCGAGTTATGTCCGGAGCTGAGTACAGTACATAAACTAGAAAAAGTGCCCTTCTGGGCACAGGTCTCCACCAGGAGGATAGGACTGTGTGAGATGTTTGGCAAAATGTTTAGGAGTAATATAAACATGTTTGCCTTTGATGGCAATTGGATGATTTGAGGCATTGTTCCAAAAATGTGTTTTGCAAAAATCAACCTGTTGGTGGCGCTATAACAGGCCAATGTGAAAAGGGTGGGATATATTCCTCAGCCTAGTAAGAAAATGTGTGAAAGATTTCACGTAAATTGCATGCTGCGTTCATGATTTGAGGCTTTTGTTCAAAACGGGGCAATCTTGCAAACTGTGAAAGCCAATTATAGCCAATTAGGATGGAATATGAAATATCGGACAGATCCGACTTGAGCACATGACCATAGAGATACTGTGTAACGATTTGTGAGATTTTTGGACAGAATCTGGAGGAGTAATATCAAAAAAATGTGTTTTACAAAAGTCGGCCTCCTGGTGGCGCTATAAAAGGCAGATGCGGAAAATGCAGGTCAAAGGTTTGTCCTTGGCCTCTAGGGAGTGTGCATGCAACATTTCACGCAGATCGGTGCAGTTTTAGGTAAAAAATTAGAAAAGCTGCCTCATGGTGGCGCTATAACAGGCCGTTCTGGAAAATGCGGGGCAGAGGTTCATCGTTGGCATCCAGGGAGTGTGTGTGCAAAGTTTGGCATCGACCGGGTTAACGGTGCCGGAGATTAGCTGGTAACGGACGGACGGAAGGACGGACGGACGGACGGACACACGGACGGACGGACGGACACACACACGGACGGAGTGCAAAACATACTCTCTCCCCATGCCTTCGGCCTGGTGGAGACAATAAGGGATAATGTATGGCTGAGTGGTCATTGGTTATATATAAATAACCAACAGGCTGATTAACCACCGACGCGAAGCAGAGGTGGTGAATCAGGTAGGTAGTTAATCTATTTACAAGTATTACTGACCTCCATCAGCCTCCGCTTCTGTTATTACGTCTGTTATATTCTGTAAGTGTGTTCCCATCTGATCACGGATGGAATGCGGCAGCTGTTTCACCAGACCCACAGCATTGTTGTTATGGACGTTGATGTCCGCCAAGTCCTGCATTCTGTTGGTGAAAATTTGTGGAAATTATTTTTTTAATGTACATGACTTATTAACACCACTTTCTTTATTATATATGTGACCAGATGGACACTGATGGTACTTTTGGAATAAGAACCAAGTTCATAGACTAAGACTACGCCACTCTCAATGGGTGAGAGACCCGTATTCAGTATTTACTCTTGTAACCAAAATCCCCGTGCAAGGTACTTTATAGACGGACAGAGGCTTTTCTGTGTACAATCACTAGATCAACTTTATTCACAATTTCACATAATACAGATAGCAAAACCTTCATAAGTGTTGTATTTAAATTACTTGACCGGAGGGACAATATAGCACTTCTCATAAACACAGCAAACTGTTAAGAGAATAAGATATAAATCACTGCAAACTGCTACGAGAATAAGATATAAATCACTGCAAACTATCATGGCACTGCGGCTTATGTTGCGCACAAACACTTGCTGTTAGTCAAAAGGTAAAAGCACACTAGAAGTGGGGAAGGGGGGTAACAACGGTCATTCAGTAAAATATACAGTACAGGAGGTTTCTTTCAATAAGGTTATATAAAATACTAGAGGCACTGTAGAGCATGGAAACAATTAAAAGCAAAATAAAACTGAGGAAAAGAGCAATGGCTGTCTGCTGACCACTCTGTGTCACCAGTTCAGCCTGCAATGTACAACAGAGCAATTAGACACTGAGCACCCATCATAAGTACTCATTATAATATAAACATATACTGGCAAGCCTATCTTCCTACCTCCTAGGCCCAAGGCATAGGAGGTAGGATACCCAGCAGGCAGGATTCAGGCTAGCCAGGTCTGGATCCGTTCTGACATTGTTCTACCATGAAATACAGAAACAATATTAATTCCCCATCATAATAAATATGTGAATTAAAAGTATGACATAAGGTGGTTGCATGCCAAAGTCCACATTGAAGTGTGAGACTCATACCTGTGTTGTGTTAAATAGTGTGTGTGGACACTGGGTCCAAGTTAGCCCAAACATTTAGACTCTCGTAGAGCCTAAACGTTTGGGCTAGGTCCAAGTGTAGTCTGCTCTGTACAGCCTAGCCCCACAACAGCACCAACAGTTTCTAGAAGCCTCAAGCACAACAACAATAAGTATCTACAACTCTAAATCATACTAAATGCAACAGACTACAATGTGTAAGCCTTTGTTGTAACATACCTTGGTAAATTGATTTACACGGACGCGACGGGTGCTGCTGGGCACTGACGCTACATGCACACGACAGAACGAGAACAAACGTGAGCTTCATTGATCTCACGGGAGTTTAATATAGAGGCTCTGTCAAGCTACCGCTCTGCTCTGGGCAGGCAGCTCCCAGGTCCTAATGTCCCACCTGTCACATATAAGCCACTTTCAAGCCATTTTCACTCAAAATGTCTATTAGGCCGTGAGCCAGGACCCCAAATCTGGGGTCATCTGTACCGATGGGGTGAATAAGTCTCATAGTGATTTTTGGGAAGGTATACATCCCTAGTGCTAGGAAAAATGTGATAGCATTGCATCTGTGGTAGCTTTCTGTGTGTTATCACTCCATTTATAACCACATGTCAAAACACAATTTTCAAAATCCGAATGGAGCATTCTACTTCAAACTGATGGTTCTCTCCTATTATTGATCATATATCTTTGAAGAATGGTTGGGATACAGCTCAGACTATATATTTCTCTGAAAAGTTGTTAAAATTAGCACATCTAGAAATGTTATCTATTACAGGAGAGACAACATATAGGGACTATATATTACATGAGACGTACTTCTGTTTTCATGAAAGATGCAGCACAAAGGTTCCCTCTGTAAATAACTGTAAATATTTAAAACCATCTTAGAACATAAATTCTAATGAAATGTTTTATGAAATTCAATGTGTACAGTGTAAGTAATGCATAAGATAACTTTCCGTTCACCATTACATCACCTTTTAGTCCATTTGACACTTCTATCTGTTCAATACCAAACCTAATAATACTGTTTCATATTACGTTTTTGTTGTTGATTTGTATTTGGGGACAATTTTAGCTTGGTTGCCCAAACTTTGGTAATTGGCATAATCAAAAAAGGCCTTTATATCAGGTCACTCTCACATGTTAAAGGTCTGGTCAATGAAACAGAGACAATACTTATACATTTGTAATAATAGCATAAGAAAATATGATAATATGTATCTTTTGCAACTACATTCAATATCTGTAAGCTTCAACTCATAATCAGGAACATAAAATCAACCCACCACATCCCCCTAGCCCTCCTGATTGGCAGCAATATCTTACCCAAATCCTGATCTACCTCATCGTCAAAAGTATATCCTCTTTATTATCAACATCACTTCTCATTTGTAGCTTCAACATCTCGTCAGGTCACCCTTAGCAAAATGTGGATCTCCCATCCAAATTGTGTGACATAACCTGAACTTTCAAATTGAGCTTGGTGGTCTGCCACATTCCACTTGTATATGAGTACAACTGTCGTGGTACAACAGGAGCAACAGATTGTTACATTGTGACACCCAACTCACCCAGCACATCAGGGTAGTCTGGGAAGTTCCCTGCCAGCAAAGTATTTTGTGCTCTGATCTTGCCTTTGCACATGGATATGAGGTTGCACAGGACTGTCCCATTGAAGGTCGTTAATGTCAAGGCAATTATGTTTATGCACTGTCAAATAGGTCTACATCTATTCTATGGTAACATATAGCTGTATAGTCATATTATCCTGCTCATTACTGTGCACAAATGTATACATCTTTGTGTTTGAGCACAAATGCATTTTGAGAACCCCCACATTTTCAGTAAAGCGTGCATGCTGTGCGGCCCCCACACACCATCATTCTACAGTTCAATCTAGTTGAATACCCCTGCTGTAGGTTACAACAACAAACAGCTGCATATCAATGGTAAGGTGAATACTGTGCATGTCAACCAGTGACCATACTGTATCTGCTGCATGCTTGGACACACCTGCTTATGAGACAGACATTGACCTGACCTTTAGCACATAAGATTGACCTACTTATAAGAAATTGATTTTATGTGACAGTTATTCTGTTCATTTTGTAATTGTATTGTTTTTACATAATGCAGTACAATAGAACATCACTTTGGGTGTGGTATGGACACCATTTTGGATTTGGCAATACATAATTAACTAGTGATGGGAGATTAATCGGCAAACACATCGGTATCGGACGATTTAAGTTGTTTTTAGATTAATCGGCATCGGTTTGATTAATCAGACCGATTACGTTTTTCAATAAACTTTTCCCTACTCCTTTTTCGAACATAGTAACTGCAAGAGTGAGGTCTAGCCAACACCAACTCGGGATTCCTGGATCGCTGCCCTCCACAATGTCCTATCCAACATCAGGTTATTGAGCTCTGCAGTGTTGTTAGCCAAGCTGTCGCGCCGCAGCACGTCTACATAGGTGGTACGCTTCTTTCCCCCCCTTGGCTTTGCCCTGGGTTTGGCTCCCATAGTCAATTTACTTGCCTCAAGTTCTGGGTACCTGACGCAGTGCCCTGCCAGCCTCATCCTGCTCTCTCTGACTTTGTCCGTGACCCGTGGTAGGTCCCCATAGAGGTCCACATTTCTGATGTGACACCTAGTGCCATTTGTAGCATTCTTGTGTAGACTCCATCCAGGGATTTTTCCTGTTGTACTGTGAGGGTCCATGTCTCGACAGTATCTATGAACAGCCGCCTCTTAAGGTCTTCTCCCATGTCTGATTTCCACACTCTCCTCATCCCGTGCAAGGCTTTGCAGGCAAGTGCTCTCCGAACCTTCAGATCCTTTTCAGTTGAGGCAGTCCAGGCCCCGAGGTACTTGAAGTCCTCGACTCGCTCGAGCACCGTCCCCTCTGCAGTGGCAATGGGTTTGTCCTCTGTGTTGACTGTCATTACCTTTGTTTTCTTGGTATTGAACTTGAGGCCGAACTTGGACCTTGGCTCGAGTCTGGCTGTAGCTTGACTCTATCATCTGGACCAACTTTTCTGGAACTCCGTAGGCACGTAGAATACTCATGAGTTTCCCCCGGTGGATGGTGTCGAAAGCCTTTTGGAAGTCAATGAATGTGATCACCGCTGACAGGTTGCGCTCCCATACCCCTTCCAATATCCTCCTCAGTGCCAGTATCTGCCCGACTTTCGAACATAAACATAAGTTAAGGATTATGAAAGATCATTATTATTATTATTTTTGGACGTTTATTTCCTTTGTCTTTTCTCATTTATATTTTAACATGTTTGGAATAAATAAAAAAATTAAAAAAAAAAAATTAAATAAATTAATTAATCGGTCTGTCTTTACAGATAAACAAGCCCAAAGTAACAGTTTGAACAGATCTACAAGCTCACAATATTATAAAGGTATTTAAGTTAGATGTGACTTGCCTAAGCCTGCAGTGCAGACACCCTGTTACATGTATTTTTCAGAATAGACAAAATTATAATCTTTCAATACAGAATGAGATCGACATTGGTAATATTGGTTATCGGCCATAACAGCAATTAATTATATCGGATATCGATATCGGCCAAAATGTCTCATCGGCACATCCCTATAATTAACTGATCACTTTCACTGATTCAGCCACATTCCTTTAGTCCTAAACCCCCAAATAATGATGAATTAGTATTAGTTATAGCCATTTTAAGCTCCTGGCAGCCATATTGGACGCCATCTTGAAAATGACGCCTTTCCAGAACATATATTTTCCTATATTTTCAGTATATTCTTAAGCATGCCTAGAGGTACCAGAACCAATTGGAAAAGCCTTTTCTATCATTTTTGGGGGGTGTATTACTAATTTTTTTTTTCATATTGATCCATGCAATTTTCGCCTAGTGTTATAAAATAAAATGCATGATAGCACTCATAAAGCTACCACGGGTGCAATGCTATCACATATTTTCTAACTCTAGACATGTATACCTTCACAAAAATCACTATGAGCCTTATTCGGCCAGATGGTACAGACCAACCCCCCTGGCTCACGGACTATATCGGTCATCTGCAATTTACCCAATTCGGAGAAACCGATCTTTTAAACTAGCTGCTACAGACCGTTTTATTTTTGCTAATCTAATGTGCAATATATCACAGATTAGGCTACTAGTTCTTGACTTGCATTGTGTAATATATGTATGGTAGTCAGGAGTATACTACTAGTAAAATGATGTAATTAAATATATATAAATATAACCAATAGAATTAATGTAGCTCGAATTAATGGAATGAGAAGGATAAAAAGGTAGAGGAATGGAGTTAATCAATGTGGAATAGTTTATTGATGCTTATTTATTTAAATTGTGATAACCGCTAGCTATTTTGGAGCGCTGGTGGTCTCGGACAGACAGGGAACGCGATCCAAGTTATGCCCGGGCAGAAGGGATCATGACTAATTCACACAGAGGAAGCTAAAAGCAAGAAGCTGCTTCTAGCTTCCATGTTATCTCTATGCATACTAGTTTTCATTTTGAAGCTTGGAATCAATATCTTTTAGCACGCTTTTCCCCCTCAAAACGTATCTTTGACGCAGCTTCTTCTGGCTTTTAGCTTTTAATATCAAAATAATAAAGTAAGCCAGCCCAAGATTTAGACTCGTAGGGTTTTTTTCGATTCTGACGATATCACTCTCTCAGAATCGAAAAAATATATTTATTTACAGTTTGCAGAATTACAGTACATTTCAAGTAGGCCTACAACTCAATACAAAAACACAAATACAGTGAGTGGACGACACACCATAAACTCATAAAGCATTACACTTGTTTAAGTGTAAAACGCTACGAGTCTAAATCTTGGGCTAAAAGTACTTGGAATTCCGTTTTATTATCCGCCTCCCGCCTGTGGAAGATCTGAAACATCGGTGTCTTTAATGTAATTTAATCCATTAAAACGAATATACGTTTTGCTGTTAGACAGCATCAACAGCAAACTACGATCTTTGAGACCTTATCAAGGTCTAAACTTTGATAACGCTATAAGAAAGTAGCCTAGAATGAGGTGGCTCAGAATTGCACACTTGCGGCCAGGGCGGACTCAAATGATCCGTATGGCGTCTCTAGCTAGCACCACGCGGTTTCTCCTCTCCCTCTCTCGCTCTCCCCCAGATGAACATAAACTGTGGATAGTGACTAATTGTTTGTGTGGACATGTTTACCGGTCGGGTCTTTTTTTCCGTTTTTTTAACCAACGCGCAACGAAATTTAAGCGATTGAAGCGGCTTGAATCAGATATTTATCTTATCATTACCTGTTTGTGGCTTGTCGTCTATACTCCAGTCCAAATCCAGCACGAAGAGGAAGTTCTGACTCTGAGCTAACGCTAGAGCGAGCTTCGCTGCCGTCGCAGTCCCGCCCCTTTCATGACGGACGGCGTCCGCGTCCGTCATGAAAGGGGCGGAACTGTGATCAGCGTATCTCATCTGTAACCAAATGGCTGCCTGCATGCCATATATTTACAACTGATAACTTTGATGCAGGCACTGTCAGGACTCAGTTTTTGGCGTTGGGTCCTACTACACAGGTAAATTAATAATTTGATTAACCACTAATAAAGAAACACAAATCCTCAGTGGATACTGCATATCCTATAGATTGTTTATGTATAATTTTCCAACAATGTACTGAATCTTAATCTCTTGATTGATTGACAGGTGCTTGTCCCTGCAGCACTGCGAGCCAGCCTATCCATAGGACTTTGCATCAACTGTACAGGTCAGGTATATGAATGTAATCACCCACCTAATGTTGATTCATTGAATACTTGATTAACATTTTGCAAATAGTACAGCGATATCGTTATACATTGAAGCTTAAAAGAAAATGAACACAAAAAAGCCTGGAAGGCTTGTTTCCATTGTAGTCCTATGTTTAAATTCACATTTAAACACAAAGCATGCAGGGAAAAAAGTGCATTTTTTGTTTAACTTTCTTGTTTACTTTAGTTGCCATTGTATCACTGGAAAGATTGTTCGTTAAATCTTAATCTAAACCATTTCCATGTCGATTATTATTGTTGCTCTCTTCAGATCATGGAATCTGCCGCAAATGCGCTTCCATGATGTAGAGCGACTTGTTTCTGCATTCTCACACACACCAGGTTCCAAACGGGAAAAAGGCTACAAGTATCTTTATTGAACAGTACCTGTTTGATTATGAAGATAAAGTGCTTGTCTTTTTATTATTATTTTTAGCTAAAATGTATGTATATATATATATATATATATATATATATATATATATATATATATTGTGGCGACTGGTACACATAACCCAGCAGACAGAATTGAATGCAAAATTATAATGGTGCGACAAATAATAATATTTCCTTTCTTTCTTTTCAGATGTCAGACCGGTTCATGCTTTTTCTTTTCCAGCAGGTGAAGCAGTGGAGTCGTCTTCGTCTTTGGACCTCGTCGCGGGACTTCAACGGTAGGTATATTTACTCAGGTAGGTGGTTTTAGCTGTAGGGATAGAGACAGGTGAGTAAAGGTCTAGGATAGGGTTTCTCTCTCCCCCTCTCGGGAGTCGGTAAGTATAAGAGTCAGCTGGTGAATAAACAGTTTCTCTCGTTCTATAGGAAGAGGAGGTATTAACGTAAGTATTTCTACTCAGCCTGGAGGTTATATATATATATATAAAATAGTGTTATGTTAAGTTGAAGGTGCTTCCCTGCATTGGCTGATCTGAGTTTGTAGGGTTCCATCAGACTTGCAAGATATGGGGGTGCCTATACCTTTGGTTGCTTTGAATGCCAGCATCAGAGTTTTGTACTCAGCGACCGGAAGCCAATGCAGCGGAGAAGGGGGAGGCATGCCATATCTCATTTTACAGGGTGAGTTGTCTAGTTAAATGTTTTAAATCTTCTCACATGTACCACTGTAGATATTTTGCCATCTATAAATAGCATGGTCAGTCATGAACAATCTTACCAATCCAGCTAAACTCCATTTTTTGGGGATAAAATTAGACATTCTAACGCACATTTTGATATATACATAGTCTTACCAGTACCTTGTCTATTCATGCATGTATCTCAAAAACATGTTATGAAGAAAAACAGTTTTGATAAAAACACATCCAAGGACATTGTTGGACATGACTTGGTGCCCATGATATGTATCAAAATATAGACTTGAATGTATACTGTATTATTTTAAAAAAAATTGGGTTCTTACCATCTACCGTTACAGAGTAAATCACAGTTGAAACTCACTTAGTCAAACCATAAACCTCAGAATAGTGTAAAAATAGCCATGACAGGTATCTCAAATTGGAAAAGCGTCTTATTTTTTATGACTACTAACATAATAAAATTATAATAAATATTACAGAAAATAAATAGGCCTACATACAAAACAGTTAGCCCAGTGTCCCCGGTGACGGTGTGTGTGTGTGTGTGTGTGTAAGCTAAATAAAAAAAACACCCTGAAATGAATGAATGAATCCGGTTCAGTATCGGAGAACTCCATCGCAGTCTTCACCATCCTCCTCCTCATCTGATGCCAGTTCTAAATATATAAAAAATAAATAAACATTTAGCTGTAGTCAGTGCAACTGCACGCTACCATTACATGGTGTTTTTACCCGGCTGCTAGCGATCAAATTATTTTATTGTGCAGTGTCTTTGTGGGCCGAGTCGTGGCATGCAATTCATTAACGTTAGAATGAAACACCAATGAGTGATCGCGGGTAATGTAGCTGCCCAGGGTATATCCAGCACCATTGCGTCGCCATCATCCAGCACCATTGGCTTGTGGCCCGGCCAATAGCCAGTACCATTTGTGCAGTGTTTGTACAGTGGGAAGAGGGGGGTATCATGCACCCCCCGGAAATATACTTCTAATCAGTGTTTTCTTATTGGAAAAGATGTGCTGAAAATGATGAGCTATGATAAAAAGTTGTCAAAATGTCCCACCTACCTCAAAACCCCCTTTTTGGTATATGGCTCTGGCGAAATTGTGTAAAGGCAAATATTAATTCACTAGAATTACATAAATAGACATGGAAGTCTGAAATTTGTCATGGAGTATCCTGACACATAGGGGTAAGTAGAAGAATAGGATTTGGGGGGTTGCTACCATTATACTTTTAAATATGTACCTACAATATCCCCAGAAAAACAAAAAAAGATGCTGTCCGCTTGACTAATAATATCAAAGATGGTTATTTTCCAACACATTATGGTGAAAATCACTGCCTCACTTGTATATAGAAAACTTCCCATATCCCTAAGCTTCAATTTAAGCCCAAGATAACCTTTCTATCTTGAAAATGACTCTTTCTGTAGCCAAAACTCTGAACTATACCTCAAATCTGTGAAAATTGTATATTCAGTCAGTATCAGCTATACATTTGGAATAAATTAATGATTAATGAAATTAATGACTCCACATTATGGAATATTTCTTACTTGAATAAGCTATGTTAAAAAGTTGGAAAAGTGTCAATACTGCACTTAAATGAACAAACTAGAAAGGTCGCAATTTAAAAAAATTGCAAAGTGTGGTTGCCGCAGTGGCTTACATATGCCCCTCCCACTAATATTGCCAGCCAATTACAATGTCACGTCGCCCCTGTGATCATGCGTAAATAATTCGGAGGGGATTTCTCCCCCAAAAATCATGTTTTTGCGACAAACGGTTACATTTCTCGCATTTGCGGCGCCCCCTATGGATGAAAATAGAATTGCTGGTACTTGGTTGATTGAACCACCTGCGACATGTGATTCAAATTTGGGATGGATTGGACATTCCGTTCGTGATTGATGGCATTTTTTGTGATATAGGCCCCTCCTACTAACTTCGGACGACGATTACGGCCGAACGATACGCACTACCAAAATTCTGCCGATGGTGTTTTAATCGGATAGGTCCAGAGATCATGTGTGCTGATTTTTGTGAGATTTGGACAAAATCTGTAGAAGGAGCAGCAAAAAGTGTGTTTTGGATAAAATTCAAAATGGCGGAAAATCTATCATGACGCAAATGGGCGTGGCCTATATGGGGAGATGCGTCATGATTCAAGGAATCCAGGGAACAAATAATCTTGATTTTACGACCTACGGTTCAAGAGTTATAAGCCAAAACGTAAAGTGGGCTGTTATAGCGCCACCATGAGGCCGACTGATAACATTATAAGTTGATTAATTTTAGTAATTATTATGAACCTACCCTCCAAGTTTTGTAACTATAGTGCTTACAGTCTCTGAGGAAAAAATACTTGAATGTGAGAAAATGCGAAAAAAAGCATTTTCCCATTCATGTCAATGGGAAATTCTATTCACTAATAAATTCATATCAATTAAACTATACAACATTTATCTTAAAAAAATACAAGCACTACCTTCCCGATGAAGCCGGTCAATTTGAGATATGGCTCAAGTGCGTACAGTCAAAACTGTGGGAGGAGTAGCACATCAAAAAAAAGACTAATCCAGGTAAATAATAACTAGAAAGGTCGCAATTTTAAAAAATTGCAAAGTGTGGTTGCCGCAGTGGCTTACATATGCCCCTCCCACTGATATTGCCAGCCAATTGCAATGTCGCGTCACCCCTGCGATCATGCGTAAGTAATTCGGAGGGGATTTATCCCCCCAAAAATCATGTTTTTGCGACAAACGGTTACATTTCTCGCATTTGCGGCGCCCCCTATGGATGAAAATAGAATTGCTTTTGGTACTTGGTTGATTGAACCACCCGCGACATGTGATTCAAATTTGGGATGGATTGGACATTTCGTTCGTGATTTATGGCATTTTTTGTAAAATAGGCCCCTCCTACTAACTTCGGACGACGATTACGGCCGAACGATACGCACTACCAAAATTCTGCCGATGGTGTTTTAATCGGAAAGGTCCAGAGATCATGTGTACCGATTTTTCAGAAATTTGGACAAAATATGTAGGAGGAGGAGCAAAAAGTGTGTTTTGGAGAAAATTCAAATTTGCAGGATTTTTTTTCCCTGACGAAAATGGGCGTGGCCTATATGTGGAAATGCATCATGACCCAAGGAATCCATGGAAAGTGAAATTTAGATTTTACGACTTACGGTTCAAGAGTCATAGGGAAAAACGTAAAGTGGGCTGTTATAGCGCCACCATGAGGCCGACTGATGTAATAATTCATTACATTAATTTTAATAATTATTATGAACCTCCCCTTCGAGTGTTGTAACTGTAGCACTTACGATCTACAATAAAAAAATACTTGAATGGTAGTCTTTGCATTTTCCTATTATAAATCAATGTTAAATACATAATTAACTAATAAATTAATATCAATTAAACTATACAAAATTTCTCTTAACAAAATACAAGCACACCATTCCCGATGAAGCCGGTCGATTTGACATATGGCTTGAGTGTGTGCCGCAAAAACTGTGGGAGGAGTAGTGTGTCAAAGTTTTGTTGTACAGGTACAATAAAACACTAGAAAGCAGTTCCTGTAGAAACTGCGTGGGCTCGCTAAAAACGCAATGTATAAAGTTATAGCTGTGTCTGTGGGACCACCCACCAAGTCTGAACACTGGTTTTTCATTTTTAAGTTTTCTTTTAAGTTTTTTTTTTAAGTTTAAAACAAAAAAAAGTTTAAAAAAAAAAAAGGTAAAAAAAAAAAAAGTTTAGAAAAAAAAGAAGTTAAAAAAAAAAAAGTTTTTAAAAAAAAAAGTTTAAAAAAAAAAAGTTTTTAAAAAAAAAAGTTTAAAAAAAAAAAGTTTTTAAAAAAAAAAGTTTACAAAAAAAAAGATAAAAAAAAAAAATTAAAAAAAAAAAAGTTTAAAAAAAAAAAGTTAAAAAAAAAAAGTTAAAAAAAAAAAAAAGTTTAAAAGAAATATATTTTTTAAGTTTATATTAGTGTTCCTATTGGTGGTGTAAGTCCATAAACAAATTTTCAGGACTGTATCATGCTGCAAACAAAAGTTAGAGCTGTGTAAAGGCCAGCCAATGGGAAGACAGAAGGGCGGGGCTTAAGCAATTAATTAAGTACAGCGTGCTCCTATTGGTGGTCTAAGCCCATGGAGCAAATTGCAAGACTGTAGCATGCTGCAAGCAAAAGACAGGGTTTTTGTGTGTGTGTGTGTGTGTGTGTGTGTGCGTGTGTGTGTGTGTGCGTGTGTGTGCGTGCGCGTGCACGTGCGTGTGCACGTGCGTGCGTGTGCATGCATGCGTGTGTCTGTGACTCTGTGTGTATGTGTAGAGCCTAATTGCACAAATAGCAGACCTACAAGCTGTGTGCGTGCGTGCGTGCGTGCGTGCGTGCTTGCGTATGCATGCGTGTGTCTGTGACTGCACAAATAGCAGACCTACAAGCTCACAAGGTTTCGCAGAGCAACTCATTGAGATCTTGTAACTCTAATGTCAGCCCTGTAATTAAGCCCTTATATGTCTCAGCTGTGGGAGAGTAAAACAGTGCTTCACTATGACTGGGAGATTTCAATGGGCCTGAATAGGGAAAAACCTATGCCCGAACAAATTGCTCTATCGCAAAAAGTAAAAGTCGAATGCAAATATTGTTTTCACTTTGAGTGGCCTGAGCCATTGAGGTACAACATGTGCGATGGTGGTGTTGGTACGATCGAAAATGTGGTTATAAGAGCGAGTTAAGAATTGTCTTCACGATACTTTCCTCGTAAGAATTATACAATGGAGGTCAATGGGCAGCTTGACTGTATTTGTGTCACTTAAAAGGCCGTAGTTCACATTCTGTATGTATCTGTGCTTTGGTGGTTACATTGTGTGAAAGAGGACATGTGTGGCTACAAAATGACCAAAGAACATCCGTGTAAAGTGAATATTTTGGCCAGGACGACAATTTGTTTGGTAGATTTCCGAGGGAAGCATTTCAGTTTCCACACTCTACTCAAGGAGGCCCCGCACTCTAAGGGGACACTGATTAGGCGAAACGGCCTGCGATTGAACTGCGATTTCAGAAAAACCGTGTAACATATTCGAATACGGTTTGAACCACGAAAAAGTCCACAGTCGTGTGAGCTAGCTAAAGTTTAAATCACGTTTCTACGACAAAGTATGCCAGAGTAATGAGGGTGCAAAAGTGAGGTGGATTTAGAGATTGCATCCCATACATTGTCTATGAGAGAAACATTTTATAAATAAAGTTAAATATTTTAAAAAGTATAAACTTTTTCAAAAAAACGTTTTCACCAATGAAAATTCAAAGATAGATGAACATTTTAAAGTTTGAATGGAGTTTCAAAGTGAAAGTATGACAGAGTAATAAGAGCACAAAAAAGTCAACTGTGAAAAATGGGACGTTTCTCCCATCGACTCTCATTATAAAGAATGTAAAAAAAAGTTTAAAAGTTTAAAAGTTAAAAAAGTATAAACAATTGTAAAAATAAAAATGCAAGCACACATAACTGCAAAGAGCTGAACAGTTTGAAGTTTGAACTAAATTTCTAGCATAAAGTGTGTGAAAGTAGTAGGAGTACGAAGAAAGTGGCGGAATAAAGAATAATAACTAGAAAAGCAGTTCCTGGTGAAACTGCGTGGGCTCGCCAAAAAACGCAATGTATGACGTAAGTAAAAGAAAAAAAAAAAAGTTACGTTTTTTTTTAAGTTTAAAAAAAAAAAAGTTTTTAAAAAAAAAGTTTAAAAAAAAAAAGTTTTTAAAAAAAAAAAAAGTTTAAAAAAAAAAGTTTTTAAAAAAAAAAGTTTAAAAAAAAAAAGTTTAAAAAAAAAAAGTTTAAAAAAAAAAAGTTTTTAAAAAAAAAAGTAAAAAAAAAAAAAGTTTAAAAAAAAATATTTTTTAAGTTTATATTAGAGTGTTCCTATTGGTGGTGTAAGTCCATAAACAAATTTTCAGGACTGTATCATGCTGCAAACAAAAGTTTGAGCTGTGTAAAGGCCAGCCAATGGGAAGACAGAAGGGCGGGGCTTAAGCAATTAATTAAGTACAGCGTGCTCCTATTGGTGGTCTAAGCCCATGGAGCAAATTGCAAGACTGTAGCATGCTGCAAGCAAAAGACAGGGTTTTTGTGTGTGTGTGTGTGTGTGTGTGTGTGTGTGTGTGCGTGTGTGTGTGTGTGTGTGTGTGTGTGTGTGTGTGTGTGTGTGCGTGCGTGCGTGTGCACGTGCGTGCACGTGCGTGTGCGTGTGCTCTGTGTGTAGAGCCTAATTGCACAAATAGCAAATCTACAAGCTGCGTGCGTGCGTGCGTGCGTGAGTATGCATGCGTGTGTCTGTGACTGCACAAATAGCAGACTTACAAGCTCACAAGGTTTCGCAGAGCAACTCATTGAGATCTTGTAACTCTAATGTCAGCCCTGTAATTAAGCCCTTATATGTCTCAGCTGTGGGAGAGTAAAACAGTGCTTCACTATGACTGGGAGATTTCAATGGGCCTGAATAGGGAAAAACCTATGCCCGAACAAATTGCTCTATCGCAAAAAGTAAAAGTCGAATGCAAATATTTGTTTCACTTTGAGTGGCCTGAGACATTGAGGTACAACATGTGCGATGGTGGTGTTGGTACGATCGAAAATGTGGTTATAAGAGCGAGTTAAGAATTGTCTTCACGATACTTTCCTCGTAAGAATTATACAATGGAGGTCAATGGGCAGCTTGACTGTATTTGTGTCACTTAAAAGGCCGTAGTTCACATTCTGTATGTATCTGTGCTTTGGTGGTTACATTGTGTGAAAGAGGACATGTGTGGCTACAAAATGACCAAAGAACATCCGTGTAAAGTGAATATTTTGGCCAGGACGACAATTTGTTTGGTAGATTTCCGAGGGAAGCATTTCAGTTTCCACACTCTACTCAAGGAGGCCCCGCACTCTAAGGGGACACTGATTAGGCGAAACGGCCTGCGATTGAACTGCGATTTCGGTAAAACCGTGTAACATATTCGAATACGGTTTGAACCACGAAAAAGTCCACAGCCGTGTGAGCTAGCTAAAGTTTAAATCACGTTTCTACGACAAAGTATGCCAGAGTAATGAGGCTGCAAAAGTGAGGTGGATTTAGAGATTGCATCCCATACATTGTCTATGAGAGAAACATTTTATAAATAAAGTTAAATATTTTAAAAAGTATAAACTTTTTCAAAAAAACTTTTTCACCAATGAAAATTCAAAGATTGATGAACATTTTAAAGTTTGAATGGAGTTTCAAAGTGAAAGTATGACAGAGTAATAAGAGCACAAAAAAGTCAACTGTGAAAAATGGGACGTTTCTCCCATCGACTCTCATTATAAAGAATGTAAAAAAAAGTTTAAAAGTTAAAAAAGTATAAACATTTGTAAAAATCTAAATGCAAGCATAAATAACTGCAAAGAGCTGAACAGTTTGAAGTTTGAACTAAATTTCTAGCATAAAGTGTGTGAAAGTAGTAGGAGGACGAAAAAAGGGCGGAAATTGGAATAAATATAAACTGGCAATAACTAGTGTGTGCTCGCTGTTGCGAGCCCACAAATATAAACTGGCAACTAGAAAAGCAGTTCCTGGTGAAACTGCGTGGGCTCGCCAAAAAACGCAATGTATGACGTAAGTAAAAAAAAAAAAAAAAAGTTAAGTTTTTTTAAGTTTTAAAAACAAAAAGTAAAAAAAAAAAGTTAAAAAAAAAAAAGTTTAGAAAAAAAAGAAGTTTTTAAAAAAAAAAGTTTTAAAAAAAAAAAGTAAAAAAAAAAAAAGTTAAAAAAAAAAAAAGGTTTTTAAAAAAAAAAGTTTAAGAAAAAAAGTTAAAAAAAAAAAAGTAAAAAAAAAAAAGTAAAAAAAAAAAAAAGTTTAAAAAAAATATATTTTTTAAGTTTATATTAGTGTTCCTATTGGTGGTGTAAGTCCATAAACAAATTTTCAGGACTGTATCATGCTGCAAACAAAAGTTAGAGCTGTGTAAAGGCCAGCCAATGGGAAGACAGAAGGGCGGGGCTTAAGCAATTAATTAAGTACAGCGTGCTCCTATTGGTGGTCTAAGCCCATGGAGCAAATTGCAAGACTGTAGCATGCTGCAAGCAAAAGACAGGGTTTTTGTGTGTGTGTGTGTGTGTGTGCGTGTGTGCGTGTGCGTGTGTGTGCGTGCGCGTGCACGTGCGTGTGCACGTGCGTGCGTGTGCATGCATGCGTGTGTCTGTGACTCTGTGTGTATGTGTAGAGCCTAATTGCACAAATAGCAGACCTACAAGCTGTGTGCGTGCGTGCGTGCGTGCGTGCTTGCATATGCATGCGTGTGTCTGTGACTGCACAAATAGCAGACCTACAAGCTCACAAGGTTTCGCAGAGCAACTCATTGAGATCTTGTAACTCTAATGTCAGCCCTGTAATTAAGCCCTTATATGTCTCAGCTGTGGGAGAGTAAAACAGTGCTTCACTATGACTGGGAGATTTCAATGGGCCTGAATAGGGAAAAACCTATGCCCGAACAAATTGCTCTATCGCAAAAAGTAAAAGTCGAATGCAAATATTGTTTTCACTTTGAGTGGCCTGAGCCATTGAGGTACAACATGTGCGATGGTGGTGTTGGTACGATCGAAAATGTGGTTATAAGAGCGAGTTAAGAATTGTCTTCACGATACTTTCCTCGTAAGAATTATACAATGGAGGTCAATGGGCAGCTTGACTGTATTTGTGTCACTTAAAAGGCCGTAGTTCACATTCTGTATGTATCTGTGCTTTGGTGGTTACATTGTGTGAAAGAGGACATGTGTGGCTACAAAATGACCAAAGAACATCCATGTAAAGTGAATATTTTGGCCGGGACGACAATTTGTTTGGTAAATTTCCAAGGAAAGAATTTCAGTTTCCACACTCTACTCAAGGAGGCCCCACACTCTAAGGGGACACTGATTACGCGAAACGGCCTGCGATTGAACTGCGATTTCGGAAAAACCGTGTAACATATTCGAATACGGTTTGAACCACGAAGAAGTCCACAGTCGTGTGAGCTAGCTAAAGTTTAAATCACGTTTCTACGACAAAGTATGCCAGAGTAATGAGGCTGCAAAAGTGAGGTGGATTTAGAGATAAAATCCCATACATTGTCTATGAGAGAAACATTTTATAAATAAAGTTAAATATTTTAAAAAGTATAAACTTTTTCAAAAAAACGTTTTCACCAATGAAAATTCAAAGATTGATGAACATTTTAAAGTTTGAATGGAGTTTCAAAGTGAAAGTATGACAGAGTAATAAGAGCACAAAAAAGTCAACTGTGAAAAATGGGACGTTTCTCCCATCGACTCTCATTATAAAGAATGTAAAAAAAAGTTTAAAAGTTTAAAAGTTAAAAAAGTATAAACAATTGTAAAAATAAAAATACAAGCATAAATAACTGCAGAGAGCTGAACAGTTTGAAGTTTGAACTAAATTTCTAGCATAAAGTGTGTGAAAGTAGTAGGAGGACGAAAAAAGGGCGGAAATTGGAATAAAGTATAACTAGAAAGCAGTTCCTGTAGAAACTGCGTGGGCTCGCTAAAAACGCAATGTATAAAGTTATAGCTGTGTCTGTGGGACCAACCACCAAGTTTGAAACCTGGGGACCGGAGTACAAAAAGTTGTATAACAATTTGTAAAAAAAAATAATATACCGTAAGCAGTAAAGTATGTGGAAGTAGTATGATGCCCAAAATGTGGCAGAATAAAGTAAGTCAAGTTATAACTGTGTCTACTAATGATTTGTAATGTATGAATAATGCTTTACAATGTATTCTTGATTAATTAAGAAAAGGTAAAAAGAAAAAAATACAACATCAATGGATATGGAAGCATTAATGAGCAGAGGTTGTATTAAAAAAAAAGGGTCAAAGAGCATATAGGCCTATCTTTAAAAGCATAAACACAATGATTATTGACAATGGTTTTTCTTTCATTTTTGTGTTTTTAAAAGTTTTTTTAAGTTTTTGTTTTAAGTTTATTTTTTAAGTTCATTCTTAAGTTTTTTTAAGTATTTAAGTTTTTTTTAAGTTTTTCTTTAAATGTTTTTTTTAAGTTATTTTTTAAAAGTTTTTTTTTCTTTTAAGTTTTTTTTAAGTTTTTCATTTTTAAGTTTTCTTTTTTAAGTTTTTTATTTTTAAGTTTTTAAAAAAAGTTAAAAAAAAAAGTTTTAAAAAAAAAAAGTTAAAAAAAAAAAAAGTTTTTTAAAAAAAAAGTTTAAAAAAAAAAAAGTTAAAAAAAAAAAAAGTTTTTTAAAAAAAAAGTTTAAAAAAAAAAAGTTAAAAAAAAAAAAGTTTAAAAAAAAAAGTTTAAAAAAAAAAAAAGTTTAAAAAAAAAAAAAGTTTTTAATTTTTTTTTTTAAAATTATTATAGTGTTCCTATTGGTGGTGTAAGTCCATAAACAAATTTTCAGGACTGTATCATGCTGCAAACAAAAGTTAGAGCTGTGTAAAGGCCAGCCAATGGGAAGACAGAAGGGCGGGGCTTAAGCAATTAATTAAGTACAGCGTGCTCCTATTGGTGGTCTAAGCCCATGGAGCAAATTGCAAGACTGTAGCATGCTGCAAGCAAAAGACAGGGTTTTTGTGTGTGTGTGTGTGTGTGTGTGCGTGCGTGCGTGCGTGTGCGTGCGTGTGCGTGCACGTGCGTGCGTGTGCGTGTGCATGCATGCGTGTGTCTGTGACTGTGTGTAGAGCCTAATTGCACAAATAGCAGACCTACAAGCTCACAAGGTTTCACAGAGCAACTCATTGAGATCTTGTAACTCTAATGTCAGCCCTGTAATTAAGCCCTTATATGTCTCAGCTGTGGGAGAGTAAAACAGTGCTTCACTATGACTGGGAGATTTCAATGGGCCTGAATAGGGAAAAACCTATGCCCGAACAAATTGCTCTATCGCAAAAAGTAAAAGTCGAATGCAAATATCTTTTTCACTTTGAGTGGCCTGAGACATTGAGGTACAACATGTGCGATGGTGGTGTTGGTACGATCGAAAATGTGGTTATAAGAGCGAGTTAAGAATTGTCTTCACGATACTTTCCTCGTAAGAATTATACAATGGAGGTCAATGGGCAGCTTGACTGTATTTGTGTCACTTAAAAGGCCGTAGTTCACATTCTGTATGTATCTGTGCTTTGGTGGTTACATTGTGTGAAAGAGGACATGTGTGGCTACAAAATGACCAAAGAACATCCGTGTAAAGTGAATATTTTGGCCAGGACGACAATTTGTTTGGTAGATTTCCGAGGGAAGCATTTCAGTTTCCACACTCTACTCAAGGAGGCCCCGCACTCTAAGGGGACACTGATTAGACGAAACGGCCTGCGATTGAACTGCGATTTCAGAAAAACCGTGTAACATATTCGAATACGGTTTGAACCACGAAAAAGTCCACAGTCGTGTGAGCTAGCTAAAGTTTAAATCACGTTTCTACGACAAAGTATGCCAGAGTAATGAGGGTGCAAAAGTGAGGTGGATTTAGAGATTGCATCCCATACATTGTCTATGAGAGAAACATTTTATAAATAAAGTTAAATATTTTAAAAAGTATAAACATTTTCAAAAAAACGTTTTCACCAATGAAAATTCAAAGATAGATGAACATTTTAAAGTTTGAATGGAGTTTCAAAGTGAAAGTATGACAGAGTAATAAGAGCACAAAAAAGTCAACTGTGAAAAATGGGACGTTTCTCCCATCGACTCTCATTATAAAGAATGTAAAAAAAAGTTTAAAAGTTTAAAAGTTAAAAAAGTATAAACAATTGTAAAAATAAAAATACAAGCATAAATAACTGCAGAGAGCTGAACAGTTTGAAGTTTGAACTAAATTTCTAGCATAAAGTGTGTGAAAGTAGTAGGAGGACGAAAAAAGGGCGGAAATTGGAATAAAGAAGTATAACTAGAAAGCAGTTCCTGTAGAAACTGCGTGGGCTCGCTAAAAACGCAATGTATAAAGTTATAGCTGTGTCTGTGGGACCACCCACCAAGTCTGAACACTGGTTTTTCATTTTTAAGTTTTCTTTTTTAAGTTTTTTTTTAAGTTAAAAAAAAAAACGTTTTTAAAAAAAAAAGTTTAAAAAAAAAAAGTTTTAAAAAAAAAAGAAGTTTTAAAAAAAAAAAGTTTAAAAAAAAAAAGTTTAAAAAAAAAAAAGTTTAAAAAAAAAAAGTTTTTTAAAAAAAAAGTTTTTAAAAAAAAAAGTTTAAAAAAAAAAAAGTTTAAAAAAAAAAAAGTTTAAAAAAAAAAAGTTTAAAAAAAAAAAAGTTTAAAAAAAAAAGTTTAAAAAAAAAAAGTTTAAAAAAAAAAAAGTTTAAAAAAAAAAAGTTTAAAAAAAAAAAAAGTTTAAAAAAAAAAAGTTTAAAAAAAATATATTTTTTAAGTTTATATTAGTGTTCCTATTGGTGGTGTAAGTCCATAAACAAATTTTCAGGACTGTATCATGCTGCAAACAAAAGTTAGAGCTGTGTAAAGGCCAGCCAATGGGAAGACAGAAGGGCGGGGCTTAAGCAATTAATTAAGTACAGCGTGCTCCTATTGGTGGTCTAAGCCCATGGAGCAAATTGCAAGACTGTAGCATGCTGCAAGCAAAAGACAGGGTTTTTGTGTGTGTGTGTGTGTGTGTGTGTGTGTGTGTGTGTGTGTGTGTGTGCGTGTGCGTGCGCGTGCACGTGCGTGTGCACGTGCGTGCGTGTGCATGCATGCGTGTGTCTGTGACTCTGTGTGTAGAGCCTAATTGCACAAATAGCAGACCTACAAGCTGCGTGCGTGCGTGCGTGCGTGCTTGCGTATGCATGCGTGTGTCTGTGACTGCACAAATAGCAGACCTACAAGCTCACAAGGTTTCGCAGAGCAACTCATTGAGATCTTGTAACTCTAATGTCAAGCCCTGTAATTAAGCCCTTATATGTCTCAGCTGTGGGAGAGTAAAACAGTGCTTCACTATGACTGGGAGATTTCAATGGGCCTGAATAGGGAAAAACCTATGCCCGAACAAATTGCTCTATCGCAAAAAGTAAAAGTCGAATGCAAATATTGTTTTCACTTTGAGTGGCCTGAGCCATTGAGGTACAACATGTGCGATGGTGGTGTTGGTACGATCGAAAATGTGGTTATAAGAGCGAGTTAAGAATTGTCTTCACGATACTTTCCTCGTAAGAATTATACAATGGAGGTCAATGGGCAGCTTGACTGTATTTGTGTCACTTAAAAGGCCGTAGTTCACATTCTGTATGTATCTGTGCTTTGGTGGTTACATTGTGTGAAAGAGGACATGTGTGGCTACAAAATGACCAATGAACATCCATGTAAAGTGAATATTTTGGCCGGGACGACAATTTGTTTGGTAAATTTCCAAGGAAAGAATTTCAGTTTCCACACTCTACTCAAGGAGGCCCCACACTCTAAGGGGACACTGATTACGCGAAACGGCCTGCGATTGAACTGCGATTTCGGAAAAACCGTGTAACATATTCGAATACGGTTTGAA